>NC_056748.1:848360901-848688401 GCF_019279795.1 Protopterus annectens | reverse complement strand
GGAGGTTTTCACTAGTGATCTAATTTGCTTGTTGAGGATAAGGAGAGAGTTTTTCCATTTGGAAATTTGTGCCTTTTTACCCTTGGACAACAGTTTCTTTCTTTTGTTGTAAAGCCTGTTGATAATGGATGTCCACCAGATAGGTTTGTGTTTCCTTGAGGAGCAGGTTTTAGTTCTGCTGAGTATGGCTGAGTCCATGCAGTTGTACAAGTGCTTGTATACTGCATTGGCATACTGTTCAGCATAGTTGTCTTCATCATCTGAGGGGAGCAGTGGTGTGAATCTACTGCTACCCTCATTTAGAAGGTTGTAGTCAGCTTTTGAGAGGTTTTGTAGCCTGGTTACTGCTGGGGTGGGGTGGGGGTGGGGGTTGGGCAGGATAGAAACTTCAAATGAGACAGACTGATGGTCCGATCTCACCAGGAAGAACTTACTATGGAGGTGGTGCAGCTGTCGCCAATGTTGGTGAGAATCAAGTCCAGAACGTTATCTCCCCTTGTGGGGGATAAGACAAGCTGGTCTATTGTGTTAGAACTGATGTAGTCAAGGAATCATTGGGTGAGTGCATTAGTGCAGGAATAGTTCATCCAGTCTATGGTGTGGTAGTTGAAGTCACCAATGATCAGATTGTTAGAGGTACTTGATGGAGTCAAGTAGGTCCATAGGAGGACTGGGTGTCCTGAGTCATGGAGGAAGGTCTACAGTTGGGTATAACTTGGATGGGTATCTTGCCAGATGTCAGTTGTACCTGGAGTAGTTCTAGTGCGTCATGCTGGCAAACCAGTCTGGAGGTGTGCTTGTCTTTAATGATGATAGAGACTCCACTACCCTTAGTCTTCTCAACATCATTTTGGGGTTGGAATGTGTGGAATGAGATATAGCCTGGTAAGGCAGAGGTGCTCTCTGCAGCCTTGAACCAAGTTTCCATGACCGCACGGATATCAGCATCTTCCAGTACAAGGTGGGCCTCCAGTGAGTCCATTTTCAGGTTAAGGCTCCTAGCATTAAGCAACATGGCCTTCAGTTTGCTTTTTTTGACAGATCTTTTATGTTAGAAGATTTTTCTTTGGGGCATTGCCTAAAAAAGGCACAAAGGGGAGGCAAGAGCCTTGGCCAGAATCTGAAATCCCAAGGGTGACAAGTGGAGGCCATCTCTGGCAAAGCATCAATGCCTGTCAACCATGTCATCCCAGGCAGACAGATACTGGATTCTCTTGGAGTGACACCAGAAAGTAAGCCAATTGTTGAAGTAAATTATTTTTTGTTGGTATTGTGTTATCATTTCTGGTGAAGGTAGGATGCTGCTAAGGACTAGGGTCATATCTGCCTGGGACACATACTCTCAGAGCTCAGTCATGCCTCTCTTCATATAGTCCAGGGAGGTATGTCTCAAGTCATTCACACTTACATGGACAATGACGGAGTAATACTTGTACCTGTTGTGGAGAGACTTAAGTACGTGTGTGATGTGACGTTTTCTGGCACCTGACAGTCAACTGACCATGATCATTTCCTTGTTCAGCCTGTTGAAGGGGACATCGGTGCGTCTCACAACTGAGTTGCCAATGACTAGTATGTTTGGTTTATTGTTATGCCTTATGGGCTGTGTAGGTTTATTGTTATGCTTTGTGTTTGTGAGACACTGGTGTGTTGACTGCTGTCTGTGATGTGTTTGCTGTTGTGTGTGGAATGTTTGGGAGTATGTTTTGGAGGTATCTGCTGTTTAGGTAAGTTTTTTTGAGGACCTCTGCATAGGTTTGTGTGTGTTGTGCTTGGCTATATGATGTGAGTGGTGTGGTGTTTGTGCTGGCAATCTCCTCTTTGTCAGGAGTACTGACTGTGACATGAGAAAGAGCATTGATTCCAGGTTACTGATCTAGATGCATTTTTTGCAAGTAGAAGAATTATGTGCTAGGAGAAGAGGCTTGTCAATTACTACACTGTCCCAGTATGCCCATGTTGACCAGGCTGGTAGGAGAAACTGATGGGAATTATCCAGACATAGTGTTCTGAAACATGAAAGGACTTGCAGGCAGAGGGTTTTGATAAGGGTTTGTCCACAAGAATATAGTTCTCAAATCTCAGGACAATTGTCATTTTTCATATTTTTAAATTTTTTTGCACAACACAATTAGCCATATAGGAACTGTTCTGCACAAAGAGAGATAGCGATAACCCTACCTTGTCTGTTGACCTGTAAAGTTGATTGAGATGCACATTTTGCATACACTGCAGTTTGGCAATTTCTAGTACTCTTCTTCATTAATTTGACCCTACTTAACAAAAGCTAGTGCATCTATATTACTTTCAGATTTTCTTACATTTTCCATACAAGATAATTGGCTTCTCAGCCCTATGCAGCACATTGCAGTAGCTAATAGCTGTAAAGACAAAAAGACAGAAAATGTGTGGATATCGGCCTGCTTTTATAAGAATTCTCTCTCCTACTCTATTTAATATTTCATACAATTTTACGTCACTGGAAAACATTATTTTAGTTCTAGTACCATTAAACACACAATGATAATATGACTGAGGTACTTACCGAATTTGTCAGTGTGACAAGAGTATGCTCTTGTAGTAAATCAAATGCTAAAAATAAAAAAAAGAAGCCTGGTAGCCATGTACACCTACTGGTTATAAATTTTACTATAATTCCAAATTTTTAAAGTCATATAAAATGTTACAGTGAAATGACTGTTAATGGATATCTTAGTTCCTTTTGGACAGTCCTTAGTAAAACTTTGAGAACTGTACATGGTTACTGAGATACAGTAATCATAGAAGGCTGACATTTTTCTCTTTAGCACTTACCTGCTTGCCAGCAGTAGAACTGACTCAGCTATATTGCTACGATCAGTACAGTGAGTTTTAGCAGTTTGAATTTTTCCAGCAACAGAAGGGGTGAACTTCTAGGAAAATGTATAATGATTATTACCTCTGCTTAAATACAGGTCAGTGCATATATATGCCAATATGTATTGGATTCCATACCCTGAAAAGAAGTGACATATCCACCTTTCAGAAAGCAAATATAAAACATATTGACAGCCTGGCACAATCTATTGGTTGTAGGCCTGTTGATGGCACTTATCAATAAAGGACTGCAACAGTGAAACAGTTTAACATTTTCTAAATTTTATGAAACAATAAACCTAGGTATTCAGTTATAAACTGTATTTAGGTTGTGCCTTTAGATGCAAAGATATTGAAAATGCTGTTGCTTGACTTTTTCAGTGCCAGTTTGCAGTTCCTGGTAACATACGTTATTCTCTGTACATTTCAGCTGCTTGGAAATTTCACCTTTAGAGGTAAATAAGCAGTAGCTCTAGTCCTGGTGTTATAATAGCACACTATGTTTATGATTGATTGTATTATGCAGGCAGCACAGAGGTATAGCAGTAGATGTTGGCATCTCATACTTTGTTCTCCAGCTTGGTTCTCATCTTGAGTGCCTTCTGCCTTGAGTCTGTATGTTCTGTCTGTCTCTGTATACGTTTTCACTGGGTATTATTATTTCTTCCCATATCCAAAACATATACCGTAGGTTAATTTGTGATTCACCAGATTAACTCTAGGGGGTGTGTGTGTGTGTGTGTGTGTGTGTGTGTGTGTGTGTGTGTGTGTGTGTGTGTGTGTGTGAGAGACATTGTGTACATGTGTATGCACGCATCCTACAACAGATTTCTGACCTATACAGAATTATTTTCTGTGCCTTGCAACCACTCAGCACCAGGATTGATTTTGGTTCCCCATTAACTATAATATTATCCCATGAGAAGGCTAAAAATGTGTGTGTGTGTGTTGTAAACAGATTCTAAAGCATTTGAAGTATATTGCAAAAGTCAGAATGTGTATTGTGTCTTCATTTTGTTCATAAAAATGCAACATTAGTTTCAGCGTCTTTTCCACATAGATTGTCCAGGAGAATATGTTCAGTCTAATAGGGTATATCTAATCTGACTGTGAATAATTCATGTAAATGGTATGTTTGAAAAGCTACACAAATAAAACTGTGCTGATTACTTTTCCAAAACACAGATTAGCCCTTCCCCAATGGGTGTGCAGGCATGTGGATGCGCAAGTATGTACATACACACACACACACACACACACACACACACACACACACACACACACACACACACACACACACTTACTTAAGGCTCTTGACAAACCAAATGAATGGTTGTTTAATCGAGATTAGGTTGATAATAGGGATGACTTGCTCTCACAGATTGCTTTCTTCCCTCCTCCTAGCCACAATAATGTATTTATCTTTATTTCTCTTTCATCTCTTATGCACATAGGAGTACATACAGATAGACACACACACACACACACACACACACACACACACACACACACACACACACACACACACACACACACACACACACACACACACACATATATGCATACACATGCATTCAAACATATACACACAGGCATTCACACACACAAACACACTGAAAAGAAAGCTCAATGATCATTAAATTGTGATAAAATCATTGTAAAGATTATTACTATTCACATACAAAGTGCCCCCCCCTCAAAAAAAAATCACTTTCACAGTGGTTGCAACACTGATGTTTGCCTGCAATCAGGTGTAAGAATTCTGGCATCAATATTGTATTTTAGTTTGCTTTTTGCATACACATACACTGCTCGAATAAACCAGATATTTTGTCATTTGCTTTCCACACACACACACACACACACACACACACACACACACACACACACACACACACACACACACACATAGACTGCTTCCTTCCCAGCATCAAGTAGCCATTGTTATGGCTGGGTATACCTGCAGTGTTTGACTATGATCATTATCTGGTCTCCTTCTAGCAGCAACGATTTCTGTTCAGTATTCACTTCACTCTGTGCATTCCCAAATTGCCATGCTTAAAAGCATTTTGGATTATTGTTATTGGGATATAGTGTTATACTGTAAATATATTTATGTAGTGTCTTGCCAGAATTTTTAATTGTTTATAGACAAAAAGAAAAAGCTGTCCTGGCTTTCAGAACACATCTGCTTTGTTCCATAGTAACTACTAAATTCAGTGCTAATTAGACCTAAATGCTGACATCACTTACATCTAAGCAGCTGATGCCACTGCGTATGATACAGAGTAACAGGCCATAGTCTATCTGACCTCATCATATATGGCAAGAAATGAAGGGAAACAACATGTTAATGAGAAGCATGCAGTTTAATGTTTGGATTCATTTTGTGGATATTTTTCATTTGCTAGTTTATGGTGGCTCATTATTTGTACTAAATGTAGCCCTAAGCTGCTCTAAGGGAGGGAAGGTGATTGAAGTTTTTGTGATTTTACAATAAAGAAAAAAAAAGGAAAATTGAGTTATCTCTTCATCTACTGGTCTTGCATGCTTTTCTGTAGCCAATATAACTCCTCTTCATTATCACTGTAGTAAATGGGTTGACCTAAGTGTGGGGTACAGCAGACAGCATAACTCCACTTGCTCACAAACTCATCCTCCTCCACATTATAGCTAATGGCAAATGGCCAAACTTGCTTGCCCATTAGTGAACTTTGCAGTATACAGTACAGCTGCATTCTTCAAATTTGGAATCCAAATACTCCTTTATCTGGTCTAAAGAATCAGCAAGTCAATGTGTAAGTTACCTTTTTCCGTTCTTTCTAAAATTGGATGGTTAATTTAAGATAATGGAGTATCTCTGGCACATCTTAATGTGTTTTCCCTTAAGCCTGAGCAGACACTGGTTGTCAGTTAATTTTGCCACCTGAACTCAATTCTTTTATGGCATTTGGTTAATCAAGCCGGTAAGGAGTATTATTTTAAATCTATGATTTTCTATCAAAATCTGCTTTTTTCTCTGCTTGACTCCTTTTTCTATTTTAGCTTTACCTCTAGCGCTTTAACTTTTGATATGAGGCAGACACTTTCATCCTGATTGGTATGTCCCATGGACTAATACAGGGGACATTCTTCTGCCATCTTGCATGTCTTAACCACTCTCATTTAGTCATCAGTAAAGGATTTACTCTCTCTTCATGAAATACTCCTGTAATCTGACCAGTCTTACCAGGACTGACACAGTATTACTAAAATGGTATACCACAAAAGTTGGTGCTTTCACATCTTCTTATTCTTTCGGGACTCGTCCTTAAGAGATATATGTTGCCTCAGTGGGCCTCATAAGAGCCTAAATATCTTTTAAGCAAAAACTGAAATGAGCCCTTCTTCAAATCTATGGATAATAATCTTATCTTACTATCACTTCTACAGATCACCTAAACTCAAATCATAATAGCATAAGTTGACATTTGCTAATGTTTTGTTAATTGCCTGTGAGTGAGATCACCAACACTCGCATAATAATGAGTTGTGGATGGTCCAAGAGCAGCACATCTTGCCTCTCAGATATCTCTCTTTCTTCAAGACACACTAACCTTTGTGTGAGAGTAATAAAGAAAGGGTTTGAGGCTTGTCCCTTGCAAAATTATTTTATTTACTTATTCATTCATTTATTTATTTATTTATCCTTTGTTGACTTGGTTAGTCCCACTAGGTTAGTAGCTTCTTTTCATGGAAGATCTAAGGTGGTATTTATACTGTTAGGGGACACTTGGTCAGGGCATCAGGGAGCTTCCCCTATTTGTTGTTGTTCCACGCACAGCAGCAGCCCGAAGAAACAGGGAGGCAGATGGAGAGAGAAAGAGATAATGGAGTGGTGAGAGAAATCAAGACTGGAAAATGTTACAGGACTCTGAAGAGATGTTTCAAAGAAATCTGTTTGAAGGAGATGAGTCGGCAAATGATGGATATGTAATTACAACCCATGGGTGTTGCAGGATGATTAACTTAAAGAAATGGTGATGCAGAGTAAGCCAACAAATAATGGAGACATTTCCTGGGGGGACATTATGGAGAAAATTCAAAAGGAGGATGCAGGGACAATCTCGAGGAAGAGTGGTGAGACTGAAAAGAAAACATATGCAGAGAAAATAAAAAAGGCAAAAGAGGAGTAGCAGAAAAGAGAATAGCAGAAGAAAATAAAAAATGTAAGTTTGTGGTAAGGATTCAAAGTAAAGACAAAGAAATAGACAGGTATGAAATGTGGAGCAATTTAATAGCTCCTTTGAGTGTAAAGGCACATGAGGTAAAATCATTTATTCTTATTAACAGAGGGACATTTTGTGACATATTTGAGACTGTTTTTTTAATTGAAAATTTTCTTGGAGAATATGACAAAAAGACTGTAACTCATAGAATATTTAAGTGATAAAAGCATTTAACAGAGAAACAAAAAACAAAAATAATGCACAATTTCAAACAAAGGTGGAAAAAGAGACTTTGAAAGGACATTTGAAAACTTTATATAAAGAAGTGCTGGACATTGCAAAAGTTTATGATAAAAGAGGTTTCTGGACTGGCAGATGTGATTGTAATACTGCATTAAAAATAGAAACGGAAAAAAATTATACATATACCAGGTATGATAAATGTGGAGGAGTATAGGGGGTGTCATAAAATACTGGGGACAGCCCAAAATAGTTTTTTCTTTTTTTGTGGAAAAGACATTTAATAAGTAACTGTAATAAAAGAAAATTTTATATTTGTGGAGAAATGGTACATGATACAAAAAATGTGAGTTGAAATGTTATGAATGTAACACATTTTTACATTTATGAATGGAGTATAAAAAATTAAAACGAGTAAGAAAAAATAAAAAAAGAAGAAAATGAGCAAAGAAAAGAAATTTTAAAAGTAGTAGAAATAGATGAGAAAATAATAATAAAGAGGACATAGAAATAAGAAGCCACTGAAATAAGTGATGAAGAAGGTATACATTAGGAGATAGTGAAAGGAAAAAAGAATTATATTGGTAAAAGACAAAAAAGAAAAAAGAAAGGAAATGGTTGATAAAGAATATATATAGCTAATGGTTGGGAGTTGATATAATGGTAAAAGTGTTTGACTCATAAACACAAGGTACAGTGGTTGATTCTCACCTTTGGGAGAGAAATTGTCTAGGCTTAAAATCTACCGCTAAGGCAACTAGCATAGTAATTAGCTATGAAACTATGAATTTAAAAAAAAAGGGAAAATTAAAAATTTAGAGTGCTTTCTGTAAATGTGAATAATATTAAGAATATCGTAAGAAGATTAGGGATTTTGGGGAGGTGTGATGCATGTGATAGAGATGTAATTATGTTAGAAGACACAACATTTTTAACACATGAAGAAAGATTACAGACCGAGAATCTATGGGGTAGAAAGATAATCTGGAATGTGAGAAGTGAGAGATATTATGTCATAATCATATTCTGTAGAAATACAGTAAAGATAGTAGATGCAACTTTTGCAAAAAGGGGGACAGTAACCATTGTAGATTCAAAATGGAAAGAACTAGTATGTGGAATTATACCATTATATGATTATACTAATTGTAAAAAAGTGAAAATTTATTTCATCAGATTTTAGACTACATAGAGATAAACATGAATATTATAATAGGACACGTTAATTGGGTTTTAAGAAGCGAGAGCAAAAAGAAAGGAAATGATATAAGAAAAATGTTAGAAGTTTTAAGATGTGCTAAGTTAAAGATGTGCTCCGTTAAACCTTTTTGACAAAAATTCATGGACTTACAAAAGGGGTATGTATAGAACTGAAATTGATTATTTTATAGTATCAGAAGGTTTAGTTTTAGGAGAAGTAGGGAAAAGGATGTTCTGATAGTCTTGCAATATGGCTAGAGATGAAGGAAAACAAGGAATATATAAAAATAGGCAAGGGAATAAAAATGATAAATGACAAAGCATGGGATGAAGAAGGAAAGCGATTAGTAGTACAGTTATAGAAAGTCAGATTACTATGAGAACATTTTATAAAGGTTAGTCTGTATGTTGGATGATATTTAAGGAAAAAAACAGTAAAATATATTTTTTACAATGGCAATATGATGTGAGAAAAGTAGAGAAAGAAAAATATAAAATAAATGTAAAGATACATTTCACGATTTAGAACATAATGATAGAAAGTACTTTGATGAAGAAAAAGAATTATATGATAGAAATCAAGATAAATACAAGCATTGTTATTTAAGCAAATATATTTTTACAAGGAAAAAGAGAAGAAATATCGAGTTACTTAATTAAATTAGTAAAGGAAGATGGTATTTTAATGAGAGAAATAAAAAGTATAAAAGGAGAAACAGAAAGAACTCCGGAAAAGATTATGAATAGCAAATGTACAATATGTACAAGAAATGTTTAAAGAAAAAAGAAGGTAATGGAAAAACGTAAAGTAAAAAAAGTTAACAGAAAAAGACAATAAGGAGCTGGAAAAGGAAATTTCTTTATATGAGCTATATAAAGTATTAGGACAAGTAAATATAAATTTGGCTGCAGACCCAAATGGAATAGGGTATGCAATGTATAAAAATTTAAGGGATTGACAAAAATAAATAAATAAATAAAAATAAACATTTTGAATGAATGGTTAAATGAAGGTTTTATGTATAAAGAATTATGTAGTGGAATACTTAAATTCATATGGAAGAAGAAAGAAGACAAAAAAAACCTGAAGACTGAAAATAGTTAATGATTATAAGATTTTTATGAAAATAATATAAAACTGATTTGAAACTAAAATGGAAAACATTATGGATGATAGTACATATAGTATAAAGGGGAAGGGTTGTCAAGAATTATTAATGACAGAGAAATTATGGTTGATATTGTGAATAGAAAAGAAGAAGTGAAATCATGATATGAGATCTTAATAAGGCATTTGATAGAATTGGACGTGTAATCTTATGGGTAATAATGAAAGAATTTAATATAAGTGAAAAAGTTAGGAAATTATGTATGTCAGTGTATAGTAATAATAAAATAAAAGTACTTGTAAATGGCTGGTTAAGCCAAGAGGTGCATATGAAGAGTGGAGTTAAGGCACGGATGCCAAATGAGTTGTATACTCTTTGCATTAGTTATGAGTGTGATACTATGAGAAATAAATTACAAAATGAAGGAAAGGAATTAGGGTACATAACACCTGAAGGGTTAAGAACTCCAGTCCTGTTAATATGTGCAAATGATATTATAATAATTGCAAAAAACAAAAATTGAAAAAAAAAGTTATATTTTGCACAAATGAGTGTATAGAGGTGATAAGGATGGTTTTAAATAAAGAGAAAAATAAAGGTTTAGGTGATGTTGTTAAGATAGGGGTATATATTTTACAATTAATGAAATTTCTGTGTTGGGGATAACATTTGGGAATAAAGATGTAAGTAGAATTCAATGGGGAAAACAGTAGAAGAAATAAAACAAACCTATCTTTTCTGAATCATATAAATTATCTTTCAGAAAAAAGGCTTATTTGATAAATTCAGCACTGATTGGAAAATGAAAAACGTAGCAAGCGAGTTTATGTAGCCAATAGTATTTGAAAAGGAATTATTGCAGATATGTTTTCATTTATATGAGGTTCTAGATTAAACCCAGTAAAAAGAAGAATTTTGTATGTAATTAAAGAAGAAAGCAGTTTAGGGTTAATTTACCCGGTGGTATATGCTGCTTCATTCATTTTTTACAAAGTGTTAAACTGGATAAATAAAAAAAAATAAGACATTAGTAGTAAAATTCTGTAATATAACTATGATAAATTTTGGGGTATAGTAAACATAATAAAAAAGAGAAAGTGTGTATAATGTTACCAAGAACATATTTTTGTAGAAAATGAAAGTGTTGATATAGAAAAAGAAAGAAAAGTGTGGTATAAGAATGTAATGATAAAACATTACTTTGTAAAATCATTGGAAAAATCTAACAGATAAAATAAAGGTATAAAAAACAAGAAGCAAATGGTGTAATAAGAAAGTAGAACGTCAAGATTTTT
The DNA here is from genome assembly GCF_019279795.1 of Protopterus annectens. Taxonomy (NCBI): domain Eukaryota; kingdom Metazoa; phylum Chordata; order Ceratodontiformes; family Protopteridae; genus Protopterus; species Protopterus annectens. Next base: position 848,677,493 of record NC_056748.1, on the reverse strand, counting down.
TGTGGAGACTTATAATAGATAAATTATCAGTAAAACTAAATATGCCATATAAAAAGATAAGTGATGGAATAAGTTTATATTGTCAAAAAAAGAAAGTACTGAACATGTGTAAAAAGTATGGGGAAAACTATGTAAAGAAGACTTTTTGAAGATGTAAAAGTGGATAAAATAAACACGGATATGATTATATATGGACATTATAAGAAAAAAAGTAAAGAATATATTAACAGAATAGATAGTTATTTTATGTCATATGGGTATATGGAATGAAAGATTAAATTAAATTATGCTTAATGTGAAATGAATTTTAGCAACAATATGAAGTAAGATCAGATGGTGGTTATAGAAAAAAGGAGTGGGGGTTTAATGGGGATGACAATTTAGTATGATTGTAAAGAAAGTATGAATATGTATGAATTTATTTGCATACCAATATATTTGCACATTTGTAAATATGCAAGTATGTTGTAAGTAAGGGTTCCTTTTGTATAAAATAAAGAACCCCTTCTTATTTCAGTAGGTGCCATGAGATCTTTTCCAGCCCCCTGAGCTACCACTAACATAAGCAAATGGGGCCTCAGTTTAATCTCTCATCTAAAGGACAACACACTCAGGAGTACAGCACTCTCCTTATACTGCACTGCAATGTCAGTAATCAATCTACCCAGTGTGGGAATAGAACACACAGCCTTCTGCACCAAAGGTGAGTATACTTGTTGCACCTCTAGCACTGATATTAAGGTCACAGTATCTCATAAAATGATAAGTGCCAGTATGTGCATTATTGTAATGTGTGTATTTTTATGAGCTGCTGTGACCACTCTACTATTATATAAGGTACAGTGGGTCAAGAAGGCAGAAGGACACCTGTATTCCCAGTGCATGACTTAGTCTAGTTAATATGCCAATGTTCAGCATGTTCATTTTTTTCCATGAAGGAAAGGAATAAAAGACCCATTTATCTCTATTATCATCACCACCTAAATGTATCCAGTTTACTAACTCTCCTCAATACTGAGTCCCTTTTGAGGAGATTCTAAGATACTTGAATTTTACAATCTCTCCAGATGATTCGTACAGTTCATTTAGAACTGTAACGTATAGAGGATGCAATGTAATTTTGTCGTCCCATGATTACAGCTTTGACACCCGAGTATTGCTGTATTTTTTCCAGTACCAGACATAAGTAGTCAGGTATTCTGCTCAAGTAAGATGTCCTCTATAGGTGCAAATACTTTAAAACTTCCTTGACTGCTAACTTTCAGATGGTTTCTTCACTGTTAAGTCTAACCAAGTGACCAAGGACTTTGATGTGAGGTTAGAAAGAAAAGGGGATACACTATCTTCATGAATTAGAGGGATACATTCCATTCTGTATGGTGGAGTGAATGAGGACGGTGTCTATGAAACGTAATCCGTGGACTGCATGTGGTGACTACTGCAAGGTCAGCCAAAAAGGATTTGTTAGAACTTGGAGTAATCACCAAGCTTGAGACATGCATATTAGATGATAATGAGGTCTTTTCTCACTGTAATTAATGTGTCTCTGAATCACTGATTTCCACAATTGCACTAAAAAGCCCTTTTTTGCAGCATCCTTCCCTGTTTCTGAATACTTGTCATAATGTTATAGGCATATACATAAATACTATGAGATCACTGTGATACAAATGGAAACTGAATAGAAAACATGATGAGATTAAGATTGTGAGATGGTGTTTTATAGTTTAGTGGATAAACAGTTCCAGTACTTTTTCAGGGGCAGTTTAATTGATTGCTTGAAGGCAATAGTTCTGTTATCTGCTGTCCAGGCAAAAGGCAGAATATTTCAGATTTGACAGATGACATTAGATAAATAGCCTGTTGTGAGATTTCAGGGGTTGCTTAAGAATGTACCTTTTAGGAGGAAATTTTGTGAAGGACATTTTTCTCGATGCAAGAGTATGCTGTGTGTTGTCTAATAATGGAATTAGATTACCAATTTCTAAATTCTGACAGTCATTTTTCTTAAGGGAGAAGCAGTGTTGTGTCTTGTAGGTGTGTCCATAGGCAGATTGAGTTTGGCATATACTAGTGAAATGGTGATATGATGGTAAAATTTAGTGGTCATGCCTAAAGGAGTGGCTAAAGGTCAGAGATTTAATTTTTGAGCTTAAGCTGGTGTAAACAGGCTACTGATGACTTGCCAGTAATATTTGGGTTGTATTGGTTGGGTCTGTTTCTCTTGTTCAAAAACACACTTCTTCGAACAAGAGAAATCCGAGACCCACTTTAGTGAAAGTGCACTTAACCAAAATTGCACTTTCACAAAAATCAGTTTACTGAAGCACAGTATAGTCAGGATAAGGAAATATACCTTTCCCCACTGTAGTGCAATCATGGCTGTCACGGGTGGTTAGAAGTGTTTTATCAGAAGTAGGACTCGAGTTTGGATGAATGCCTCATGAGTTTATTAGCACCTAAAGGCAAACTGGATAGAATTAATTAACTGGCAAAGTGTATGGGTTGATAAGGAAGTGAGCATTTTAACTATTTTTAACATTAGTTTTGGTGATTAGTTTAGTTATTTTGGTAGTACAGACCCCAGGTTGTTTGCTAGAGTTGTAGTAGTTGAGTAAATTTTTTAATAAGGATATTTGAATTTGTGGGCAGCATGGAGAATAATTTTAATTGAAGAAGCATATATTTTGGAGGAATAATACAGGTAATTATATTAAGTGCTAGTAGTGTTACACTTGTTCTGATCTTGTTGGTGGTGATGCAGTATTTTATTTAAATAAAGGTACTAGTTATTATAGAGGGATTTTTTTTTTTGTAGTAGATGGAGAGTATAATTTCTGTTTGTTACATATAACCTGGAATAAGAACATAGCTGTGAAGAGCACATTCCAATGAGAGATAAGGCATACAAGGAGAAGCACTTATGTGAGATGGGTATATGAAGTGACGTGTATAAATAATTAGTCAAGGAGAGGGTGTAAATGAGAGCAAGGTGAAATTTAATGGCATCAACCTGAGGGCCTTTTTGTGAATTAAGCAAAAGCTATGTTCTATTTATCATTTAATAAAATGTGCATTATAGCACCATGCTTAGCTATTATAAATGATTAGAACTGTTGAGTATTTGCAGAAGAAAATTATTGTATTTTAGAATTTGTTACACAAAGGACTACTAATCTGGTTGTTCTGCGTGTGGAACAAGGACTGCAGAAAAATCAATAAAAAGGCCCAGTATATAGGTAGTGAAACATGAATATCTCTGCACTGATGATATACAGAGATAAAGCCTTGGAACATGGCCCAAGGTGACCGCAGTTTAAATAGTAGCTTGAATGCTTGATTGTTCAGGCAGGGAGGATGGGCAAGCTCATTCAGGGTGGGGTGGGGTAGTGGAGAGAGGAATGCATGATCAGGGCACACTACCACAATTTGATTGCCTTATAGAGATCAGGAGATACAACTACAATGTGCTACCTGAGGGTAGGTAGGATATCCTTGTGGAAGTGAGGGGCAGTTTAGTGTTGATGCCGATTACACATCCTGCTCTTGGAATTTTATTGGCTGGGTGCAGGGACAGGCAAGGTAAGAGTAGAAAATACACCCTGACAATAGTGTAAAACTGTGTGAGGGTCCCTGATCTTCTATATGGCCAAAGATGTGGGTTGAGTATAGCTCTGGCAAAGCTAAGGCAATTCTGGTAGACCTGGTGGATGAGAAAAGGATCTGGGAGCAGCTACCAACAATTAAGAAATAGGTAAAATGCTCATTCTGCATAGAATTAAATAATTTTATTGAGAACAAATAGAAAGATGGTTTGAAGATCAGTTTCACTGCTAACCACACCTTCTTCAGTACAAATCTAATAAAAAGAGCAATCGGCCCCCATAGAGAATGGCTCTGAATAATGACATAATTATCAAATGCTTCATTATTTAAAAACATGTACGTCCAATATGAGAGAGAGAGAGAGAGAGATGTCTTTTGGCTTTTCCTGGTTAGGGGTCGCCACAGTGAAACTCCAGTCTGCTAATGATTGGCAGTGGATTTTTACGGTGCCAGGTTGCCAGCCCGATGCCCAACCTTCAAAGAAGGCACACCAATTCACGCACGCACCTACCTGCATGTCTTTAGACGTCATTTGAGCATGGGGAGGACATGCAGACTCCCCGCAGAAGGTGGTCCAGCCGAGAATCGAACGGGAGAACCTCTTGCTGTGAGGTAACAACACTAACTGCTTCACCACTGTGGCCCCCTTGTGATATATCATACTTGAAAGCTTAAAAGTAACAGTCTGTCATAATCTATATACTGTTTATTTTAACTGATATAATATGTTAGTTCAAAGGAGAACTTAGCTTATTTTATTTACAAATAATGAGCTAAACATTCAATATTCACATAAACATACTGCTATCGTCTGAGCAAACAATATTGCGTTAAAGTAGATAAATCACAAATGCACACTTAAACCTGGAGTGAATAAGGCAACCAGTTTCATTATCTATTGGCCTTCCTTATTTGTTAGCATATCCTGCCACCCTGATTTATCATGTGTAAAAGGTTTAATCTTGCCAATCCCAATAAACCTAAAAATACCTCCTGGATATTTGTGAATGTTCTTGTCTGGGGGTCCAGATTCATTACAATGTCTAATGCCAGTAAGATGTCACAAGCTCTAATCTTGAATTATCAGGAAGTTTTGCCAACATAAAAAAATTTACACAACAATCAATACAAAATTCTTGGTGCATTGACTGAAGAAAATTCCTTTGTTTTAAGTATGCTGTTACAAGTAGAACAATGCCCACACGTGGAACAACCTTTTCAAATATTTCCATTTAAAGTTCCCTGATTTCTAATCAAACAGTAACTAAATTATCTTATGAAAATTAAAAGATTGTTATATAGTTTTGCCCGTTTTTTATGTAAACCTATGCGTAGATGGAAGTATGTCAGCCACCTCCTTACTGACCAAAAGAATGTTCCAATACTTGTGTACTAAATATTGGCAGTACCTGGTGTTGAAGCCATAAGTAGTAATTATAGACATAGAATAATTAGGGTAATTGTTTTGGTAGAATAAGTCAACAGTTCAATTCCGATGATAGTGTGCCAAATATATGACCTTAGAAAAATAGCTGGTTGATAGCTCCCCTGTAAAAATCTCTGAGTGAGGTCTCTAGTCTGTTGGCTATAATCTTCCTGTGAACAAATTCTACTGATCGTATAAAATTGTGACTGTGGTATGTTGTTAATAACATGTAGAGGATAGTAACTTGTAGTTTCATGAAAATAATTTTTATGTAATGGCTTCCTAAATATTCAGGACCAGAATGTTGGGCTGCATGGAACTTTATCTTATGGGCTTTGGAGCTGAGATACTGAGAGGTATAGATGCATGTCTTGGGGGTGAGTGCTGCTTGAGCTGAGCATGAGGGTGCTGAGAACACTTGCTGCTACAGATGCATCTGTGAGGCCTTTGAGGTTTAGGTACATTAGTTTTAAAGATCTACTGTAATGTGTGTGGTATTGTATCATTCTAAGTATTTTGGATTAAGCACTTGGGCTTCAGACCAGTTGTTTTACATTAGGAAGGTTTGTGGCATGCACTGTGGTGGCAGGACAGGTAGCTTTCATCCTTCTAAGTTGAGAACTGCTGATTGAGAGCCCAGTGTCTGTTATTCTTAAAGTGTATTAGTTCTGGTTTAAGCACTTGGGCTTCAGGCCAGTTATTTTACATTAAGAAGGTTTGTGGTCTGCACTCTTGTGGGAGAAGAGGCTGGACTCTGCCCTTCTGAGCTGGGAATTTCTGGTTAAAGGTTTAAAGTGCTTGAATATTTGAACTGTATCTTACTGAAATTGGTGCACCTTGTTTGCTGTAGCATAGACTAGATCCAGGCCTGCTGAATCTAGCTTTGTTTATATGCTTGTTGTTTGTTTGCTTGTTATTTCCCTGGAACGCTAATTCCACCTAATACGCAGCTTCTCAGCACTTCTGTGGATCACTAGTGATATCTGCATTGCTTACTGTACTTATTTCCTTGTTTCACTTGAAAGAAAGTTACTGTTTGTTGTATTTGCATTTAAGTTACCTGTAACACATTGCACTTAAGTTACCTGGCACTTACTCACTAAAGCAATTATATAAGTCAGCACTAAAATTAAAAGCACTACACCCTCACTCCCCACTGGCCCTGGTTTTCAATTATTAAGGAATTCCCAATATTATTCTAGCATGTCCAAAGGTCAAGTTGTCAATCTCCTCTCCAGTCCAGCTGGTGAATCTGGGAATCTTGAGGCAATGTTACAACTGCCTCATGTACACAGACAACCCTCTCCTCCTCCCAACAAATTCCAACACATGTGAGAGATGCAACCATATAGCCAAACTGGAGGCTAAGCTCTCTCAACTCAGTACTGGCATAACCAGTCAGGAGGAGAAGGAAACCACACTCACTACAATTCCAGTCTCACATAGACCTACCACGACAGCAAACCAAACACATAATCACACAAAAACATACTCAGAGGCTCTAAATAAAGATCTGCGAAGCAGCAGAGACCTCCAAAGCAGACACCCAAGCAGCCGCTACCCCAAAACAAAACACGTGCAACACATATCTCACAAAGCCAGTGTGCCAAGCAGTCACAGCCCTTAAGACTAAACAACACACCTGATACACTTGTAATAGGTGACTCTATCGTCAGGCACACTGACGTCCCGCTCACCAGGCTGAACAAGGAGAGGGTCACGGTGAGCAGCCTGTCCGGCGCTAGGATCCGCCACATAACACAAGCACTCAGGTCACTCCAAGGCAAGTACAAATATGACTCAGTCATTGTCCATGCTGGTGTGAATGACCTGAGATGTACCACCCTGGACTACATGAAAAGAGACATAAAGGAGCTCTCTGAGCATGTAGCCCAGGCCGGTATGACCCTGACCTTGAGTAGCATCTTACCCTCACCAAGAATGATGCCACAATATGAAGACAAGATGATCAATTTCAACAATTGGCTTAAGCACTGGTGTCATTCAAAGGGGATCCAATGCCTGTCAGCTTGGGATGATATGCTCGACAAGCCACAATGCTTCACTAGGGACGGCTTGCACCTGTCACCCCTGGGCTTTCGGATATTGGCAAAGGCTCTTGCTACCCCATAGTGCCTATTTTAGGCAAGGCTCAAAAGACAAACCCACCTCCATAGGTATCACAAGGGATAAGAAACTAAGAGTAATGCTACTCAATGCCAGAAGTCTAAACCTCAAGATGCACGCACTCGAAACTCTCCTTAGCATGGAGAACATCGATATCTGTGCAGTGACAGAAACCTGGTTCAGGGCTCCCGAGAGCACCCCAGCACTACCAGGTTATACCTCATACCATGCTTTTTGGCCCAAAACTTGGACCGAACCACAAAAGGAGGGGAGTATCGATATTCATCAAAGATACCCACACCTCCAGGTTGGTGGCAAAGCACGAAGCATCAGAGACTATCCATGTGCAACTAACAGTGGGTAAAACTGCCTTCCAGTTTATAGCCTGCTACAGACCACCCTCCCAAACCCAGGAACCCCACTCGGCCTTCCTGAGAACACTGGAAAATATGAAGGTCTCTCCAAACACCATTATATTGGGTGACTTCAACTACCCAAACATAGACTGGGAGCATTACTCTAGCTCCAACACCCTAGCCCAAAGGTTCCTAGAATTTATAAACTCAAATGCTATGGAACAACTTGTTACCACTCCCACAAGAGGGGAAAACATACTGGACCTGATCATCACCAACATGGGGACTCTATGCTCCAGACCAGAAGTGTATCCCTCACTGGTAAGATCAGACCATAAACTAATCTCACTGGATATTCACATCCCGACCCCACCCCCTGCCCAGAAAACCACAGTGAAAAACTTCTCTAAAGCAAATTTCACACTCCTCAAAACTGAGGTGGAATCCTTCAAAGCCCCCGGGCCTGTGGAAAATATGGCCCAGACCACAGAATCCTTTATAAACGCATTCTATGAACACCTTCAGGAATGCATGGATCATCGATCCCAAATAAAACCAAGACCCAATCCTCCAAAGGCAGACGTCCTGTCTGGTGGATGCCAGCCATAAACAAACTATACAATAGAAGGAGGAAGCTACTAAATGATAGAGCAAAATCCCAAAAAGGGAAGGCATCACTGATCAGTATTAGCAAAAAACTACGGGCACACATAAAATTGTCTAAGGCCAGCCTCGAGAGAAAAATTGCACAGGACACTAAGGATAATCACAAGGCTTTCTTTAGTTATGTTAGGAACCTGGGTGGTAATTCCCAGATATGCTCAGAATTAGTCCAAAATGACAAAAAATACACCAAACCCATAGACATTGCCAACATCCTAGCTGACAGGTTCAGCGCAAACTTCTCCACCCCCTCCCCACCAAAAGGGCAAATATCTATCCCAGCAGAGTGCTGCCCCTGACATCTCAGATGCTCAGGTAAGAGCCGCCCTCTCCAAAGCAAAAAACACAGCATCAATGGGACCAGATGGTGTCCCGGGCTGCGTCCTATATGAACTCCAAGAAGAGCTAAACCCAAACATAAAACTACTGTTCAATCTCAGCCTTACTACAGGATATGTGCCCAAAGAGTGGCGTACAGCAACAGTGGTCCCTCTCCATAAAGGTGGTGCCTCAACAGATCCTGGAAACTATTGCCCCATAAGCCTGACTAGCTTGGTCTGCAAAGCTATGGAAAGGATCATCATGGACCTCATAAATAAAGATATTGGGGACCTACAAACACTGGATCCTACCCAGTTCGGTTTTGTTAAGGGCAGATCCTGCCTCTTACACCTGGTTGATTTCTTTGAAACAGTCACCAAGGCCATTGACGAGGGAAGGTGGTCCACACAGCCTACCTGGACCTTGCAAAAGCCTTCGATACAATACCCCACTCGGGCATTATAGATAAGCTCACCAGCTTAAATATAAACCCCTATGTCACTAGATGGATTGCAAACTGGCTCAAGGACAGAACCCACATGGTTAGAATTGCTGGAGCCATGTCAGACTCCAAACCAGTTACAAGTGGTGTCCCACAAGGCTCAGTCCTGGGACCTCTCTTGTTCGGTATATATTTCTCGGAGGTACAGGCCAACACGGAAGGACTGTGGCTGACCAAGTTCGCAGATGACTGCAAACTGGGCACCATAATCGACTCTCCAGCCGACACAAGCATCCTCCAAAAGGGCCTCATAGAAACAGACAACTGGTGCCAGAGCCTTGGCCTCAAGCTAAATGCCAAAAAGTGTATAGTCATCCCTTTGGCAAAACAAAGTTCCCACAAATTACCACATAGATGGTAATCCATTAAGTACAGAAGAAGTAATTAGGGACCTGGGGACCCAAGTTGATAGCAATCTCTCATTTGACAACCACATGGCCAAAGTGGTTAGAAAACCATTTTATATAGCCCACCTAATCATGAAGGGATTCACATCTGGATCAGGGGAGGTCATCGTGCCTCTTTACTCATCCCTCATCAGGCCCATGATTGAGTACAATGCCCCTTTTGGGATGTACCTTACCAGACACCTGCAGCAACTGGAAGGACCCCAAAAGTACCTCACCAAGAGAATCAAAGGGCTCAAACAGATGCCATATGCTGCCCGGTTAAAGAAACTCCAGCTCTACTCAGTGGCATATCGCCTGTTCAGATGCGATCTGTGCCTGACGTATAAAGCCATGTCCAACCCGGAATTAATGGACATGCTGCACCTCAGAAAATCCAAATCCCATCGAGCTACGCGCTCGAGAGACTTGAACCTCAGCACTGAAATAAATAGAACATGCTGGAGGGACAGATTCATAACCCAGAGGCTCCCTTCACTGTGGAATAAAATCCCAGTCCAGGTTAGGCAGAGTCCCTCATTGACTCTCTTCAAGAGGAATCTTGATGAGTGGATGGGAGATCGTAGGTTTACCCCGGGTATCACTTCTGTGTCACTGTTAGACAGAGGCACAGTATACTAACCTCAAAAAAGAGCATAGCAAAATAAATTTAAAATGGGTGGCGAAAGCCAAACACATTCCTGCTAGGCTTATAAATGCCGTAGGGCAGATAGCCTAGTATGAACCTATGAACCTATGAACCTATGTAAGGAGTGGTGGTGTGTGTTACTGGCAACCTGTTTGGTGTTTGTAGCATTTGTATGTGAGAACCATGCCTCTAATGACATTGTATAACTGCATCTATCAAATATTGTATCAGATTGCTTAAGGGTTAAGTGGCTGTCAGTATGCATGAGACAATTGTTACATTGTCTCGGGGGACACCTATTTCCAAGAAGCTGTCTATAGAGACAGTAGGAGAGTCCAGATCTAAGGTTCCAAGCGTTTGTTGCATCAGCTACAGGGGCAGAGGGGTTTACAAGTGATTTTACTCAGGCGCTATCTTCGTAGTTTAAAGTCATGGAGCTCGTCAAGCAACTAAATGCTCAAGAAATTTCAGAGGTGTTTTTGCACAGAAACCTAAGATTCTGTGAATATACAAAGCACTGCTAAACACTGCTTGTGATGAGCAACAACTTTGTACAAGCAAATAAATTCAAAAAAACAAGTCAAACAACCCTCTGTCCAATCACCAAAAAGTACACTTTTAGGATCTTTAAGCAATCAGCTGCATAGAATGGACTCTGTTCCTTTCTACTCTCAGTAGAGTGTTAACCAAAGCTTACTAACTTTAAATCACAAAAATAAGCCCAAAAAGACGCAATTCAAGCAGAGAAAATTACTTATAAGCAGAAATACAAGGTTGAAAGAACACTTAGTAAGGCAGTTTTGAGCAATAAAAATGCAACAAGTGCAGATCCTGGCAAGTAACATTTATTTAAGCAGAAAACACTAAAAATACTTAATAAATTCAATAAACAAATGCAAGGCAGCAAAAAAGAACTTAGCATTTTCTGAGGCAGAAGTTAATCAAATCACTGTAATTTGGGTGGCATTATCACTAAACATTGAGAAGCATTATAGAAATGATACAAGTGTCACACAAATACAGCAACTTTATACAAGAAAAGAAATTCAAAAACAACTTCAGTGGGAGATAAAACTCATTTTATAATGCCTACCTACCTCATTCTTCACAAAACTCCCATAACTATTCCACTCTGGAATATTGTGCATAACCTACAAATCCAGACTGCCAGCACCTTAGATCTTTGCTAGTTATACTGATCTGCAGACCCTAGCTATTTACCTACCTCGGACTTGTGGTACTAGTATTTGCCCCTCTCTGCCCCTGGCACACGCACTGTCTCACTACTCAGAGCAGCCCCCAAAAGTGTTAGTGTTAGACAGGAAATATTACTTTTTGCATGGGGCAGATTAAAGAATTTCCTTGATCCACTACTCCCTTCCCTCATAGGTTTATTACTTCCAATGATAGTGTGTACAGATTGTACATCTTCTCCAGATAGCATGCCCATACCTCCTTATGAGCCGTAACCAGAAATAGATGCAGCTTAGAAATAACTGCAACAAGTCTAAGAATGAAAACTCATAATAGAGCGATTAGCAGTAAATGAAGTTTGACTCATTTATCTTCATGCGCATCTCATCAAAATTCTCTCAATCTTATCCCGCAATTCTGCCTGTGGAGTATACTGACAGCTTAGCTTCAGGCTGAGGTATGTACCCTGCAGGAAACTTACCCTTAAGAACGTATCTCGATTTTCTCTTTATTCCTAATACTGCACCATTGTGTACTCATCATGTCAAACCCAGCAGAGCTTCTTAATTCATTCTTCCAATCTGCCCCTGTCAGATTATCCACACAACTGAACTAATACTTGAGTCTTCATAGTTTTGCAGCATAGTGTTCCTGTTTTCTGCCATCTTATCCTACAATACACTAGGCTTGTCGGCTTCTGAATTCAATAACCTTTCAGACTTAAAATGTAATGCTTTCTTATGACAAAAATCTAAAAAAAACAGGCAAACAAAAAAAAAGCACTGATTTAACCCAAGCCATGGTTTCAAGACCCAAGATGACATCCTTCAGAGAAGTTAGTAAAACCAGAAGTCATCCAGACCACCTGGTACACATGTCCCATCTGGAAAAGATTACATTTTACCCTCATTTCTAGCAAGAGATTGTAACAACACTTCTCATGGTAGCCCTGCTGCCTTGCAAGCTATAGAGAATTTGATCTCTTCCTTGCAGAGGTAATAAGCTGAGTTTGCCCCTGTATCCTTTAAACTTCATCTTCCCTACATTGCTTCCTCATTCTCTGTTATCCTTCTCACATAACAGGTTGTTGATGACTCAGACATTTGTCATCATCCAGCCTCCACAGTGCTGCTGAAATACCTGTATCCCTCTAGGTTCTGTCATGAAGCGTATAAATTGCTGTCCTTTGAACCTTTTGTAGCCACTGCTCAGTTGATAGAATGTAACTATATCTCTATCTAAATCTTTATCTATATCCATCTATTTAATTTGTTTTTACCATTTTGTTCTGTGATAGAACAGTGACAGTTGATCTGTTCGGTACACTGCTTACGCTTTCAGTAATGTAATTATTTTTCATCTGTTATGTGAGCCCATACGGGTGGGTTGAAATAAACTTGCTTTTATTTATTTTAAGGCAACAGAGATGTACACACATGGCAGAACAAAGGAGTCTGACACAGGATGTGAAACTAATAAACTGAATGTTCACATCAAACAGCTTAATTTAGCTGGTTCAGCACATTGCAGTCATACAATAGCATGTTGAAGTTCTTAACAAAGGAAGCACCTGAAAAGAGTTATTAGCCTGAAAATGGAAAATGTAGTTGAACCAGTGTGCTGTGAAAGCACTGAAGGGCACAGACAGGTGTTGTCTGCTTCCCTGACAGTCTGTCTCAACAGCCTGTTACAGACAGGAGAGTGGTTTCCAACATCACATAATTTATTCTAAGTAGTGTTAGAACAATTGTTGCAGCCAAAGGACTGAAGATCTGATATAGCTGTCTAGTGTACAAAGCTGGGATGCTTGACCACATCTGGTCATAGATGTACTTCATGCTAAGGAAGAAGGGGTGTCCACCATGATTCCTCAGTGATTGTTGCTGGGTTTGGTCTTCTTTAATATGCTTTTGCCAGCTTAGCAGGCTACAGATATGTAGTGCCTGACTTTTAGGAGAGTACATTTGATAATTACCTGTACAGAAACAATCACTAACAAAAGCTAAAGCTACATAGCAACATTAAATGCCTTCTCCAGCATTATAATGTACCAGTAAGATTTTGCAACTAACACTCTGGCTACCCACATTTAATTAGAGTCTTAAACATCTGCTGGAGCTGGTTGTCGAGGGATGAAAATGAATGGACTTTGTCCACTTGCATATTTCAAGGTGAAGGGGAGGAGAGTGTGTCTGGGCATAAAAAGTTCACCAATTTTCCCCATGGAGAATGTTGAAATATGCACAATGTGCATATTCCAGGAGGCATGGTTGTTATGGACTTATGTCACTCTTAAATGTGAGTGACAGTTATGTATAATGGCCATTGCTAGAAGGTGCCCATTGTGCATGCACAGGGTGTTAGGACATTATTTTGAAAAAAATAGAAGCCTTGCATGTGCAATTAGTATGACACTGCAAGTGACCTTCCATCCCTCCTTTCCTTTAGGTTCCTCAGTCTCCTTTCTAATTTGCTAGGGCGGGTCCATTCTGTGGGGGGGGGGGTTATACTGGGTGAAGAGATTTTTCTCCTCCCATATAGTATACCTTCCGCAATCCTTTCCTAGCCTGCCAAGGTGACCTTGTTTGGAGGGAAGGGAGTAGTACTGGAGTTCTGCAATAGGGAGGGTAGGGACATAGAAGGAATCACAGAATAGTCAATGCTCAGTTAAGTTCAGGGTCCCAAAAATAATAACAGAAAATAAGTTTTTTTTTAATGTGCTGTTTTATTACATGCAGAATGGAACTCCTCAAACTTTGACTATAGGTTGAAGACTATAGTTATACTAGGCAGGGGGGACACAACATTCCTGAAGTTACTATTACACCTCTGTTTGACATAACTGGGTTTACGTAATAGTGGCAAATATAGTGGAAAACTGTTTCGAACCAATGAGCAAATGCTGAATAAGAAGGTTATATTCTTTGTGGTCATGATGGTAGTACCAAAGTTACATTTAGAAGAGAAGCACTGACATTAAGAACAGAGATGCACAGAATTGCTTTCCAGGAATAGTTGTTGTTTCCTGGAATGCACTTTCATTAGATACCTTAAGAAAAAAAAGAGTAGTGAGGAAACATTTAATGTGAACACATGGTCAATACATGTAGGGCAGGATATTGCTATCTACTGCAGCACACCTGTTTTTGTCCTAAGCTCAGCATTAAGGTACCAGTGTGATTTGCAGAGTGTGTGATACAGAATATGTGAATGCTGTATTGTACACACAGTCTGATTTAATTTACTTGGTGTATGACGTTGCATATGCAAGCCTGATATTGTTTACATTAAGCTTGATACAATATACGTGAGGTCTAATACATTGCAAAAATTGTAATGTTGTATTCACAAAACTGATATGGTACTGGAGAGGCTTAATAAAGTACACACACACACACACACACACACACACACACACACACACACACACACACACACACACACACACACACACACACGCATGCAGTGTGATACTGCTTATACAAACTTTGAGGTAATGTACACAGAATCTGACAGCATGTACATATAGCCCAGTGCAGTGCAAGCATACAGTCTGATATCAAAAGTACAGAGCCTGAAACAGTGTACACAAGTTCTTATATAGTACACATGATGCCTTGCACAGTACGCACTAAGTGTAATACACTGCATGAGATGAGATATTAAACCAAGGTCCCATCTTCATGAGTTGGTAGTAGATCAGCTGGATGTAAAACATTCCATGGCACTTATTGAAAAATAGAGTGTCTTTATTTACCTCTCTCCTTATTTACACTTCTTTACAATATTTGCACGTTAAGTATTTATAACATACACATCATCATTTTTTTCCATTTTTTCTAAATATTAACATATAAACAACAAAAATGACTTCCATATTTCATAATTAAAAAAACACAAAAAAATCAGATTTTTTTTTCCTAAGACAACAAAATCAACTGTTAAAATGTCTTTATCTATCCTCCATCTTTTATCCCTCAACCATCAAGCACATGATCATCATCTTTGTCTTTGTTGTACAACAATCCTCCACATCCTCTTTTCCATAATCTCAAGACTGCTACAAATAGTAATCTGTCCCATTTTCAATTACACATTTTTTTCTTTCTCATATTTTCTATATAGCATCATAGTCATTGTAATATTTTTAAATCATTCCTGTTTATGTTCCTTTTTAAATCTACTCCAAAACAGTTCATTTTTTGCATTCAAAAACAATCTAGGGATACAGAAAGTAACCACTTCTCTCATTAAGGGTTTCAGTAAAAAAGCCTTGTTTATATGATAATGCATTTTGTGATGCAGAGACACATTAGCTGCAATGAAGAAAACATTTATTATTGTCTAATCTGCATTTCTTGGAATAGCTGTTAACTATCACAAGTGCAGGTCAGCACTTTCTTATATTGTTCAACAGTTGCACTCGATGCACATGTTAGCACAGAAACTCCCTTAGTTCACTGTCTCAGACACATGCACATAGTAAAACATACGCACTTCATACCTATTTCTGCTGTCAGAATATTCCCCATATCTCCTTTTTCAATGCCCTGATAATTTATGGAGGATTACAGTCAGTCATGAATGCCAGACATTCAAGTCTCACAATTCATATCCTTCTCTAAATGCATGCTAGTGCAAAAGTTGTTATTCTAGTATCTTTTGAAGTTTGTCAGAACTTTTATAAAAATATGTCCCCCTGTCTTTGTCACTCCATCACTTTTTGCTTTGAATATATTCTTGCGCTATGAGGTTGAGAGGTATGTTTTGTGTTCCTTGCCCTTCAGCCTTGTAAGTCACAGCCATTGAATGGTGTCCAAGATCCTGAAAACATATTACAAAAAACATTGATTAATGCTCATGTTTGCTGTTGCAAGGGTTCTGGGTTTGAAACTACACCCCCTTCTTGTTTTTCTTCATTTTGTTTAATCCATGTTACATATTGGTGGCACAGAGAACTAACATCCTTTCTGGAAGGTAAGACAGTAGAACATTCAAATCACTTTTAGTGCCTTTAAGACACTGTCATAGTGGTGTCTAGTGTTCCTCCATCCCACACCATTTTTTATATTTTTTAAAAAGTTAGCCTTAAGACACACTATTAAAATGTTCACCCTCTTGAGTTAGTGTTCCTCCAACCCTAAGTACAGTTTAGGCATGAGATGTTAGAGTTCTTCTCAGTGGCTACTGTTTCCTCCACACACCTTTTTATTTAAATGCCATTCAGGCATGAGATGTAAGAGCTCTCCCTGGTGGCTAGTGGTCCCTCCACCTTTCACATGGCTTCCTTGTTATCCCTGATGAGTAATGGTTCCCCCAGTTGTAATCAATGCTAGGTTTTAAATACCATTAAGAGACAAGGTAATACAGTTATTTCCTGGTGTGTAGCACTATCACCCAATCCACAATGTGTTTATCTGCTGTTAAGGCATGATTTCAAAGAATTATTCTCTGGTGTCCATTGTTATCCCTGATCCACATTGTATTTATGTGCCTTTAAGACACATTATGCAGGGTAAATCCTTGTGTCTAGTTTTCTCCCCTTACACTCTGTACCTTTAAGGCATGTATCTAAACAGTAATCCGCGATGCTTATGGATTTCCTCAACTCAGTGTTGCAGGCTTTGCTTGTTACTTTAGTTGTGTGTGGAAGTATGACAACCACCACTTCCCCCACTATCCCACATACATGCACATTCACACATTCATTACACACACACACACACACACACACACACACACACACACACACACACACACACACACACACACACACACACACACACACACACACACACACAAACATGTACACCTAATGTACTCCCTTACTATTGTGGAATCACAGACCAACACATACTGTCATATATACACTAATATATGCTGCCCCTCCAATTCACACACTGACACACCCCTTAACAATAAGTGATTGCTAAGCTCCCCAGCACTTAACATCTACCATGAGCAGCCAGCAGCAGCTATGATAAATTGCATTGCATAAATTCCTTCTCATAGGCACATCTGAGTGAGTGCACATGGCTAATTAGCATATGCATGTTCCCTGGAATGTTGCACTACATTTAGTACTGTCACGGAGGAAGCCCACTGTGATGCTGCAAGTCTTTATGTTGCTGCACTGTGCTAGGGCTGTTTCTAAATCAGAATGGTTACCGTAAGTTGTAAAACTCACGTACACGTCATGGTAACTTTTCTGAAATGAGCCCATTGTTTTGTTGTTTTGTTCTTATTATACTCATCATATTTACTTTCTTCTAGTATCTTATGTTTCACATTACTTTTAACTGATAATCCCTTGCTTCATAAAAATCATTAGATCTTTAACTTCTATTCTTTATAGCATTTTTACATCTTCTTTTATTTTCTTCCAAGAATATACCATATAGTATTTCTCAGTAATATTGTTATACCATAATATTTAGTTTTTGTCAGTCTCATTAATTTTCACCTTCCATAATTTGTTTATTCTCATATTCCTTTCCTTTCATTGTTTTTGTTTATCACTTACTTTCCCTCCTTCATATTTCAGTATTTCTTCATACCTTACATATAAAATGTTACCTATCATTTATAATTCTATCTTTTACATTCTTTATTATGCAGAGAAATGCATATTTTCTAGTGTCTTATAGGATTTTTAGATTTAAAACACCTTCTGTCTTATTGTATATCATCCCTCTTTTCACTGGCTTCAGTCTTAATCCCAAAATAAAATGAAAACAAATATTTAATTTTGTATTTATTTATTTAACATTTGTTTACCAGGAAAGTCTGACTTGGGACGAGACAATTTTCTGCAGAGGACTGGGGAGAAATGCTCCAACACATGTCTTTGTAACATGTCATATCTCATGTAATTTGTCAAATATATCTTTCTTTATTTTAGCTGGAAACATGTACACCGTCCAAATACCCCAAGTAGTTTTCCAAATGTGTACATATGTAGGGTCTATATTAGAACATCGAAGTTTGAAAACATAGAATGTTCTAATATCGAACCCAAAACAGCGAACGCTGAAAATAGCAAAGCTGCAGAACACCAAATTTTTTCCTAGGGAAAGAATTCAGTTGGCCGTTTCTGTGGCTTCGCTGTTTTCAGCACTGTGGTGGAAAGTTACAGGTCGGGTTCAGGTAAGTGTGCAATTGTGCGGACGTTAGGGCACGGGTTAGGTGAGTTTGGGTTATGGCGTGGGAAAAGTGAGTGTGCGATAGTGACAGACTTTAGGGTTAGGGCGCGGGTTAGGTGAGTTAGGGTTGGGTGAGGTGAGTGTGCGATAGGGTTAAGGTAAGTGGATAGATAGTAGTGTATGCACAGTTTAGTGTAGGGTTAGATGTAGGATTTTAAGTGTATGTGTGTGGATTGCTGTTTTTTGGTGTGCTTGTGTTGTGTGTGTTTCTCGGAACAGCAAATTTTTTCCCAGGGAAAAAATTTGCTGTTCTGAGCTTTCGATGATATCATATTTCGAGATTCCAAGTTCGCGCTTATGGTGTTCGATGTTTTGGAATTTCGATAATATGATATAGACCCCATATATATCATGTACTCTTTTCTTGTTAAATGACACATTAAAACTTCTTCACCATGACGACTTTTTTTTATTGCTTCCAGCATTATTTATTACTGTTCAATGCATTTTTCATACTCTCAGAATTTCACTCCTAATACATTTATTTCCTTCCTGGTATAACATATTCCACTTGTTTTTTGTTTTTTTATTGAACACTTTGCTTTTTGTTTAATTTAACTGTAATCCAGATTTCTTTAATAATTTGTTCCATCATTCCACTGCTTCCTTATCCATATCTTGTTTTAGCTACAATCATAAAATCACCTGTATATGACAGATGAACCGATAATGTAACACCTTTTCCCATCTTTTATTTTGCTTCTTTCATTTCACACATATGTTTAAATTACTGCAATCATTATCAATAAAAACAGACAAATACTTAATGCTTAATGAACATTTTTGCTTAACTACTCTCTTAATTTGTATCTTTCTTTCCATCCATCCATTTACAATAACTTTCACCCATGACATTTCATAACATATTTTCATAACATTCAAATGTCTTTTTCATATCTCATATGTCTATGGAATCTTCCTGTAACTTCACCCAAAATCTTCTACATAAATGTTTGTAATATTTTCATTAAAAATATAATATCCATTTTGCAATGTTATTGATGAAGACATTTTTATATATTTTCTTTCTTTTTTTTTCAATATAAACTTAATTACTCCACCACAGACCCTTTCATCTGTTATTCACTTAATATTTTGTAGAATATTACTTTCTCATTTCCATTCATATCTTTTCAATTTTCATACCCTAGTCCATCTGTTCCTGTTGCTGATTCTTCCCTTCCTTCCTTTATTGTTTTTTCCATTTCTCTCACAGTATTCTTCTTTTGTAGATAATTCTTAACATTTTCAGATTTTATTTTTATAATCCAGATTTCTATTTATACTACTTCCTTTTAATACATTTTACCCACAAACAATTTCAGAATTCCCTTTATTTCTTTCAATTAATGTCTAACTTTTCCTTCTTCATCAAACATTGATTCCATTCCTTCTTTTCTCATTTTAATTATTTTCCGTTAAAATCTCAGTCTAATACATGTTTAACTTTTCTCTTTTTTCATACAGTTCTCATTCTTTCTCTCATTCTATTACCATATTGCTCTATTTATTTTCATGTCTTTTTTATAATTTTATTATATGCACTAATTGTTACACAAAACGGCACATCAACTGGATAAGCAACAAAAGAATTTAATCCAAATAGAACTGGTAAACCACGACACAGTAACACAGTAGATCTACTGTGTTACTGTGTTCATTATATGCACTAATCTCCGTTGCTTCACTCTTTGTCAACCAGAAATAGTTTCTTGTACTTTTCTTTATAAATCCTCAAGCAATCTTTTGATCACTTTTCACTTCATCTGTTTTAAAAAACTCTCCAGTCAATATTTTTTATCACTTTCACATCTTTTATAATCTCTGTCATCCTCTATTCTGTTCTATCCCATATTACTCTATGATCAAAAAAATTCAACCATTTCTACTCAGCCTGTTATTACTTTCATACCTTTTGACTGCACCACACAATCTGTTTCAGTTCTAAAAGCCCCTCTTTTCTATGTCAGTTCCCTATTTTAACACACCATGTGCTACTCTCATGTTTTGGAATGATTTTCCCTCTCCTTTGTCAAACTACAGTTAAAATCTTCCAGTATAATATCTAACATATTTAATATAACAAAGTTTTAAGTTGCTCAAACATCTTTTGTTCTCTCAATCATATTGGTGCCTGCATAAAATGCAATTATCCTTACACCCCTTTTCCTTATATCACATACCACTAGCCTTTCAGGTGCTTCTAGTGCCACAT
This sequence comes from Protopterus annectens, assembly GCF_019279795.1. Lineage (NCBI taxonomy): Eukaryota > Metazoa > Chordata > Ceratodontiformes > Protopteridae > Protopterus > Protopterus annectens. The sequence goes on along the minus strand of NC_056748.1, from coordinate 848,656,846 downwards.
CCAGTGTCTTTCTCTCATCACTTAAAAAAATCCTATTCCTGGATGTGTATCAGTCCCTGATGACCATATAATCTTTTCACTCTATATTGCCTCAATTCTTTTCCTGTTTTCTTGCTTCATACAGCTCATATCTTGCAAACATATAATCTCTAGACTTATTTTTATACTGTCCAGTCGCTATAATATTTCTAATATGATTTTGGCATCCATTTTCATTAGGTGTTAATATTCCTTTGTCATCCTTTGCTTTTTTTACATATTTGTTATTTCTACTTTACATTTTCCCCTTCCTTTTCCATACCCACTCTCCAGTTGATTTATTATAATTTTCTTCTTCTTCTTCACCTGTATCAAATTCTCTCTAGTCCCCCCCCTTGACTTCCTAGTGCTGTATATCTATTTTTATCTTACACAATATATAGTACTTTCTCTTTGTAAAACATTTCCAAACTCATTCTTACTATCCTTTCAATATTTTAGTTGTCTTCCCCATAATACTTCTCCCCAACATCTTCAGTTATATTATCACCAGAATGTGTTTCTTCCAAAGTATTCCCTTCATCTTCCAACTTTTCCTTTCCTAGTATAGGCAGTCAAATGCAAAATGTCCAATTCATTGCATTTCTTGCATCTAGCCCCACAACTTTTTATGGTATGCCCCCTTTCTCCATACTGACCACATTTACTTTTTTTAAAGTCGTGTGCCATGTGCCTCATCCCCACAAAAAGACATGCTTTAGGTTGACCTCAAAAACTCACTATTCCCTGTTTCCCATTCACAATTGTAACGTTATGACCCCTGTCTAAACATTTCTTTCATCTTATGATTGTTTAAACATTTCTTTCATCTTATGATCGTTAACCTCTTGCATCTTATTATAGACAGAAAAAAAGTATTTAACTCAAGTTCCTCTGTGTCTGAAATTCTGAATTACACATTCAAAGGCACAGTGGTGCAGTGGATAGCATCGTTGCCTAACAGCAAGAGCAGCAAGAGATTCCTTGGTTTGATTCTTGGCTGGGGTGCCTTCTCTGCGAAGTGTGCATGTCCACCCTGTGTTCATGTGGGTTTTCTCTGGGTGCTCCACTTTCCTCCCACATTCCAAAGACATGTAGTAGGTGGATTGGACACTCTAAATTGGCCATAGGTGTGAGTGTGCGTGTGTGTGGTGTGGATAAACTACCATGATAGGGCTAGCCACCTGTTGATGTAAACCTTGGCTCTAGATGATTGGTACTATTGAAGTGACACCCTGACCCCATGTGCAAAAATGGGAAAAAAGGATCTATGGATCGGTGGATGGATGGATGTACATAAGCAAATATACATTTATATAAAAGGAAGCAAGCCATATTACATGCTACTAGTTACAGATATTATGCATCACATGTATTTTTGTATAACTATTATCAATCCGACATTACATAAATTGCTCAATTGTGGCTTCCCTTAAATCTCATCTCTCCCCCAAAACATTATTCTGCATGTATTATTCCCATATTTTTAATTTTTTTCTATGTAATTTGCCCCTACCATTTTCTAAAGATCCTACTTCCAGTTCTCATATCTCTGTTACAATGTACACTGTTTCAAATATAGTTGGTTTAAACTTGATTATCTGTTTTTAATGGCTTTTTTTGGCAGCCATCAGAATTAAACTTAGCAAGGCCTTACTGTGTCTAGGCAATTCAGATCTTATATCCGAGCTCAAAAAATAATTTCCTTAGTTACACCCATTTGCTCAGCCAGTATTTCTGACAGAGCACTCTGTAGGGACTTTTGAAGTCTGGCAAATCATTATACTCCCAACGCATATATTCCCAGTAACCTGTTTCTTCCTCATCACACCTCCAACTTTTGCCATCTACCTGAGGAAAATTCTTTGGAGTCTGCTTGGAGTATAAAAATACCTATGTAAACAGTTCCAAGCAAAAATCCTAAATCTTCTAGGCTTTGTTGCATACTTAGGAGACATACATATGCACACGCAATATTTCCCTGAATTGTTTATCCAATATTTTCTAATCTCCTCTGATTGATACCTGTAGTTATTGTACATGATTTTGTATGCCCTAATAATTATCCCTTTTTCAACAGCAGCTTCTGTTCTAAATTCAGCAAAAACCTCTACCAGAGCAGGTCTTTCACTTAGGAGAATTGCACATTTATTTTTTTCCTTAATTGCAGCCACACATTCTGAAAAATATACTAATTTCATTGTACCAGTGAACTCTTTTTAACCTTGCAAAGTTTTCTCTTTTAAATGTATTAATGCTCTTCTTTCCCGTACTTTAAACCTCCATGGTAAAATAACACTGTCCATAATTTCATAGCTGTTGAGTGCCACTGTTCTTTGTTTTGATTCTCACAACTGGCCTTTTCTTCTGTTTTATTTATTTATTTATTTGCATTGCATTGCATCAATCCTTGAGTTTTTTTACTGTTCACAAGTTCACCCTATAGCAGGGGAATGCTTTAAAAAACAACTATGACCATGAAAAGTAGGTACAGCTGGCCAAAAATCTGGACACTAATTAACATAACATTTGCATGCATAATAATATAACCACACCCACTCCTGTGAAATTGAAATACCAACAGTCAAATGATAATTGTAGAAATGTTCCCCCAATTTGCCATTAACTCTGAAAATGCACATTCCACACAAAAACCAATACAGTCCCTTCAAAACATTAATAAAAGATCTTAATGGAAGTAGTAGACTGCAGGCATGTAAAATGCTTTATATTTAACTTTCTTCCCTAGTGTGTGTGTGTGTGTGTGTGTGTGTGTGTGTGTGTGTGTGTGTGTTGCCTAGTTTTGGAAGAATTCAATATTTACACTAACTGAATGAATGTGTGCAATATGCCTTGGACCTGGCACTGCAAAGCATTCCTAACCTAAGCATCATAGTATGTAACATTTGCCCAACAGTTCATTTCACTCTCACTCTATAACTGCCGTATCTAGAATACCATCTGAAATGATTAAAATGCCTTCAGTCCACAGCAAAATACAACATGGATGAGAAGTATTACTACTCGAGTTGTACTATGTATCCTACATAAAACAACATATGTAAACTGTTCAGCATCAGTTTTTCTTACGTGGAGCTCTACAGTCAGCACATTCTTTACTCCCATTCATCTTGAGCAATTCCATTAATATTTTCTTATTTCTGTCTCTGTCCATATAATAATGCTGTTACCATTTATGCAACTTTCAGAGTTACGTAAATCAAGTTGTCTGTTTTCTAAAAGCATGCCCTTAGACAAGATGCCAAGTGGCAACTCACAACTGCAGAGTACAGAACCGTACTGTGTGTTAAGCTGTTCCTGTCTTTGCTACCAGTATAATCATGCTTGCAGGCTCAAACTGCATGTATGTCATGCATGCCCTGTATGTTGATAATGCCAAGAATACGCTGGAAATGCATGATGAAATCAGCACAGACATAAAATGAAAATAAAATGAAATTGTGATTTAAAGGGCCCACTCGGGAATTTGTGGCACCCTATTATTTTGAGCTCAAAAGCAGTAAATACAGAGGAATTCGATATGGCTGAAAGGTATGAACACTAAGTGCAGATCTTTTAGAATCAGGCCCATAAACTTCAAAACCAATATGTTTTAACTGCTACAATATGTATATTGTGCTGTATGTTAAAGTTATTAACTTTAACATTTCAATATCTTTCCTATTCCTATATTTCCTATTTGTACAGTACTGGTAATTTTTCACAATTTTGACTGTAAATCTTTTTTGCTTTTAAGAGTCACGTTAATATTTAATGTTTAGAATTCAGCACTCTGAGGTTTGATGTTTTATTAGTTGGTTCAGTGATGTAGAATCTAACTGTAGTTACTCAACCATCAGCCTAAAGCTGTATAAAATCTCCTCACAGCAGTCCTTATCGCATCTATAAAATGTCCTCACAGCAGCCCTTAACCCATCAAACTGGATCTTCCATAATGGTGAAGACGTCTAAACATACTGGAAAATATTAAGATACAACCAAACACCCTAATGCTGGGTGATTTTGGCTACCCTGCCATTAACTGGGACAACTACTTGGGTACCAACACCTTTTCCCAACAGTTCTTGGAATTCATAAATGCCAACTCCCTGGATTAACTAATCCATTGTCCCACCAGGGGCTCCAATATCCTAGACCTGGCCATTACCAACATGGGAGATAGATGCTCCACACCAGTGGTCACCCCCTCATTGGTCAGGTCTGACCATAAGCAAATCACCCTTGACATCCACATCCCCCCACCCCCACCCCCCTGTAAGGAAACCTCTGTAAAAAAACTTCTCCAAAGCCAACTTCATGCTACTTAAGTCAGAAGTGGCAAACTTCATGGCACCCATGCAGACGGGAGCTGAAAGTTCGACTGCTGAATCCTACACTAAGGCACTGTATGAGCACATTCACTTTTGCATGAATCGTGTCATCCTAAATAGAACCAAGATGCTGTCCTCCAAAAAAAGGAAGCCAATATGGTGGAACCTTGCCATAAACAAACTATACAACAGAAGGAAGAAACTGTTGCAGAAAAGAGGAAAATCCCAGGATGCAAAAAACTCCCTTACCAGCCTCAGTAAGAAGCTGAGATCCCTCATAAAATCCTCCAAAGCTAGTTATGAAAATAAAATTGCCAAAGATTCCAAAGACAACCACAAAGCATTCTATAACTATGTCAAGAATCTAAATGGTAATGCTCAGATCTTCTCTGAGCTACAACAGAATGGCATTAAATATACTGATTCCAAGGATATTGCCAATTACCTGGCAGATCAATTTAGTGCCAACTTCACCCCCCTCTCACCCCCTAAAGGGCCCATCTCAATTCCAAACGATTGCCAAATTCTGGTAATCACGGCCACACAGATAGAAACCGCACTCTCCAAACCTAAGAATACAGCATCCATGGGACCAGATCACATCCCGGGCTGTGTACTACATGAACTACAAAATGAACTGGCACCTCACGTAAATGTCATGTTTAATCATAGCCTCACCTCAGGCTTCGTGCCCACTGAGTGGCGCACAGCTGCAGTTATCCCACTCCACAAGGGAGGATCCAACTTGGATCCCGGGAACTACTGTCCCATCAGTCTGACGAGCCTGATCTGCAAGGGCATGGAATGCATTATCATGGAACTTATAAACAAAGACATTGGCAACCTTCAAACACTGGACCCCACCCAGTTTGGGTTCATGAAGAGACGATCATGTCTCCTGAACCTGATTGACTTCTTCGAATCAGTCTCCAGAGCTGTGGACGATGGTAAGATGGTCCACACAGCCTATATGGACCTCGCCAAGGCCTTCGACACCATCCTCCACTCTGGAATCATAGATAAACTTACTAAGCTGGGCATAAATCCCTATGTCACTCGATGGGTTGCCATCTGGCTTACTGACAGAACCCAGACTGTAAAAGTAGCTGACTCCAAATCCAGATCCAGACAAGTGACAAGTAGTGTACCTCAGGGTTCAGTCCTGGGACCGCTTAAGGGACTCTGGCTAACAAATTTTGCTGATATGGTTCCGGACGATACTGACTACATAGTTGAGGTTCTACCAGAAAAATAACTAAACGATTTATTAGTTATTCCTTTTAATTCAGACACCAATATAGACAACAATGAAGGTCCATCTATTGTTAGTGATGGTTCTTTCAATATTTACAACTATTCAGATTTAACTATATCTGATGGTCATTTGAGTCTGATGAAAAAAGGATTTTCTTATGTACCTAACTTCAAATATGATATAAGTAAACTCATTATCAATTTGAAGTTATACACTAGACAACTCAACTTAAAACTATATTTTACGAATAAATCTAATGCCGCAAGAGAGATGCAGACAATAACAGTCAAGAGGACTAGTTTATTTATTCCACCATACAATCCCTTGGTACTAGCCGTTGAATGTCTATGCATCGCCCAGATGAGAAGGGTGATTGAAGCCAAGTCATATACTCCTAAGAACTTGACCTCTGCAGAAGAATTTTGCTTAAAGGAACTTTCGACTAACCAACACTATAGGGTCATGAAACCTGATAAGGGGGGAGGGGTAGTCATAATGTCCAATATAGATGGAACATGCAGAATACACTGCATGATTCTGGTACTTATGAATTGGTTTCCAAATTTGACATACAGAGGGCATACACAAAAATTGACTGGCAAATCTATGATTTCCTTCGTGAGGGAATAATTAACCAAGATGAATGTAATTACTTGTCAGTAGAACATCCAGTTATGCCCAGTCTGTTTGGAATTCCCAAGATACATAAAGACATTACCAACCCCCCTTTTAGACCTATTGTGGCAGCTAGAGGATCAAAAACGGAACCCTTGGCAGCATATATTGATAGTATTAGCAAAAACACTCTTGATTGTATACCACATATATTAAAAGACTCCTGACATTGCCTTGATTGCCTTAGGACCTTGTCTAACATAACTCTGGGGGACTTTTGGTTTGTTACAGTTGATATAACAAATGTATTCTCTGTAATACCCAACAGTATAGGTTTGGACTGTTTTTCAAGGAGTTTGGCTAAACACAGTCATAGTCATTAGGTAAAAAGAAGTCTATTGGTTGACTTAATGCAAATTGTTCTGGAAAACAACTATATTCACTTTGAGGGAGAATTTTACAAACAATGTACGGGGGTAGCAATGGGTGCCAGATGTGCACCCATTTATGCTAACCTGGTATTAGCTGACTGGGAAGAACAATACGTTTTGACATCCAATTATGCATCCAAAATGATTATTTATTTAAGATTTTTGGATGACATATTGTTTTTATGGAAGGGCTCCCGTGACAAGCTGGATGACTTTATAGCCTATTTAAAATACACTACAACTTTTTTGAAGTTTACCAGCAAGGATGACAACAGCTCAATTGACTTTTTAGACTTGCATCTATACATTAGAGAAGGGAGGATACAAACTATTTAGGAAAAAGACATATAGTAACATCTTTTTACATTTTGAGAGTTGTCATCCATATTATGTCAAAAAAAATGTAGTAAAAGGTCAGTTGATCAGGTCATCTCGTATAGTAAGTGAGGAAAGGACATTTTTAGAAGAAGTGGACATACTCATTAGGTTATTTAAGGAAAGAGGTTACCCCATGGACTTATTGGTTTCAACTAAACATGACATTATCCAAAGAAGGGGAACTGATTTTAAACCTATATTACTAGATAAAGCACGAGATTTAGGAAAGGATTCTAGACATCTGCATGAACCCAATGGTATCCATACAGGCATGGTGTTACAACACAACACCATATCCGGTAAGTTAAAGGAAATTATTCAAATAGGATGGCATAATATATTTTCTACATACATGCTAAACACCTTGGGAGATGGTCCCAAATTTATAAACAACAGGGGTTTAAACATTAAAGAACTTCTGGAAAAAATACCTAAACCCACAAGTCACAAACCTGCAAGGATGGCTAAATGTGGAAACTGTAAAGCTTGTAAATATATTAATGATGGTCCCTATGTTCAGATTGGTAACTACAAAAGGTCCCTGATGAGTCCCGGTTACTGTAACTGTAACACCAATATGGTCATATATGTGGCAACTTGTTTATCGTGCCCAGCGTTTTATGCTGGTATGACCACAAGAAAATTAAGACAAAGGATACTGGAACACATCAGGGACATTAAAAAAAAAATAAATAAAAAGTCAACCAATTCTTTATGTAGTCACAATAAGGCCTGTACCAACTACAAGAAATTTATATTTTTTGTTATTGACAGACTTTATACTAGAGACTTTGGTGGAGATTACAAAAATATGGTTGAAGTTAGAGAATGTTTATGGCAAATTAGATTGGATGCCAGCACATCGCCTGGCATCAATGACACTTTATCCTTGGCATGTATACTAAAACACAAAGCTTTAAGTATTTGAAAGTTTTTTTTTATTTTATTTTTTATTTTATTTAACATTTGATGACCGGGAATGTCCGACTCGATTCCACAGAGCCTGTTTTCAGTGGAGGCCCGGGGAGAAATGCTCCAGAAAGTTCTATAATTTAACAATAAAGAATAGCAAGGGGTTCTTATTGGAAGAATGTTCAGAGATAAAATTTTTCATGGTTCTTTGTTTGATGTTAGAAAAATCTTTTTGATAAGTGAAACTGTGTTGTACTAGCAGGGGTTAATTTTTAGAGAATGACAACACATTTATTGCATTGAAATGCTGATTGGTTATAACGTGATTTGAATTTCATTTATAAAGGCTTGCTATTGTTCTGTTAACTGACTCTGAAGAAGCCCTTATTGGGTGAAAGCGCTTAGTCAGTTCAGTCAATTCAGATGTATTTATTGTGTTTTCATTGTTTGTTCCATTAAAGCTGTTGGTGATTTTACTTGGACATCACCATGGTTTTCATTCTACAAAAGGGGCTTTCAGAAACAGATGCTTGGTGCCAGAGCCATGGGCTCAAGCTTAATGCCAAGAAATGTATAGTTATCCCCATTGGGAAGAACCATCTACCCATGAATTACCACATAGGTGGCAGTACACTAAACACTGAAAGTGTGATGAGAGAATTAGGGACACAGGTGGACAGTGGTCTCACCTTTGATAACCACATTGCCACAACAGTCAGGAAATCCTTCTATGTGGCACACCTCATCACTAAGGGCTTTTCATCCAGAAAAAAAGGAGGTCATTGTCCCACTGTACTCATCCCTCATTAGACCCATTATAGAGTACAGTGCCTCATTTGGTATGTACCTCACAAGACATCTGCAACAGCTGGAACAGCTGCAGAAATACCTCACTAAAAGAATCACAAGCCTAAAGCAGATGCCCTATGCTGACCGTCTAAAAAAACCCCAGCTATACTCTGTGGCATATCGTCTACTCAGAGGTGATCTCTGCTTAACATACAAGGCCATGTCAAACCCTGAGCTGTTGGACATGCTCCACTTAAAGGAATCCCAATCCCTCAGAGCCACACACTCCAGGGATCTAAACCTTGTCATCACAATGAACAAAACATGCTGGAGGTATAGGTTCCTGACCCAGAGACTCCCCATATTCTGGAATAGATTGCCCTTACATGTCAAGCAGAGCGCCTCCTTGCCCCTCTTCAAAAGGAACCTTGATGACTGGATGGGAGATAGGAAATTCACCCCGGGGATCATGTCAGTCACCCTGCTAGACAGGGGTCCAGGGAAGTAAATATTGCATGAAGAAATATCCGTCGAATTGTTTGGCTAGGCTTGTATAGGCCCTAGGGCCGATAGCCTAGTACCAACCTATGAACCTATGATTCATAAATGGGCAGTAAACAGAAAGCCACCTTGAAAATTAACATACTAGATTACTTCTGGGATATAAATCATATGTCCACTGAAAAACAAACTCTACTTTAACCTCCATGACACAAAAAGATACAACGGAGCCAATAACTGTCAGTCAAATATCCTTTACTAGTATTTCACCATATAAGAGGCCATACAAATAATGTACATTTTCAGTGTCACTCAACATGGTCCTATTTATTTACTTATCTGATTAAACTTAGTGCACTCTGCTTTCTCAGTCCACTTCTAGTTGTTATCTGGGTGCACACAAAAGGCTTGCACAGTGCAAAACTAAAATATAAGTTCAGACATTCCATTTATTCAAATATATAAATACAATTTCAAATAAGTAAATGTCATCACTAACCACAGTTACTTTTTGTTTCTGTTTGTCTCTGATGTTGAACAGTTATAGGTACAGAACCAGACAGCTCCTAACAAACATGATGGGCAGACTTCTGTTGTGCACATTGTTCTGATGTTTTCTGTTTTAGTACTGGAAGAGATCTGCTTACTTGTCATGCAAGTTTCTACATGTACAGGATTTTTATTGTTTATAAATTTGCACCTACCTGGAGTTGCCACAAATCCTGTTTCAGATGAAGGCTGAGACAAATTGACTGATTATGTCAAAACCATCGTCACTGACTGACTTCAGCCAAAGCTCATGATTTTAGTAACACTTCAGACTTCCAGGTATATCACTTTGTGCATGTGCTGTGGGTTCCATAACATTCACCATACACATGCAAAGGATGTCTGGGGCTTGCAAAATTACATGCCTGATTGGCCTCAGAGAAAAATAAATTAATGGAATTATTCTTTGTAATGAAGCAGTCTGGAGTGTGTGATGGGTCAAGTTCACCTAGCTGAATCCACTTCATCCACTAGCTCTATTTTAATAGCAGTAAGGTAGATAATTATGGGTAGAGTATTGCTGCTGGAATTATAACTAAGTTTTATATTGTTTTGGAATAAATGATAATAATTACTAGGCTTGAAAGTTCACTGACAGGTTTGCATTTGAAAATTTAGAAGGTTGATCTTTAAGTTTCACCAAGCTGGACTTTTATGATTTCGTACATCCCTGTGTTTGATACTTTATTGTGGAAATTTTCCATTCATTGACTAGTAATCTGCAAGTATAACGGATTAGCTAAACTCATCAAAATGCATCTCCTTGAATGTTGTCTCTTTTTACTGGTTGAGACATTTTTTTTTTCATCATTACTGGGTAATTTTTTTCTTTCCTCTGAGATTGTCTGATAGTTGTGTGATAGTGGATTTGATACAAAGGGCTCCATCCTGTAAAAATGATTTCTCAGGATTCCATCCAGTTTTATACGGTCTCTATATCGAGAAATTTGAATTTTCCATAATATTTTCCAGCAGTTTAATTTAGGCATTTTGTATGGGATCTGCATTACTTTATAAAGTAAATCATTTTTCCTGATATTGTCTAACCATATTTCTGACTGCCTTATCACCTCTAAGCTATGAAATGTCACACTTATAACAGCATACACACATCTGTACATTCCAGTACTGAAAAATTAAGTTAAAAAGCATAGAACAAACAAATGTAAATATGTTATAAAGATTAAAAGCTAAAGGTAAAAATAAAAATGTTATCACTAAAAATCTTATTTTCAGTGATAACAGTCAGTGCATTCAGTTTTTATATATTATAATGCACACAACCCCAAAATAGTATTTTCTTCAATGTTTCACAAACAAATGATTGTATCTTACAAATGGTACCACCTAGATTTGTATGGTCAGAATACTTTTGTTGGCCAGGCATGAATTTTCACATGACAACAAGAAATTCATCTCTTGAGTGTTATTTTCTTGAGATATTTACAGAAATATGAAAAAAGTGTGCTTAATTATACAATTAGCTATATAAATATTACCACATTTCTCTCAAAATGTGCAAATTACACTGTAAATATCATTGGTAGTTTTCTTCCTTATCATGCAAGGATTCACCTGATATTGTGCAATTGTTTGTAAGTTATTTAATTTTTAAAATATTAAATACATATGGAAATATTTAATATCTTCATATTCTGTAGCAAACTTGCAATATATCTAGTATAGCATACTGTACATGGGCAATGATAAAATATATTTCTGTTTCTCATTATGGCATTTCACATCATGCCCCCCACTAACTCATAACTCACACTTATGAAAGTATGACTATAAATATGAAACTATGACTAACAAGTGACAAATGTTGTTGTTTGTCTTTCGGCTTTTCCCAGTTAGGGGTCACCACAGTGGAACTCCGGTCCACTAATGATTGGCAGTTGGTTTTTATGGTGCCAAGTTGCCACCCCGATGCCCAACCTTCAATGAAGGCACGCCCATTCAACGCATGTCTTTCGAATGCTCACTCGACTGCGGGGAGGACATGCAGACTCCACACAGAAGGCAGTCTCAACCCAAGCCGAGAATCGAACGGGAGAACCTCTTGCTGTGAGGCAACAACGCTACCGCTGCACCACCGCAGAAGTATACTAACAAGTGACAAATAATGATAACATTTCCTCTGCAGGACTTTCCAGATTAACAAAATGTTGTTTTGTTACTTAACACCTTGCTGTTTCTAATACTGCCTATTATTAATTGGTAAGTCACTTAGCTAAGGACACTAGCATAAAAAGTCTGGATGCCATAAGGAGCTATGGGGATTAACTGGAGGTATGCAAAAAAAAGATGAAAGAGGATTGAATAAGAAATAATACTTGAGTCACTTTATTAGCATTCCCTTTTTTGTAGCATTCTAAAATGGACATTTTTGTGGAGTAAGCATGTTTCTTTATAACCATGGTTTCCTTTAAATCATGTTTATCTCATTTTCTAACACTTCTGCTAACCAGTACCTGCATCGTTGGAACTTCCCATTTACTTTCATGATTTTGCCCAGACCCTATTCCCTTTTCTGATCAGACTGAACTGCCTCTTCATGGTGGTGAATCTCACTCTCAACCTACCGTCTTACCTAATATTTTTCTGTAGTATCCCACCTGCCTTATTTGACTCTTTGCCGCGGTGGTACAGCGGTAGCGTTGTTAACTCACAGCAAGAGGTTCTCCCATTCGATTCTCTGCTTGGCTTGGGAGTGCTTTCTTTGTGGAGTCTGCATGTCTTCCCCGTGGTTGGGTAGCGTTCGAAAGACATGCTTGTGTAAATGGGCGTGCCTTCGTTGAAGGTTGGGCGTCGAGCTGGCACCTCAACGGTTTGTAAAAATCTACTGCCAATCATTAGCAGACTGGAGTTCCGCTGTGGCGACCCCTTACCAGGACAAAAACAAAAGACAAGCAACAACAACAACTGTTATAATCCAACAATGTTGTTTGCTTTAGCAAATGCTTTCTCTGAATTCATGTTTTGTTCCATGTCTTCATTCTCAGCCGTATTAACTCTTCTACATCTACATTCTCTCATCATTTCCACACCTTTAAAAACTTAACATTTCTTTCATTAATTTGAAGAATTTGATGCAACTTAACAAGGCTACTTCTTGCATATTGTCATTTATTCTCAATTAAAACTCTTTCACCTACTATTTTAGCACAGTTTGCTTTAACTATATTTATTGATGTGTATTTCTGTTGTGCATCATATGTCTTTGAGTATATTACTCTATATGTTTTGTGTTTTGCAGTCTGTTGTCATGTGTCTTTTGCTGATGATTTGATGGATGCAGTTTTTGTTTGTTTTTGCTTTAATAGTGCACTTTGTTTTATTACCTGTACTGAATTACATTGTATTATTTATAATATCTTATAGGTACATAGGGTCGTAGGTGTTTACTAGGCTATCAACCACAAGGGCTTTTTTAAGCCTAGCCATGCATCCCAAATCTCTGACAAGTTCTGGTACCCTTAATAAGTGTAAGCAAGGGCTTGGGAGATGAAACATTTACAAGCAGAAGCCCTTGAGATGAACCATTTACAGGTTGTCTGTGTACATTAGAGATGTAGGTACCAAGCTAGGGATATATTTCCTGTTCCCCATCCATTTGTCCAAGTTACACTTGAATTGGGTTAGGAAGGAACTCTGCTTCACATGGATGGGGAGCCTGTTCCAGAGAAGTGGTTGTTTCTGGGATGCATACCTGTCTCTCCAGCAGATCCTATTTATATCACAGGCAGGGTTTATGTCTTTAGAATGGGTAATTCTGGTGCTGTTTGTTTTGCTGATATGCAGGAGGTCCATGAGAGTAGGGTTTGACAATGCTCTGTATGTCAGGCATAGATATCCCCTCAACAGCCTGTAGGAGACAGAATACAGGGATAGGGCCTTGAGGCAGTCTGCATAAGACATTTTGCTAATGTCCTGTATTCTTTTTATGAGGAACCTCTGTGGACGTTCCATTTGATGGATTTGCCTGGTTAGGTACATACCAAAGGGGGATTGTACTCAATGATACGTGTAATGAATGCCAAATACAGTGGAACAATGACTTCCTTCGACCTAAATGCCGTACCTTTTGTTTATAAGTAGCGCAACATATAATGATTTCCTCACTACTGTAGACATGTGATGGTCAAAGGCTAGATTACTCTCTGTGTGTCCCCAAGTCCTTGACTACTAGATCAACTCTAAGGGGTGTGTTGTCAATATGACAGTTAGCAGGGGTGGATGGCTCCCTGAAGGATACTATTATGAATTTCTTGGCACTTAGTTTTAGTCCATTGCTCTGACACCAGTTGTTTGTCTTTGTCGGTGTAAGATTCAATGACAGCTCCTAATTTGCAATCATCTGCAAATTTAGTCAGCCAGAGACCATTGACATTGGCCTTGACTTCAGAGGAGTCTATATCAGTCCGTCGAAACGGCTGACGATCGAACACCAAATGTTCGAACTGTGAAGTTCAAACACTGATTATCGCGAAGCCGTGGAACACCAAATTCTTTCCCAGGGAAATTCAGTGGGCCATTTCTGTGGCTTCGCACTTATCAGGACTGTGGTGGGAAATTACGGGTCGGGTTCAGGTAAGTGTGCGATTGTGTGGATGTTAGGGTTAGGGCACAGGTTAGGTGAGTTAGGGTTAGGGCGCGGGTGAGGTGGGGTGTGCGATAGTAACAGACTTTCGGGTTAGGGTGGGATAGATGAGTTAGGGTTAGGGCGCAGGTCAGATGAGTGTGTGATAGTGACGGACCTTAGGGTTAGGGTTTGGGTTAAGGTAAGTGGATAGATAGTAGTGTATGTATAGTTTAGTGCAGGGTTAGATGTAGGATTTTAAGTGTATGTGTGTGGACTGCAGTTTTTTTGGTGTGCTTGTGTTGTGTGTGTGTTTCTTGGAACAGCGATTTATTTCCCCCAGGGAAAAAAATCGCTGTTCTAAGACTTCGATGTTTTTGCACTTCGTGGTTAGAAGTTCGAACATATGGTGTTCGAACTTCAGCTGTTTCGTTGAACTGATATAGATTCCTTCAGAGAAGTAAATGACTTATGGGTTTGTAGTTTCCAGAGTCTGTAGATGGCCTACCTTTTTGCAGAGGGATGACTGTTGCTGTTCTCCATTCATGAGGCATAAAGCCGGTTTGGTGGCTACAGTTAAATAGCTATTCCAGATGGCCTAATAGGTCACATTTCATGCTATTTAGAAGGCATCCTGGGATATTGTGTGGGCCTGTTGATGCAGTGTTCTTGGCCTTATCAAGAGCATTAAGTACCCGTTCCCTAGTGATAGCATAGGGAGTTATATTTGATGGTATTTCCTGAGGGTAGGTTGAGCGAGAGAGAGGGGTAAAGTTGGAAATGAATTTGTTGGCCAGTAGGCCTGTTGTATCTTCTGGATCAGTATAGGTGGTTCAATTTACAATGAGCTATACACACAATTGTGTATTGCTTTTGAGGTTGCGGGCATAGCTAAAGAATGTCTTGTGATTGTCCTTGGCCTGGAAGAATGAATTTACCTCAAATTTGCTTTGGTAGACTTTATTTGTCCTCTGAGTTGTTTGTTTAGTTTGAGAGTGCTTTTATCCTGCTGGGTGCTGTGCCTCCTAATGTTTGCCATGATTTTCTTCCTTCTGTTATGCAGCCTATTGATTTTGAGATTCCACCAGGGTGGCTTGCCTTTTTGAGTTAGTTCTGTACTTCTTCCTGGTGGGTACAGTTGCCTGTATGCAGCTGTTAACATGCTTGTATGCGGTTTCTGTCAACATTTCTGCATAGGCAGCAGTGTTCTCACGGTCTATGGGGCTTCAAATTTTGCCAGGTTATCATTTACTAGCAGGAAGTTAGCCTTATAGTAGTTCCTGAATATTCCAGGGTTAGTTGGAGGTCCAGGTTTTATTTTTTACTTCAAAGGAGACCATTTTGTGGTCTGACCTTACCAGAGAAGACATTGCACTAGGGGGTATACAGCACTCTCCCATATTAGTGAGGACCCGATCAAGTATGCTTGCACCCCTGGTTGGTGTATTGACAATCTGGTCCAGAGGGCTTGTGTTTACAAAATCCAGGAATCTCTGTGCCTGTACATTTGATGTCATATAGGATTCCCAGTTAATAGTGGGGTAAAGTTGACCATGAATATGGTATTAGGTTGGATGGTGAGTGTTTCCAATAAGTTTAAATACATGGTATGGGTTTCCTGGGTCATATAGAGGGACCTCTGTCTTGAAAGGAAGAGGTATTGGATCTTGCCTATAGTAATTTGAACATGGAGAAGCTTACATGCATTGTCTTGTTTGACCATCCTTGAGGTATATTTATTTTGGATATAAACTGAGACACCTCCACCTTTAGTCCCTGTCTGTGTAGTAGCTGGTCTGAATGTGTGAAGGACATTATAACCTTGCACTGTCGGTGTGCTCTTCGTGGTTTTAAACCATGTCTCAGTGGCCGCACAGATGTAATCTTTTTCTAGGGTGAAGGGAGCTTCTAGGGAGTGGAGTTTTTTATTTAGACTCCTAGCATTGAGCAGTAATACCTTTAGATTTTCTTGGTTTTGATTTGCCATGTCAGAAGTACTTTCAGTTTGTCATTGCCTAAAAAAAGGTACTATGGGAGAAGACAATCTAGCTAATATATGAAAGCCTAGAGGGGGCAGGTGCAGACCATCCCTGGCAAAGCAATGTGGTCTGTTTACCATCTCCTTCTATGCTGACAAATATTACATCCCTTAGAATAACACCAGACATTAAGCCAATTATTAAAGACATTCATCTTTTGTTTGTATTTTGGTATCATCCTTGAAGAAGGTAAACTGCTCATTTCTAGACTCATATCAGCCTGGGAAACATATTCTGAAAGCTCCATGATATCTGTTTTCATATAGTTTATGAAGGTACATGTCAGATCATTTACACTCACATGGACTATGACTGAGTCATACTGCTACTTGTGGTCCAATGACCTGAGTGAATGTGTAATGTGTCAGCTCCTATCTCCTGACAAGCAACTGAACTTGACTTTCTCCTTAATCAGTCTGGTGAGAGGTACATCAGTGTGTCTCATGATGGAGTCTCCACTCATCAGAATGTTGGATTGTGTGGTGGCTTGCCTTATGGGCTTAGTAGTAGAGCCTCCACGAGATGTGACTGTATGTGTTGAAGTAGGTGTTGTTTCGAAATAATGCATTTGGTGCAGCTGAGGGTATTTGTTATGTGTACTTCATCTAGGAGGTCTTTGGGGTTTAGGAAGGTTACTCTTACGTGCCTCAGCATGTGGATCTATATGTCTGCTTTGAATTGTGTGTGATGGGTGCAGCATTTGTACTACTGACAACCTTATAGATATCAGGAGTACTTTTAGGTGAGAGCTTTGCCTCCAGTGACAATGTGTAAATACATCTCTTCAGTTTGTTTGAGAATTAACTGGTTGTCTGTAAACATGAGGCAATTTTTACATTGCCTCAGGATGCCTATAACCACCAAGTTGGTAACGGAAATAGTGGGAAAGTTCATATCCATGGCAACAGACCCTTTTTATTGATAAGATAGTTGGAGTGAGAATATAAAGCAATGTTGGGAGTATCTGGTTTGCAACTCTGGGACCAGTGCTTGTCACTGCAAACTAGCTGTGCTGTTTGCAATTAGGTATTGGTGAAATTTCAATCATGTTTTTACAGGAAAAATGTTACTCAAGGTGTCTGTGTCTATACAGGGCACTGCCAAACACTTGAGACTAATAAGTAGACCCTAAAAATTTAAGGGTGAAGTATTTAGACAGATATTCTGAAGTTAGAAACAAATCAAGCAGTCCTTACTGAAAACAAAGAATTAGCTTGTCAAGAATTATAAAAAAGGGGAGTCGGTTGAGTGGCTACTGCCTGGCTACTACTAGTGGTGGTCTCACTGCACCTTCACTCTGCTGTGATACAATGCTTCTTTGCTTCTTCTCTCACCAGAAGCAAAACATTATCACCAATCCCAAGATGAGAAGTAGGCCACAGCCTGTTTGGTGATCCACAATCTTGTCTCAGATGATGCAAGGGTCTGTCTGCTTTTTGTAGCCTTTTCCTGGTAGATGCCTTGAATAGCAACCAGACCAATCATGAACGTCAAGCACAGACACTACTGCCCAACCAGAAACAGTCAGGAATCAATGCACTCTGCTCCTTTTCTCACTAGGAGCAGAAAATAAGCACAAATTCCAAGCTGTCACCTATGAAGCAGTTATTGGGCTTTCCAGTGATCAGCCTTCTCCAAAAAAATAATATCCTGTGCTCCTTCTCTCACCAGGATAAAACAGAAACACTAATCCCAGGATGACTACTGAGAGGCAGAATGTGGGCTCTCCAATAATTGGCGATCTCATTATTTTATCTAAATTACTTCACTTGTATCATGAGCTTTCCTCTCTCAACCTCCAGCATAAATAGGCACTGTACCTCGAGGGATACCTGGTCATTATATAGTAAATAAATAAATAAAATAAAACCTGTGGTTCTTATCCACCTTTTGTTGGTATTAACAGTCTTCATGCAGCTCCCCTTGCTTTTTTTAATCCTTGCTGATACATTTTCAGTGAGCTCTGAAGGCCTACCATTATTTCCTGTGTTTTTATGATTCATTTTATCTGTTACCTACTTGCATCTTCTATCACTAGAAGATGTAGAGATGCTTGTGCAGTCACAGAAACATGGTTCAAAGGACAAGCCTGAGAGAGTATCCCAGCCTTGCAAGGCTACAAATCCTTCCACACCTTTAGACCACAAAATGAATGTGTGAAAACCAAAGGAGGCTGTGTTTTTATCTGTATTAGAGATAAATTCACCTCCCATCTTGTTAGACTGGATAACTCCACGGAGGTACTCTAGGTCCAGGTCACAGTGGGTAAGACCCCCATTCAAGTCATAGCCAGTTATAGATCCCCCTCCATGGCTCATGATGTCCACGAAGCCTACTTGAAAAACTGGAGACAATCCAAATTTTACCAAACACACTGGTTATGGGGGATTTCAATTATCCCACCATCAACTGGGAAACCTACACTAGCCCTAACTCGCTAGCACAAAAGTTCCTTGACTTTTTTAATTCAAATGCCCTGGAACAAATTATTCATACCCAGACAAGGGGAACAAATATTCTGGATCTGGTCCTCATCAACATGCCAAACAGATGCAGAGCTGAAACTGTCAGACCTTCATTAATTAAAACTGACCACAAATCAGTCACGTTCGAGCTGGCACTAACACCAGAACTCACAAAAGGTGAAATCAGAGTAAAAAACTTTACCTAGGAGAACTCCGCTGAAACTTACACTAAAGCCCTGTCCAATCACTTGCTTAAGTGCGTAAACTCAACTGTATCAGAAAGAATCAAAGCAAGAGCCCAAATGAAAAACAAGCTGCCATGGTGGACATGCAACATCAATGAGCTGTACAATAAACACAAAAAGTTGCTGACCAAGAAAACAAAGACAAGGCCCCAACAATGGAAAAGCACCCTCCTCAGCCTCAACAGGAAATAAGACAACTTGTCAAATCCTCCAAGGGTTCCTTTTAGAGAAACTTAGCAAGTACAGCCAAGGATAGTCATAAGGCCTTTTACAGCTACTTATGTAACCAAAAGGGTAGGACCCAAGTATGTGTAGAACTAGGTGCCAATGGTATCATAGTCACTGACCCCACAGAGATAGCAGTCCTGCTAGTGGATAGGCTTGGGGGAAATTTCACTCCCTTATCCCCTCCTAACTTACAAAAAAACCTTCCCTCAAACTTCCCCCCACCCTACATATCTGAAGAGCAGGTCCTCAAAGCCTTGTCCAAGGCAAAAACACAACTTGTATGGGACCATACAACATCCCAGACTATCTTCCAAACAGGCTAAAATTACCATTTTCAATTATAGCCTAACCACAGGCTTTGTTCCCGCAGAATGGAGAACAGGAACAGTTATTCCCCTCTACAAAGGTGAGCTAGCAACAGATCCAGAGAATTACAGATCCATAAGCTTGACCAGTCTCATCTGTAAGGCCATGGAATGGATCATTATGAACCTCATAAATAAAGACATAGGTGACCTTTAAACCCTGGATCTTACCCAATTAAGTTTCATGAAGGGCAAATCCTGCCTGTTAAATCTGATGGATTGCTTTGAAAATGTGACCAAGGCCACTGACGAGGGCAAATCTGTTCACATAGCATACCTCGACCTGGCAAAGGCTTTTGACACAATCCCACATTCAGGCATTACCGATAACTTAGCAAACTGAATGTAAACCCCTTCGTTGTAAGATGGGTTGTCAACTGGCTTACAAACCAGATGCAAACTATCAAAGTGGGTGACTCCACATCAACCAGCAGATCTGTTGCCAGTGGGGTGCCACAGGGGTCAGTGCTGGGCCCCCCTACTGTTCAGTATATACTTCTCAGAGCTTCAGGTCAAAACTAAGGGGCTGTGGCTGGCCAAGTTTGCAGACGACTGCAAACCAGGTGCAATCATTGTATCCCCAAATGATTTTAGTATACTCCAGGAGGGTCTCACGCAGACCAACGACTGGTGTATTAGTCATGGTCTCAAACTGAATGCAAAGAAATGCATCATTATTCCCTTCGGCACAAACAATGTCCCCTCACACTATAAAATCAACAACAATACCCTAAGTACCTACAAAGTGTTAAGGGACCTGGGATCACATGTTGACTGTGACCTGAACTTTGGCCACCATGTGTCTACTGTAGTAAGGAAAGCTTTCTATGTAGCACACTTGATAAGTAAAGGCATCACCTTGAGGGAAACAGAGGTTTATGTTTTATTCTGGTTGTGGGCTGCGTTTTGGCATTGGTGGGTGAGGCTGTAAGAACTGAGTATTTAAAAAAGATAATTTAGGAGTTGTTATTGAGGTTTGGCAATATATAGGGGATGTTGGCAATATTACTAGAAGGTTTAGAAAATTAGTGGGGGGAAGGTATATGGTATGAGGAGGGGTATATGAGCATGCTGCATATGAAAAAAGAATTACATGTTGCATTGGTATGTTTTATGTGACATGATGTAGGGGAGATCATTGAGGAGGTCAATAAGGACATATAGAGGGACTGTTATTGAGGGAATTTATAAAGGGAAATGGGACTGAGGTAATTTAAGGGACTAGACATACTGGTGGGAAAAGGGTGTGGTGGTTGTATTGTGTAGAGAGGTAGGTCAATGAGAGAGGAGCAAAACACTGGGGTAAGTAATTTAGGAAGGAGTAGGATCTAATAGCTGAGTGGGGACAGTGAAATAAGTTGTGATCATGAGGGGGTGGTGTGTAGGGTCAGTTAATAAATATAAAAGAGGAAAAAATTTAGAGTGCTTAATTGTTGATTACTGCTTTAGGAGTTTTTTGTATTATTGTGACTGGGGTATGTATTGTATGTGTGTATGTCTACAATTAAGTGTACGCCTTTAAGAGAGGCGGGAAGTAGGTGAAGTTCTGGGTAGAGAACAGGTGCTATAAATGTAGTGGCTCGGGGGTGGCTAGGGAATTGTGGGTGGGATGAAAGCAAGGCAGGCAACAGCTCTCACATGGAGCAGGAGGTAATCATTGTGGATATACTCAGTGTGAAGAAGACAGAAGTTACAAGTTATCACACAGGTGCCTGCATTAGAGATAACTTCTGCATTTAAAGTGTATTTATGCACGCTTAACTATTGTGCCAGAATAACCTCACATTACTTAGATCCCTATTATATTACAAAATAAAAAAGAAAACTAGTGCCTTAGCTTAAACCTTCAATGGTTTCAAACTATTCAAAGTTTTTATTTAGAATCCCTCAACAATCTTGACAGCTGACATTTTCACATGCCACATCTAAAGTGATGGGAACTTTAGAATGTGCAGCAGACCTGACTTAGGGGATCAAGAGCACAAAGCTGAAGTCATGTTTCACCTGAGTGAAAGAAAACTGCGCAGTCTTCTTTCAGATACAGCACACACAGCATCTTCCCTGTTCTTGCAAACAAATACATATCAATTACAATTGACTGTTTTTTTTAATCAGTAATGTTTCCTCAGGCCATATTATTTGTAGCAGACCAGCTAGGATAGTGTACATTTGTGGTCCTCTGTATTTTGAGCAGTTTCCATCCTGGGGGTCATTGACATCTAGGTCATGCTGAATGGTGCTCAGCACATTAATAGTGTATAGAAACTGAGCCAGGTTAGAATATTCATGTTAAGATATAATGGTTTTGGCTGGGCAGACTAAACAGACAAGCAGTCTTTCAATTCTCATTTCTGATGTTACTTAAAATAAATGAATATTTGCATGGTAGATCTATTTATAATGCACAATATATAGTACATGTAATCCACTGTGAGTGTAGCCCTGGTAACAACTCTCCCCAGCAAAAGCTAAAATATTAATGCACTGTTTTAGCAAACATTATAATCCATTTAGGCACTCTTTGCTAGCTTTTGTTTTCCCTTCCTCTTTTGCTGCAGGTAATTTTCCATATCTCTTGCACTTAAAAGTTAAGAGGAACAGATGGCTTGTGGGATATTTTATCTACACCAAATCCATCTGTTTTATTGTGTTGTAAAAGAGTCATAAGAAAATTATTAGTTTAAAACATCATTTTGTAACATTACTGTCAGTTTTTTTTTCCCAAGTGTAAAGTGGCTTTTATTAAACCTACATAAGGTTAAACCTCCTAACCTTACAGTTTGCCTATAGCATCCTTGGTTATACCAACAGAATGTTAGCAAAAATTATTTGCTGTCCTTGATATGTCATTGTTTGCCCTCCAGTATATGGTAGCATTCATATTCTGTCCTCCACATGCTATTGTCTGTATAACAATTCTAATAATACTTATCCTTACAGTAGGAAAGTACCAGCTGCAGCATTCAGGGCATACACAGAGACCATCACAAATCGCTAGCAAAATGCAAATAACACAAATGAACAAAAATAGCATATCGCAAGCATTTTTCATAAGAAACAGACCCTCTGTATTCCCACACCCCCTTACATATATATATATATATATATATATATATATATATATATATATATATATATATATATATATATATATATATGCCAACTCTGAGATTATACTAGCCTGGGGAAGAGGAAATATTTGTTGTCTTTTCCCTAGGGGTGGTAACCAGTGCAGAACAGAAAACATGGGAAGAAAATTAACTGTTCTTTACGGCAAATTTACCAAAAATACTTAGTAAAGAAGTAATCACACTATAATGATAAAATGACTTCATACCATTACACAATACAGCAGTGCTTGTATAATCTGACAGGTGGCATTGAAATGTTGTAAATATAGTAAGTTTTGAAGAAATGGGACACAAACACTTCAAGTAGTTCCCTTCTTTTTAGACCTCTGCCTATGGTGACATAGTTCATTACCTCCCATACCCATCTTCAGTTCTGAAATGAAACAAATACTGCAGAATAAAAGGATGATAAAGAAAAATGAATAGCACAAGCAGAGCTTTATCCCTTAATGTACAATTAGACTTATTAAGTGCAGAGGTAGCACAGTTCCCACTGCAGCTGGTCCCCCCAATAAAGCACTTGTAATACGGAACTAAACCAATAAGATTAGAATGTGATACGGAGCCAAACCAATAAGATTAGAATGTGATATGGAGCTAAACCAATAAGATTAGAATGTAGTATGGAGCTAAACCAGTAAGATTAGAATGTAATATGGAGGCAAACCAATAAGATTAGACTGTAATATGGAGCTAAACCAATAAGATTAGAATGTAATATGGAGCTAAAACAATAAGATTAGAATGTAATATTGAGCTAACCCAATAAGATTAGAATGTCATTGTTTTTATTACCAGCTAACTGATCAAAGTATATTCAACGAAGGCTTGGCAAATTAATTCATTTTCATTTTTTTTCCTTTTCAGAAGCTTTATCCACCTTGTACTCCATCTCTAATATAACTAACTTTTGAGGTTGTTAAACCTTAGAGAAAATTATGAAAAATGTTGATAAAGCTTCATTTTATCTGATGATTCTCTTTATTACATATGGTCAGTGAGGAGGTAAACAACTAAAATTAATGTATTAGGTTTGAATACGTTATTAAAACATTACAGAGGTTTTTCAAAGACAGCGCACAGAGCACCTCTGTGAAAGCCACAGCATAGGTTTCAGTTATTATACATCATAACAAACCGGAAAGAGTGACTGCAACAGTATTACTTGCATGTCTAGTTCTGTGCTTCTCTCAGAGTGCCATCACCCATGCCTTTGCTGATAGCATGTTTTCATTTGCAGTCGTGAATTTGAAATTGAGTTATCACAAGTTCTGGTGACTGTAGCAGATGTCTTTCTGTTCTGCTACTTTACCTCATTCTCCACTACAACCCAACCACCTGTTTCCAATGCAGTATCCATTCTATCACAAGGTCCTGTGACCTAACCTTTTCTTCACTCTACAAATTCTCTAATGCCTTCTCTTGCTGTTCTTCACTGACCATATCACTGCCTGCACTGACTTCTCTTACTTGTGGTTTGCATCCCTCCTGCACTCACAAAGGCTACTTCTATTGGTCTGTTTTGGACAGAGTACATCTCCTTCTCCTTCTGTTGCTTCTGGATATACCTCAGGTACTCTTGAACTAGGTGTAGATGTTTTTCTGTAAAAATATTTTTGCACTTATATTGTACATTCTCCCTCTTTTTAGGTTGATATGTCAATATTGCAGCCTGGCTGAGGATTCCCACTATGTGCATTTACTTTCTTGCCACAACCACTAACTTTACTTATTTGAATTAGGTCTGAAAATTTCCAACATGCATTGCCACCCTGAACATAGTAAGCATTTATCTTCATTGAAATACACTTCTTGTGAGATCTTGGACACATTTAACTAGCAGGATCTCAGTCTTCTAATTGTCTTTATGAATCCCCTACACTTATGATAGTTCAAAATCTGCCAAAAGGTGTGTCTTTGGGAGACAGCTTATTTTGCTATTGTTTTGCACACAGGGTATATTTAGCAGAGATATTTAGCAGTCCAGTCAGATAATTTCTCATTCCAGTGAAATCAGATTAGAAACCCAAGAGAGTGAATTGGCATCTGCTAAACATTTTTATAAAGGTTTGCAGCCATTTGCTGGTTCACCAGAACTCTAACTACAGTTATTATTTGTAATGGCTTATGTTGGCATTTGCTTGTGTTTCATTACTTGGTTTTCAGTATAGTAAGATGTTAACAAATTTTATGTGATTCAATGGCTGGTGTATGTCTGAGAAAGCAACGCAAGAATATACTGTTTGCAATCAATAGCATGTATACTGTATGCAATCATTGGTGGATAGTATACTGTATCCAGTCACTGACATATAGCACACTGTATGCTGTCACTGGCATCTATGATGTATGTGATCTCTGACATGTAGTACACTGTATGCAAACACTGGCTTGTATACTGTATGTAAAAACTGGCATGCATACTGTGCGTAATAAGTGTCATGTATACTGTATGGAATCAATGGCTTGTAGTATACTGTATGCAATCACTGACGTGTAATGTATGTAATCACTGGCTTTTATATACTGTATGTAATCACTGGCAT
Source organism: Protopterus annectens (assembly GCF_019279795.1). Taxonomy (NCBI): domain Eukaryota; kingdom Metazoa; phylum Chordata; order Ceratodontiformes; family Protopteridae; genus Protopterus; species Protopterus annectens. Next base: position 848,631,466 of record NC_056748.1, on the reverse strand, counting down.
GTATACTGTATGCAGTCATTGGCATGCATACTGTGTGCAGTCACTGGCATGTATACTGTGTGCAATCAGTGGCATGTATAATGTATGCAGTCCCTGACATGTATATTGCACGCAATCACTGGCATGTAGTATACTGTATGCATTCACTGGCATGTAGTATATTGTATGCAATCACTGCCACATATACTGTATGCAGTCACTATCATTTAGTATAGTGTATGGGATTACTAACATGTAGTATCCTGCGTACGATCACTAGCAAACATACCTCTCAACTGTACCGAATTCCTTGGTGATTACCGGTTTTGAGAGCAAAAAGTGGGGTGCCACAAATTTCTGAGTGATCCCTGCAGTTCCCAATTTTTTATGTTTATTTGCAGTTTTAATTTATGGCTGAGATCATCATCATTGCCAAAGTATCAGACTCAAAGACTAGGGTGGGATTTTCAAACTGTGGGTGGTGACGTCACTAGTCTTGTAGTTGTGCATCAGTCTGGCTATGCGACTGTACCCCTTGTGCTGAAATGGTGCACCTCCTAAAAATATAAAATGTGAAATTTTGAGGAGTGAAATGTTGCCAAGTTACTTGGAGTGTCTGTTTAGTGGGTAAATATAGCTGGAGGCTGGTATTTTGTTGGGATGGCATAATGGAAATGGAACAGCTATACCTATTTTGCTGGTGTGATAAACAGCGATATTATGGGGAGTAAAAGTCAAACAGCAGGAAAGTTTACAAAGCCCAATAAAAGGAAAGCTTGAATAGACTGGTCCGTATTGAAGGAGTGAGGGTAGGATTCAAATTGTAGTGCATCACGAGGTAAGAGCCTTTCTGCTTTCTAGAAGTCTACTATGGATTCAAATAGTAAGTTTTCTTTGTGCAGCTGTGTACATTTTGATTTACTCAAGCCCCTTCTTTTTTTCCACATTGTAGGAAGATTGAGAGGTCCCTGTACTAAATGTTAGCAGTGTGCTTATCATTAAGCGTTTTATTTGGGTCTACTTCAGAACAACGAAAACGCAAACTCTCGAACGCTCTCATGAGCAAATAATTAGAAAGTTGGAAATTGGTATTTTGGGATTGCAGTACAGTAGGTGGTGCAGTGGTTAGCATTGCTGCCTCACAGCAAGAGGTTCTCCGGTTCGATTCTTGGCTGGGGTGCCTTCAGTGCAGAGCCTGCATGTCCTCCCTGTGGTCGCGTGGGTTTCCTCCGGGTGCTCCGGTTTCCTCCCACATCCCAAAGACATGCAATAGGTGGATTGGACACTCTAAATTGGCCCTAAGTGTGAGAGTGTGTGTGTGTGTGTGTGCCTTCTGTTGAAGGTTGGGCGCCAGGCTGGCAACTCGACACTGTAAAACTCCACTGCCAGTCATGAGCGGACAGGTGATCTGCTGTGCCAACCCCTAACTGGGAAAAGCTGAAAGAAGAAGTAGAGTGAAGATTGGAATATTTTCCCTTTCCTCACTGTAGTGCGATCTCTGAGTAGGAATATATATTTAGCAGGGAGTATGGGGGGGCACAACCCCCCCACAATACCAATTTTGAGTTTCTGATTATTCAGTCATGTGAGCATTCTAGACTTGGTGTTTTCGTTCTGGCATAGACCCTTTTATTTCATAGAAATGATCAATTATTTTAAGATTAAAAAGTCAGGAGGACAGTGAAAATTGTTCCTTGATGTCACAGTCTTTTTATGTTGTCTAAAATGGATGTGAGCACTAAACACTAATAAGCTACTTGAGTTCCTTCAAACCTTTATTTCAACTTACCAAACAGAAACAAAGCATGGTAATGGACTCAAACTAATTAAACACAATGATAACTGCATGTGAGTAATATAGATCATGTGCCTGCTGTGCAAAATAATAACCAATCAGAAAGAAAAAAAAACAAGTTGCAGTCTGACCAGTCGGGGCTATAAAAGGAACATTGAAGTTTTAAAACTTCGAATGTTCTAATATCGACCCGTTTTGAGTGAACGCTAAAAATAGTGAAGCTGCAGAACACCGAATTCTTCCCTAGGGAAAGAATTTGGTTGGCCGGTTCTGTGGCTTCGTTATTTTTAGTGCTGTGGTGGAAATTTATGGGTTGGGGTCAGGTAAGTGTGTGATTGTGTGGTTGTTAGGATTAGGGCGCGGGTTAGGTGAGTTAGGGTTAGGGCGCCAGTTAGGGGAGTGTGTGATAGCGACAGACCTTAGGGTTAGGGTTTGGGTTAAGGTAAGTGGATAGATAGTAGTGCATGTACAGTTTAGTGTAGGGTTAGTTGTAGGATTATAAGTGTATGTGTGTGGATTGATGATTTTTAGGTGTGCTTGTGTTGTGTGTATGTGTTTCGGAATAGCGAATTTTTTCCCCAAGGAAAAAAATTTGCTGTTCTGAATGTTCGATATTATGTGGTTTAGATATTTTAGTTTCGATGATATAGCGTTTGCTATTTTCATCTTTCGATAGCGTGATATAAACGCGACCAATCTGTTTTTATTTTCACATTTCCCTGCTCTCATGTTTTTTTTTTTTTTTCTAATTAGCAACTGTCATATGATTCTAAGACAAATGGAGAGACATGTTTCTAGAAACTAGGATGTTGTAGTGGAAAGAGTAAATGGCGAAAAAGTCAGCACAGGTCCAGGATGCCTCTGACATTGTTTCAAAAACTTCTTAATAAAAAGAATGGATTGATATCCCCAGTTAAGAGTTCAAAAGAAGATGAAGATTATGTGTTCACTACAGATATTTGTTTTTTATATATATGTTTATGGCTGTAAGTGTTTTGTCACATTCAGGTGGAATGGTGCTTTCAATTTACGAAAGTTAAAACGAAGCAGAAACTTGGGATGCAATGCCATTATTGCTGGTAGTTTAGTGTGCAAAGCAATTATATAAGTTTTATTGTTTTTTTCTTTATTAGTGTTTTCAGTGCTACTGCTGCAAAGTGTTTTATTCAGTGCATAATCATTTCTGCAACATCATTGTGCAGTATCATGTATTGAACTTCTTTAGTACGCACTGCAATGGAAGATGTGATTTTTGTTTTCTGTAGTTCTAACGCTAAAACAATTGTCTCGCCTTTGACCCTTTGGTAGGTAAAACATAACACAGCAATACCACAGAGATTTGCTATGCATACATTGTCATGCATCATGTCCCAGTAGTGAGCACATAGTCCTTTGCGATGTGGTCACAGTCACGAACTCATGTACGTGTGTGTGTGTGTGTGTGTGTGTGTGTGTGTGTGTGTGTGTGTGTGTGTGTGTGTGTTGGATTGGTACTGTTTAAACTACAAGAAGGAAAGCTAAATCAGGATAAAGCTGGTACAGGTGTTGGTGTAGTTTGCTTACCCTTTTTTAAATAAAATTTGTATTTCTTGAAATAGTAACACACAGTTGTTCTGAGTCATTAGTGAAACAAAGTCAATGACTTGAAATACTGGGACAGTGCAACTTGAAATGTAAATTCGGATATAGGTGTTTTCATCCAGTTTAAATATTCAGTATCTTGCAAACTGTGTGTGTTTACCACCTTTTTTTTTCTACACTGTTTGGATATGGGTATTTGTGCCTTGGTATTAGCATTATTTAGTGACTTCAGTCCTCATGGGTGGCCACGGTGGTGCAGCGGTTAGTGTTGCCACCTCACAGCAAGAGGTTCTCCGGTTCAATTCTCGGCTGGGGTGCCTTCTGTGTGGAGTCTGCATGTCCTTCCTGTGGTTGTGTGGGTTTCCTCCGGATGCTCCAGTTTCCTCCCACATCCCAAAGACATGCTGTAGGTGGATTGGATACTCTAAATTGGCCCTAGGCATGGGTGTGTGTGTGCATGTGCCTTCCATGGAAGGTTGGGCGTCGGGCTGGCAACTCGACACTGTAAAACTCCACTGCCAATCATGAGTGGACAGGTGATCCACTGTGGCGATCCCTAACCGGGAAAAGCCGAAAGAAGAAGTAGAAGAAGTACAGTGAAGATTGGAATATTTGCCCTTTCCTCACTGTAGTGCGATCTCTGAGTAGGAATATATATTTAGCGGGGAGTATGGGGGGCACAGCCCCCCCACAATACCAATTTAGAGTTTCTGATTATTCAATCATGTGAGCATTCAAGAGTTGGTGTTTTCATTGTTCTGGCATAGACCCTTTTATTTCATAGAAATGATAAATTATTTTAAGATTAAAAAGTCAGGAGGACAGTGAAAATTGTTCCTTGATGTTACAATCTTTTTATGTTGTCTAAAATGGATGTGAGCACTAAACACTAATAAGCTAATTGAGCTCCTTCAAACCTTTATTTCAACTTACCAAACAGAAACAAAGCATGGTAATGGACTCGTACTAATTAAACACAATGATAACTGCATGTGAGTAATATAGATCATGTGCCTGCTGTGCAAAATAATAACCAATCAGAAAGAAAAAAAAAAGGGTTGCAGTCTGACCAGTCAGGGCTATATCAGAACATTGAAGTTTTAAAACTTAGAATGTTCTAATATCGACCCGTTTTGAATGCACACTAAGAATAGCGAAGCTGCAGAACACCGAATTCTTCCCTAGGGAAAGAATTTGGTTGGCCGGTTCTGTGGCTTCGCTATTTTTAGTGCTGTGGTGGAAATTTATGGGTTGGGGTCAGGTAAGTGTGCAGTTGTGTGGTTGTTACGGTTAGGGCGTAGATTAGGTGAGTTAGGGTTAGGGCGCCGGTTAGATGAGTTAGGGTTAGGGCGCGGGTTAGATGAGTGTGTGATAGTGACAGACCTCAGGGTTAGGGTTTGTGTTAAGGTAAGTGGATAGATAGTAGTACATGTACAGTTTAGTGTAGGGTTAGTTGTAGGATTATAAGTATATGTGTGTGGATTGATGATTTTTAGGTGTGCTTGTGTTGTGTGTATGTGTTTCAGAATAGCGAATTGTTTCCCAAGGAAAAAATTTGCTGTTCTGAATGTTTGATATTATGTGGTTTCGATATTTTAGGTTCGATGAAATAGCGTTCGCTATTTTCATCTTTCGATAGCGTGATATAAACGCGACCAATCTGTTTTTATTTTCACGTTTCCCTGCTGTCATGTTTTTTTTTTCTAATTTGTAACTGTCATATGATTCTAAGACAAATGGAGAGACATGTTTCTAGAAACTAGGATGTTGTAGTGGAAAGATTAAATGGAGAAAAAGTCAGTACAGGTCCAGGATGCCTCTGACATTGTTTCAAAAACTTCTTAATAAAAATAATGGATTGATATCCCCAGTTAAGGGTTCAAAAGAAGATGAAGATTATGTGTTCAGGACAGATATTTGTTTTTTATATATATGTTTATGGCTGTAGGTGTTTTGCCACATTCAGATGGAATGGTGCTTTCAATCTAGGAAAGTTAAAACGAAGCAGAAACTTGGGATGCAATGCCATTATTGCTGGTAGTTTAGTGTGCAAAGCAATTATATAAGTTTTATTATTTTTTCATTATTAGTGTTTTCAGTGCTACTGCTGCAAAGTGTTTTATTCAGTGCATAATAATTTCTGCAACATCATTGTGCAATATCTTGTATTGAACTTCTTTAGTACAAGCTGCAATGGAAGATGTGATTTTTGTTTTCTGTAGTTCTAACGCTAAAACAATTGTCTCACTTTTGACCCTTTGGTAGGTAAAACATAACACAGCAATACCACAGAGATTTGCTATGCATACATTGTCATGCATCACGTCCCAGTAGTGAGTACATAGTCCTTTGCGATGTGGTCACAGTCACCAACTCATGTATGTGTGTGTGTGTGTGTGTGTGTGTGTGTGTGTGTGTGTGCGTGTATGTGTGTGTTGGATTGGTACTGTTTAAACTACAAGAAGGAAAGCTAAATCAGGATAAAGCTGGTACAGGTGTTGGTGTAGTTTGCTTACCCGTTTTTAAATAAAATTTGTATTTCTTGAAATAGTAACACACAGTTGTTCTGAGTCATTAGTGAAACAATGTCAATGACTTGAAATACTGGGATAGTGCAACTTGAAATGTAAATTCGGATATAGGTGTTTTCACCCAGTTTTAAATATTGTATCTTGCAAACTGTGTGTGTTTACCACCTTTTTTTTTCTACACTGTTTGGATATGGGTATTTGTGCCTTGGTATTAGCATTATTTAGTGACTTCAATCCTCATGGGCGGCTACGGTGATGCAGCGGTTAGTGTTGCCACCTCACAGCAAGAGGTTCTCCAGTTCGATTCTTGGCTGGAGTGCCTTCTGTGTGGAGTCTGCATGTCCTTCCTGTGGTCACGTGGGTTTCCTCCGGATGCTCCGGTTTCCTCCCACATCCCAAAGACATGCTGTAGGTGGATTGGATTCTCTAAATTGGCCCTCGGCATGGGTGTGTGTGTGTGCATGTGCCTTCCATGGAAGGTTGGGCATCGGGCTGGCAACTCGACACTGTAAAACTCCACTGCCAATCATGAGTGGACAGGTGATCCACTGTGGCGACCCCTAACCGGGAAAAGCCGAAAGAAGAAGTAGAAGAAGTAGAGTGAAGATTGGAATATTTGCCCTTTCTTCACTGTAGTGCAATCTCTGAGTAGGAATATATATTTAGTGGGAAGTATGGGGGGCACAACCCCCCCACAGTACCAATTTCGAGTTTCTGATTATTCAATCATGTGGGCGTTCGAGAGTCGGTGTTTTCGTTGTTCTGGCATAGACCCTTTTATTTCATAGAAATTATAAATTATTTTTAGATTGAAAAGTCAGGAGGACAGTGAAAATTGTTCCTTGATGTTACAATCTTTTTATGTTGTCTAAAATGGATGTGAGCACTAAACAGTACTAAGCTACTTGAGTTCCTTCAAACCTTTATTTCAACTTACCAAACAGAAACAAAGCATGGTAACGGACTCAAACTAATTAAACACAATGATAACTGCATGTGAGTAATATAGATCATGATTATGTGCCTGCTGTGCAAAATAATAACCAATCAGAAAGAAAAAAAAAATCAAGTTGCAGTCTGACCAACCGGTGTTATGTCAGAACATTGAAGTTTTAAAACTTTGAATGTTCTAATATCGACCCGTTTTCAGTGAACGCTAAAAATAGCGAAGCTGCAGAATACCAAATTCTTCCCTAGGGAAAGAATTTGGTTGGCCGGTTCTGTGGCTTCGCTATTTTTAGCGCTGTGGTGGAAATTTATGGGTTGGGGTCAGGTAAGTGTGCGATTGTGTGGTTGTTATTATTAGGGCATGGGTTAGGTGAGTTAGGGTTAGGGCGCCGGTTAGGTGAGTTAGGGTTAGGGTGCGGGTTAGGTGAGTGTGTGATAGTGACAGACCTTAGGGTTAGGGTTTGGGTTAAGGTAAATGGATAGATAGTAGTGCATGTACAGTTTAGTGTAGGGTTAGTTGTAGGATTATAAGTGTATGTGTGTGGATTGATGATTTTTAGGTGTGCTTGTGTTGTGTGTATGTGTTTCAGAATAGCGAATTTTTCCCAAGGAAAAAATTTGCTGTTCTGAATGATCGATATTATGTGGTTTAGATATTTTTGGTTCCATGAAATAGCGTTCGCTATTTTCATCTTTCAATAGCGTGATATAAACGCGACCAATCTGTTTTTATTTTCACGTTTCCCTGCTGTCATGTTTTTTTTTTCTAATTAGTAACTGTCATATGATTTTAAGACAAATGGAGAGACATGTTTCTAGAAACTAGGATGTTGTAGTGGAAAGAGTAAATGGCGAAAAAGTCAGTACAGGTCCAGGATGCCTCTGACACTGTTTCAAAAACTTCTTAATAAAAAGAATGGATTGATATCCCCAGTTAAGGGTTCAAAAGAAGATGAAGATTATGTGTTCAGGACAGATATTTGTTTTTTATATATATGCTTATGGCTGTAGGTGTTTTGTCACATTCAGGTGGAATGGTGCTTTCAATCTAGGAAAGTTAAAACGAAGCAGAAACTTGGGATGCAATGCCATTATTGCTGGTAGTTTAGTGTGCAAAGCAATTATATAAGTTTTATTGTTTTTTCTTTATTAGTGTTTTCAGTGCTACTGCTGAAAAGTGTTTTATTCAGTGCATAATAATTTCTGCAACATCATTGTGCATTAACATGTACTGAACTTCTTTAGTACGCACTGCAATGGAATATGTGATTTTTGTTTTCTGTAGTTCTAATGCTAAAACAATTGTCTCGCTTTTGACCCTTTGGTAGGTAAAACATAACACAGCAATACCACAGAGATTTGCTATGGCATCCTGGACCTGTCATGCATCACGTCCCAGTAGTGAGTACATAGTCCTTTGCGATGTGGTCACAGTCACCAACTCATGTACGTGTGTGTGTGTGTGTGTGTGTGTGTGTGTGTGTGTGTGTGTGTGTGTGTGTGTGTGTTGGATTGGTACTGTTTAAACTACAAGAAGGAAAGCTAAATCAGGATAAAGCTGGTACAGGTGTTGGTGTAGTTTGCTTACCCGTTTTTAAATAAAATTTGTATTTCTTGAAATAGTAACACACAGTTGTTCTGAGTCATTAGTGAAGCAAAGTCAATGACTTGAAATACTGGGACAGTGCAACTTGAAATGTAAATTCGGATATAGGTGTTTTCATCCAATTTTAAATATTCAGTATCTTGCAAACTGTGTGTGTTTACCACTTTTTTTTTCTACACTGTTTGGATATGAGTATTTGTGCCTTGGTATTAGCATTATTTAGTGACTTCAGTCCTCATGGGCGGCCACGGTGGTGCAGCGGTTAGCATTACCACCTCACAGCAAGAGGTTCTCCGGTTCAATTCTCGGCTGGGGTGCCTTCTGTGTGGAGTCTGCATGTCCTTCCTGTGGTCACGTGGGTTTCCTTCGGATGCTCCAGTTTCCTCCCACATCCCAAAGACATACTGTTGGTGGATTGGATACTCTAACCGGGAAAAGCCGAAAGAAGAAGTGACTTCAGTCCTCTTGTTGATATCCCACAATTCCATTTGAGTGGGTGGGGTTATATGAATATGTATGCACATTGTATGATAATTAGCATCCCAATTTTTGGCCAGTTATACCTACTTTTCATGGATTTTTGTCAAGAATTTTCATATTTCCAGGCTGAAAGGTATGCTGGCATGTAGTGTACTGTATGTAAATCACTGGCTTGTAGTATATTGCCTGCAGTCATTAGTTTGCAGTTTATTCCATACAGATAATGGTTTGTAGTAAATGGCATGCTAGTGATTGCTTCATCTCTTAAGATGTAATGACTTCAGACTAAGAATAAGAAGGTAAGGGATGAGGAGGTAGTCTCTCACTGAGTGTGTATGTGTGGCTTTACCCCTGCAAAAAAGAAAGAAAGAAAGAAAGAAAGAAAGAAAAAATAAACACTTTTTTGATGTCACATTTACTCATACTATGATGAGCTGGAGTACATGCATTATAAGAGTGTGTTTTATAAATTATCATTTACAGATGTGGTGATTGAGCTACAGTGATGTGAGCTTGAGTGAATGAAGCAGATGCACTGGTGCATTTTGCCACTTATCTCAAGATTTTATGAAATTGGAGGTAACTGTATTAGTTATAGAGGTATTGAGGCTGCTTGGGGAGGTGTGGAAGGCTTTCCTGGGGTGCTAGAAAGAACAATTGGGTTCCTCCCCAGCTAAGTCAGAGAATGTATATGTGTAGCAGTACTCCTAACAGAATAGGCAGTTCTATGGTCAGATGACAGTGTACTGTTCCCATTTGATGAGATTACTTTGTAGAAATACGCAATCTGTCTTCAGCTTCGTAACTAGTGTTTTTTGTCCTCAGGCACCGTGGTTATGCATGTGTCCTGTGAGGTATTTTCCCTTATTGCATTACCATTGGTCATTGAATTTATAATGATGACAAGCAAGTTATTGACATTTTGATCCAGGGATGTCACTCCCTTTTTGACTGTATTGTCAATGTATCAACATTTATATAACATTAACAAGTGCTTGTGTTTATCTTCTATCCAAGTATTACTAGAGCTCACAACAGTGCTTTTTATAATTTAAGAGTACCAAGACAAGACAATTAGGCAGTATTAAAACTCTTGGCTGCCATTTTGTCCCTAAGCTCAACAGCACCTTCTTAGAATAAGAACTTAATGGCTGAGGATCAAGCACACTTGTAGAGCTTTGAATGGCTGAGGCATTCTCAGAACCCAGGAGCTACTGATTAAGTTTTGAAATGTTGTCTACATTGCCTGGTGTGTGTGTGTGTGTGTGTGTGTGTGTGTGTGTGTGTGTGTGTGTGTGTGTGTGTGTGTGTGTGTGTGTGTGTGTATACGCCTATTTGGTAATCCATGACAGAATTCTGACTCCTAGCTTGTCCATTGAAGGTGAAGGATGACACGGTTTGATATGGGGCAGGGGTCAGAGTAAACCATCCCATCCTGTTAAGTCTACTGAGTATGGCTGGCGCATAGGCAAAGTATTGCTTTACTTTGCTGCACTGAGATGCAGTGAATAAGAACTGGTACATAATTATTCAGAAAATGACAATGCCTTAAACGAAATGTACACTGAATCTGGCCTGCTTTCTCAACAGTAAAACAGCTGATGAAGTAGGTAACATGTTAAGGTGAAGAAAGGTTGAGGGATGGGTAACTTGTGAATTGCTATTAGATTCAGTAGCGTGACAATTTACCTTTCGAATAAGGCCTTCAAAGGAAAGGGAAGACTTCCAATTACACTTCAGATGAGCATGCTGTCATTCGGATTTGTAGAAGTAGGAGTCATGGCTTTCTTTTTACTTTACCTGTAGTAGCCAAACTGTTCTCTCCTGACTCAGCACATTAATATTTCCTGAGAGGTTGCGAAACTCCATCTGTTAGACACTGTCGCTGATTAATACATAAACACTTTTCAAGCAAAATGGTTATGTTCTAACATTAATTTTGCAGCTTTTATCAAAAAAGTAATTGATAAAACAAAGTATGATGTGACAGTTGTTACTTGCATTTTGGATCCTGTCATTCTCAGAAGTAAAACTAAAGCAAAACACCTGAGGAATGCATACTTTGAAGAGTCTGTGTGTGCATACTAACAGGAGAACAATACTTGTTTCCAAACCAGCATTGCTTAGATTTTATTATTGACAAAACAAGAACACGTCCATGTGATGAAAGGCTAGATACAGTAGTGGAGAAACATGAACTATAAAATATTTCAGTGTTATGAATATTTTGGAGAGTGGCTGGCTATAATGGCTAATCTGTACCAGGCTTAACAAGTAAATGTGCTGTCTTAAACTAATGTTTTTATGAAAACATTGTGAAAGTCAACCAAAGGTCATGCAAAATATGTGAAAGATTTTGAAAGAAGCATTATTTTCCTGTGGCTGTTAAAAAACTATAATAATGCTGACTTAATATATTATTCAGTGTTTGCCCTTTTGCTTTGAGATCTGTCCTTTTACATTTGTTATCATTTCTCCAGTTTTCTTCATGGGGTCCGAGTGTCATGTCAACTATTGCCCCCTCTGTCTGAATTCAGTTTCACCATCCTACCTTCTTTGATAGTCATGTCTGACAGACACAGGCATTGTTTCATGTAATCCATCATCGTTTGGCTGGAAGTCCTCATCTCCTCTTACCATCTTCCTGTCACTCCCAAATCATCACCATATCATCTTTTGCTTTATGCACAGCTGACAGAAGCACAGTATTCTGTCCCTCAAAATTTCTGCAACTGGGGTTACTTTGCCTTTTGGTCTGGTGTCTTTTTTTCCTCTCTCTCACAGTGTGCACTCTAACACCCATCTCAGGCATGTCATCTCCATTATCTCAGGCTGCATCTATTGCTCCAGTGTGCACTCTAACACCCATCTCAGGCATGTCATCTCCATTATCTCAGGCTTCATCTATTGCTCCAGTGTGCACTCTAACACCCATCTCAGGCATGTCATCTCCATTATCTCAGGCTTCATCTGTTGCTCCAGTGTGCACTCTAACACCCATCTCAGGCATGTCATCCCCATTATCTCAGGCTGCATCTATTGCTCTGTCTTCACTGTCCGTTCTAGTGCCATATAGAAGCAGTAGATGCACCACTGTTTTTTACACCTTACTTTTCAGCTTTATTGAAACTTTTCTGTTACACACTACCCCTGACATTCTATGTTAGTTGGATGCAGCACCTCTCATTCTAGCGTTGATTACTTCATTCAGACTTCTGTTCTTCTCAGCCATCAGATAATTGAAGATGTTATCCTTTTCCACTGTTTTCCCTTTTGTCTACCTTTTCAGTGTCTTTTTATTACTCCATTTTCTGCCAGGGCAACTGTCTTGTCTACAATCAATTTCATCCCATATGTCTTCAGGCTTGCATTCCTGTCGCCTGTCATTTGTCGAAGTTCCTGTTAAGAGTCTGCCTATAGGTGCCACATTACTTGCATACAGCAGCTTTGTTGGTTTGTCCCCTCCAGCATGTTTGCTAATGTAGTCCTTCATCAGTATGAACAGAAGTTTGCTCAGATATGAACCCTTATGCAAACCAACTCCCACTGGGAACCCCTGTATAAGTCTGAAAACTGTTCATACTTACACTAATTTTATCAGTTACCAAGACTTTCAACCATCACAGGACGTCCCAAATCAGCTTTCTTGTGACCTTGCACTATGCCTTCTTCAAGTCTAGGAATGCCCATTTGGACTCTTTCCTCATGTCCATCTTCTGATCTTCTACCTGTCTCACTGCAAACATTGGCTCAGTTGTGCTCCATCTTAATCTGAACTGCTCATCTCCCATCTCACTTTCTACTACTTTCTGTTTTCATCTAACAATTGCCCTGTCCGGCACTTTTGTATGCTGTGACATGTTTTTGATACCTCTGTACTGACCACAGTTGTAAACATCCCCTTTCTTTTTGTACACTACAGTGCTTAGTCTTCAGTCATCTGACATACACCTCTCCCTTTTTCCATACCATGATGTGAAGCCTTTTCTCCCCCAAATTATGCTATCCTAAGTTGCTTGTGCAGCAAGGTGCTACTCTTCATCCAGTGTTTAACCATGCATTATATAGACATAGGCACTTAGAACCTTAACGTCATCTATATACCCAAATATCACCCTAGCTAATCTGCTGTAAACATCTCAAGTACTCCCTTACAGTGTTTGACACAGAAGAATATAGAACCAAGAGTACTGTCAACGTTTATAACCTTACTTTACAATCACCCTAGATAAACTATTCAATACCCCCTTGGTACTATTCCCTGAAGCCTACTATATTAATACTGTGGATCTGAACCTTCCTACTGTCTCTGTAACCAGCTTGGCAGAAGTGGACATCCTGAGACAGTGCAGAAATTGTTTCATGTTTTTCTGGCAAACCCCTAATTCTCAAACAATCTGATACTGAAAGATGTAATTATACACAGTGACTGGAGGCAAGACTGTCACATGCAGTCCCTGTAGGTACCCAACAGGTTGTCAGAAATGCACAGAACTATTCAACACCTGCCACACACACTACAGGACAGATACATAGACTTACAAATGATGAGGCTGTTAAAAGTAGCCTGCCCAAACCACAAAGGCCTCCTAAACACAGAGTAGTTACAGTAAGTATCCTCAGCAAACACAAAACCACAGTTACAAAACTACACCCCCCCACACATCACATTCAGCCTCATTTCATGGTGTTGTAATGTAAGGCCCATAAGGCAGACCACCATGCAGTCCAATAGTTTGGTCATAAGGGACACCATTGTGAGGCACAGCAATGTCCCACTCACCAGGCTGAGGAAAGAGAGGGTCAAGGTCAGTTACCTATCAAGGGCCAGGATCTGACAAATCATGCATACCAGTATGACGCAGTCATATTTCATGTGGGTGTAAATGACCTGCGATGTATCTTCCTGGTCTGTATGAAGAAAGTCATGATGGAGCTCTTGGACAGTGTGTCTTGGGCCAGTAAAAGCCAAGCACTGAGCAGCATTCTCCCTTTTCCAAGGCTGATACCACAATATGAACAAAAGACAATTGGCTTTAATAATAATTGGCTTAGTTTTTAGTGTCATTCAAATGGAGTACGATATTTGTCAATCTGGAAAAATATCATTGAAAGACCTTGCTGCTTCACCAGGGATAGCCTGCAGCTGTCCCCTGTAGGCATTCAGATATTGGCTAAAATTTTATTCATACCCACTGTGTCTTTTTTAGGCATTGTCAGCCTGATAAACTACCTGACATAGCTAGACCTACCCATCATAGTCTTAAAGGTATTACTGCTTAATGCCAGGAGTCTAAATAATAAAAAAACTCTATTCCATGCAAGTTGTCCTCACCCTGGAGAATGTAGATATCTTTGTAGTTATTGAGACATGGTTTAAAGCTGCACAGAGTATCCTGGCTATAAAGGGCTACAGTGCCTTCTACATCTCCACGTGGAGGTGTCACAATTTACGTCAGAAACAAACACACCTCAAGGGTATTCAAACCATATAATGCATGTGAGCTTCTGCATGTACAATTCACCATAAGCAAGTACTATACAATATCTTTGTGAACTATAGGTTCCCTTCTGTTAACTGAGAAACACATACCACTTACTTAAATGTAGTGTAGTCACTCTCCATTCAACCTAATACCATTCTCATGGGGGCTTCAATTATTCCATTATAAACTGGGAATCATACACAACCACAAAATCACAGGCCCAACAATTCTTGGACTTTGCCACGACAAATGCCCTGTTCCTTCTAGTCTATATGTCCACTCGTGTTGCAAACTTCCTTGACATAATCATCACAGACATGGGTAAATGTTGCACCCTCCCAAGTATAATGCCCTCACTGGTCAGGGTAAACCATAAAGCTGCCTTCTTTGAAATAAAAATAAAACCTGGGACACAAGTTAATCTCAAACTTTCAGGAGTGACTTTATGGCAAACTTCTTCCTATTAAGTGACAACCAGGCAAAATTTCAAGCCCCCCCAACCCAGGGAACACTGCTACTTATGTAAAATTGTTTACAAAAAAATCTTTACAACCATGTATGTAACTGCATAGAGACAGTGGTGCCTAACGAAAATAAGCAAAGGACAAACTCAAAAACAAGCCATCTTGGTGGAATCACTGCATGAATGGATTGTATAATATAAGGAAGAAAATCATGGACAAAATTAGGAAGTGCAATGCCCAGCAAGATTAGAACTCCCTCATCAACCTAAATAAGCAATTTGGGTAACTAATAAAGTCTACCAAAGCCAAATATGATGTTAGATTAGCCTCCCAGTCTAAAGGCAATCACAAGGAATTATTTAACTATGTCTGCAACCTCAAAGGTAATACACAACAATGTGCAAAACTAATTGGAAATGGAGCCACCTATACTGAGATTGAAGATATAGCAAATCTACTGGATGATAAATTTAACTCTAACTTTACCCCACTTCCTCCCCCTAACACCTCTCAAGAAATAACCCCATCCATAACTCCTCCAACTATCACTAATGGACAGACCCTCACTGCTGTCTCAGGGCCAAAACTACTGCATCAATGGGTCCCAATAATATCCAAAGATGTCTCCTAAAAAAACCAAGACTCCTTCCTCAGGCAAGAAGAAACCAGTCTGGTGGACCCCGGCCATATGCAAACTTTACAACAAAAGGAGGAGACTTATACAAAAAAAGGCCAAATCTCAAGTAGAAAAATCATCCCTGATCAGCATTAGTAAGAAATTTGAGGGCCCTCATCAAGTCAACTAAAGCTAATTTTGAAAAGAAAGTTGCCAAGGATGCCAAGGATAACCATAAGGTCTTCTATGGCTACATCAAAAACCTAAATGGCAACGCTCAGGTCTGTTCTGAGCTAGTACAAAATGGAACAAAATACACTAACCCTTCTGACATTGCCAACATCTTGGCGGACAGGTTCAGTGCAAATTTCTCCCCCACCCCTCAGCACCTACAGGGCTTATTACCATTCTAGGGGATTGTGTAAGTCCAATTATTACTGATACATTGGTTAACAAGGCTCTATCTAAAGCTAAAAACACTGCCTCCATGGGACCAGGTGGTGTCCCAGGCTGTGTCATACGCGAGCTCCAAAAGGAATTAACCCCGCATCTTAATACCCTGTTCAGTCTCAGCCTCTCCAGAGGATATGTGTCCATGGAATGGTGCACGGCAATGGTGGTCCCGCTACACAAGGGTGGGGCCACAACTGACCCTGGGAACTACCGACCAATAAGCCTGACCAGTCTGATCTGTAAGGCTATGGAGCAAATCATTATGGAACTCATAAATGGCGAGATTGGGAACCTCCAGTCGCTGGACCCCACACATTTCGGCTTCGTCAAGGGCAGATCATGCCTCCTGAACCTGGTGGATTTCTTTGAGACAGTTCCTCAGGCTATAGATAAGGGAAAGGAGGTACACACGGCTTACCTTGACCTTGCTAAAGCATTTGACACCATTCCCCATTCAGGTATTATTGATAAGCTCACCAGCCTGGGCATAAACCCTTACGTCACAAGATGGATCGCAAACTGGCTCTCAGACAGATCCCATAAAGTAAGAGTAGCGGGATCTATGTCCGTATCCAGACCAGTAACGAGTGGTGTGCCTCAGGGCACTGTCCTGGGGCCCCTCCTATTTGGCATATACTTCTCAGAAGTACAGGCAAGCACGGAAGGGCTGTGGCTGACTACGTTTGCGGACGACTTCAAACTGGGTGCTATAACAGAGTCTCCGGTCGACATGGAGATCCTCCAAAGGGCCTAAATGAGACTGATGCATGGTGTCAAAGCCATGGTCTCAAACTAAATGCAAAAAAATGCATAGTAATCCCCTTTGGAAAAAACAGAGTACCCGCAAACTACAACATAGGAGGTAATCCCTTGAAATCTGAAGAAGAAATAAGGGATCTAGGGACCCAAGTAGATAGTCAGCTTTCCTTTGATAACCATGTTGCCAAAGTGGTTAGAAAATCGTTCTATGTGACCCATCTGATCACGAAAGGGTTCACATCATGATCTAAGGATGTAATGGTACCCCTCTACTCTTCCCTCATCAGACCCATTATTGAGTACATAGCACCAATTGGAATGTACCTGGCTAAACATCTCCAGCAGCTGGAGAGACCACAAAGGTACCTAACCAAGAGGATTACTGGCCTCAAACAGTTGCCCTATGCAGCACGATTGAAAAAGCTAAGACTGTTCTCTGTTGCATACCGCTTTCTCAGAGGCGATCTCTGTCTAACTTACAGAGCCATGTCCAACCCAGAATTGTTGAACATGCTCCATCTTAGCAAAACCAAATCTACTCAAGCTACATGCTCTAGGGATATAAACCTCAACACAACAATGAATAGAACATGCTGGAGGGATAGATTCCCTTCGCAGAGACTTCCCTTACTATGGAACAGGGTCCCGATCTACATAAGACAGAGCCCATCATTATCACTCTTCAAGAGGAACCTTGATGAGTGGATGGGTAACAGAAAGTTCACACCAGGGATCACACCAACAGCACTACTAGATAGGGGCCAAGGGTACTAACTGCTAGTACAAGGGTCTAGGAAACTACTAAAGGGACGGTGAATACCGCACATCATGGCTGGGCTAATATGTGCCTTCGGGCAGATAGCCCAGTACCAACCTATGAACCTATAAATAGCATGAAACATGACCTATCAGGCTCACTAGAATCATTATTTAATTGAATGGACGACTCTAGCTGTTATCCCTCTGAACAATGGCAGGCCATCCTCAACCCCATGTAATTACTGAACCATAAGTCTGACTTGTCTGATATGTAAAGCCATGAAAAGAATAATCAGGGATATGATAAACAGTGACATTGGAAACATTCAGACACTGGACCCAACCAAGTCTAATTTCATCAAGGGCAGGTCATGTCTGCTCAACATGGAGAACTTCTTTGAAATCGTCTTCAAAGCAGTGAACGAGGATGAAAGAGTATATATGGCTGAGTTTGACCTGGCCAAAGAAATTGACAGACTACACCACTCAGGCAACTTAGACAAACTCACGAGATTAGGTATAAACCCCTACATCACCCACTGGATTGCTAGCTTGCACATAGATAGGACTGAAGATGTCTGGATAGAGGAGTGTATCTCTACAAAGAGACTAGTCAGTAGCAGAGTCCCTCTGGACTTGGTGCAGGGACAAACTGTTTTTGGCATCTTCCTTTAAATTAATGCTCACGTCAATGGCCTCTGACTGATCAAGTTCACAGATGATTGCAAACTAGGCACAGTCAAAGAAGCCTCGAAAGACACAAATATTTTCCAAGAAGGCCTGGCACAAACTAATAACTGCTGCCTTAAACTCAGTGTCAAGAAATGTATAATAGTACCTTGTGTAAGTTGGCCATCACAGGAAATTAGTAGATTGAGAGTAGACCTTGTGATTAGGAATTTGTGGACAGTGACTTGGTCTTTTACCATCATGTGTATTTTTACTAAGAAAATCTATTGAACAACTTATAAGCAAAGGTATGGCATCATGGTCCAACAATGTCATTATTTTATTGTACATGTCCATTAGAGAGCAATCACTGAGTACAATCCCCCCTTTAATATGTACCTAACCAGGCAAATGCAACAACTGGACAGTCCACAAAGATTCCTCACAAAAAATACATGGTGTAGAAAACATATCCTATGTTGACCACCTGAAAGCTTTATCCCTATACTTGATCTCATTCAGATAGCTGAGAGGTGCTCTATATCTGGCTTATAAAGCTTCCTCTACTCCAGCTTTGAATGGATCTACTGCTCATCTGCAACATGAATAACATCAGAAATATCTGATTCAGGGATCTAAACCTCATGCATAACATAAATAAGACATGTTGCAGGGATAGGTATGTGTGTCATACATTACTCCTTCTCTGGAATAGGTTTCATATCAAAGTGAAACAGAGTTCTTCCATGCACTTGTTCAAGCATAACCTGGGCCAGTGGATGGGGAAAGCAAACAGTTTGCCCTGGTCTAGCACTATGTCTCTGTTAGAAAGATAGCTTATCAATGTGTGACCACTCATCCCAGAGTTCTATGCCCAGGCTATATATACTTCTTATAAAAATCTATGGTATCAAAGCCTGTCCAGTAAACTGAGAAGCATGGCTAGACTTAAAAAGGCACTTCAATGTCATTAGCCTAGTAATTACCTAAGAACGTGTAACTTACCCAACATCTTGATCATCTCTGTTGTGACATCATGTGACTCCACTGTCTTCCCTAATCTGCTAGAAGTACTCTTTCCATCTGCCTTTGCTATTCTGTGAACTGGCTGAACAAATTATTACTGGCATTCCTTATAAAGGGTATCTGATGATTATCTTGTTTATCATTCTGTCTTTGCCTTGCAACCTGATACAGTTTCTTTGTGCCATCTGCTGAATCACCTTCCAGAAGCTGATAGAGTTTGTCTGATGCTTTGCTCTTTGCTAGTATGACCGCACTTAGCCTCTTTGTTAATCAGCCAGTATTCCTTATTAGCCTGGTCCATGTTTTCTATCTCCTTCTTCTTCCTGCTCTGCTTTTATCTTTGATAGCTTCCTGGACTTCTACATTCCAGCATTAGCTTTCCTTATGTACCTTAGTTCCATACCTGTCTCAGCAACATAGTGCTATATAGTCTTTTGTTTAACAGAAACTTAGTTCTTTATTTACTTCATTACCTTCTGGACTTGGGTCATGTGGCTTGTGGTATTGGATTTTGGTTCTTGATTTCTTAGCAGTGGAAGCTCTTCTGTGTTTGTGTTTGAAAATCCTCATATCCTTTGCTGTCTGTCTAACACTAATTCATTTTGCCCTGCTTTATTTAGTAGACCCTACAACTGCTGGCCTAAATGCACTCTTTTCCTTGCCATCAAACACCTGAAGTGGAATGTAGGCTTAACCAGGTTTATCTAGTGTATCTGCTGTCTTAAATTAATGCTTTTATGAAGTTATTGTGAAAGTCGATCAAAGGTAAAGCAAATTATATGAAGCAAGCATTATTTTCCATGGCTATTAAAAATGCAAACACACATATATATATATATTGTTATATATATATATATATATATATATATATATATATATATATATATATATACACACGCACATATATATATATATGTATGTATATATATATATATATATATATATATATATATATATGTATGTATGTATATGTATATATATATATATATATATATATATATATATATATATATATATATATATATATAGATATATGTATATATATATATATATATATATCGGCGTTAGGGATATCCACCAGGCAGTGTAAACATGGCTCCAGATGATTGCCACTGTTGAAGTGACACCCCAACTCCTTGTGCAGAAATGGGAAAAAGGGGTTGGTTGTGGATGGATGGATGGCTCTATATATATATATATATATATATATATATATATATATATATATATATATATATATATATATATATATATATATATATATATATATATATCATGGAGTAGAATTCTTAATGTGTATTATCTTGCCATGTGACAATATATGGAGTGGAATTAATGTGTAATGTTGCTATGTAATGCTTGTCCTTTTGTTTTAAGATCTGTCACTTTTCAATTAAATTTCCAGAATGAATTTTCCTGGCATTAGTCCATTCATCATTTAAACTTCCTATTGGCCCACATACAAAAAGAAAGTTTTACTGTTGTTTTCAAGGATCTCAAAATGTTATCAGTGGTTTTTATGTCTCCATATATGTCTATCTGTAAAGCTTACAAACCCCAAGTGACATTTTTCATTTCAAGGAATGGAGCTGCACTGAGAGAGGATGATTTATTTCAAACGTGGGCTGTAAATGCATCCTCCACCCTACTATAATTCTGTGGTTACATACCAGCTAACAAACAAGCATGGAAACAAACATGCTTCATCAAGGTTGGGTGTGAAGCAGAAATTGAAAAGCAGACCTAACTATTCCAAAGTAAGGCATGTAGGTTTTTACTACAGTGCAAAGAGACAGATGATTGTAGTTCACATGTGCAGCACAGCATTAACAATTGTCCAGACTCCAGAGTTCATTATTAGCAAAGGAGTTGCAAACCTGTAAATGAATATGTGATTTCAAAATGAATTTATACACCCCTGGGCAAACCACCCTTTCTAGAGTTGCAGAACAGCTTTATTATAAACTGAGACAGCACTTGTCCATTGATTAAGGTGCTTTATCTAAAGATTGTCCTGCAACAACATCTCAGTATTTTCTCTCAAGTTGTATTGATTCTTTTGAATACAAGCCATCCTGGTATTGATAAATAGTTTTTCTGTTCAGCATTCATTCATTCATCATTTTGCCCCAATCACCTAAACTTAGAACCTATTATAGTATGCATCCCTAAATCTATGGAACAGGGAGAAAGGGAACAAATGATCACTGGCACTCAACTTCTGTCCCTCAGTTATGCCTTAGCGTAATTGTGAACCAATTATTTGTAAGTGAAGTGTTTTAATTATCTCTTTCCTTAACATCAATCCCCTTTTAATAATTGGCCAACTCCTATTTCAGTGCCATGCATTTATAAACTATGAAATTCCCTGCTTTTTAACCTTAATAGCTTGACCTTATGACTTAAAGAGAAAAATAGTCCCCTCGTACTGCAGGATATATGGCCCATAACTGTAGATTTTTATGTCTCACTTGATTCACATACATGACCCACAATTTCACATTTGCTGAAGGTAGAAACAGAGAGCACTGTACTAGGCTTATTCACTTGCTGGTTCGCCTCACTACCCGGGTAAGACAACTTTTCTAAAGGATTACCTTCCCTATTGTCTTCAGCTGTTATGATACCATGTGTTAAATTGGAGAGTACAGCAAAAGATGAACAACCTTTCTGAAGATAGTTTGTATTTTTGCTTGAGTAATGGAACATGGGCTTGGGTGTTTGCCTGTGATAAGTGAGTTGAAGACCCAGCCTACTCTGACCTATGCCAGGAACCCATGCTAACAGTGTGAGGGGTGTGTGAGCCCCTGTCGTCCAATGTGTGCCTGCCATAAAGCCCAGCAGCCCTGGGTCAGTAAGCTACTGGCTGGCTGGTGTCTAGTTGTGCAGCCTGAGTTACCTAGGATAGCTCTGTTGAGTGAAAGCTGGATATAAAACCAATCAGCCTGTCCAACATTAACTGAGAATTGTTACAATTAATGTAGGTTTACTGACAGGATGCAGCTTGGAAGTGGATGACATGATAATACAGAGGAAGCTGGGCATCCTATGTATCCAAGAGACAAGATGGAAGGGCAGTGCAGCAAAGCCACTTGGTTTGGGATCCAGAGTTCTACTACATGGGAAGAGGACAGGCTAGAAATGGTGAGAGAATTGTGGTGAGAGAGATGTTTCAGAAGCAGTTAAGGATATCATTAGAATTAGTACCAGACTCATAGCAATCAGACTCCAGTGTAATGGGTCTATATTACTTCACTGAACATTCATTCCATGAATACCTATTCATCAACCCCTTTACATCAGACATCGAATGTTAAAATCAGCAAATGTAAGAGGAGAAAAGGATGTCCAGCAAACAAGTGGATGGATTATGTGAGAGAAGATCTGCAACAGTCAGGCATGAGTGTTGAAGGAGGGAATATGGCATTGAATCGACAGAGATGGTAACAGTTAACATGATAGCCTGACCCCATGTAGAATGTGGGAAAAAGGGGGTGGCTGATCATAATGATGATGATGATGATGATGATGATGAATGGAACAATGTTTCCTGTCTCCATTAACACAGACTATTTCAACTGCTTTTTATTAGTTAATGGTGTTCTTTTTAGTCACACACATCATATTCCTTTATAAGCATGTCTGTGCTTGACTTTAGTTGTCCCTGCAACTCCCTGCCATCAGTTAAGACATTGCATTTAGCTTTAAGGTAGCACAGCAGAAGAAGGAAGACGGAAGAATTTTTGCAGGCAGTTTATCAGTTTCCTTTGATTCAGTATTATTGGTAGCATTGATTTCACTGGTTCCTTTTTTTACAGGTATAATATTGTTACCTCTACTAGTACAAAATCTTGTTATATGACCTCAATACTAGCACTTAAAACAAAGTATGCATACAGATGATACTTTGTGTTTGTTACCCATTTGTTTTTCACACATGCTTTGCCATGGTTGTAGATTGTTCAGTTTTAGACATAGTTTAATTGTATAACAATCTCTCTAACAGTACAACAGAATTTTCAGCACCATTGGGATCGGTATGAAACTCCTGCATTTATGAAGAAGCAGGCAGATCGCTCTTAAGTTTATCAATGGCTACTATTTATGCCATTTGAAGTTTAGTATGTTGATCTTTAGGCTTTTGCTGCAATTGAAATATATGATGTGAAGTTGTTCAATCTCGTCTTCATTCTTACTGATGGGTTTGGAGCCGATCCTCGGCTCCAAGTCGGCTAATTTGCAAAGCTCAAGGTCTCTAACAGCTCAAGGCTGAAGCCGTATCCCACAATGCACCTCTACCTTCCCCAGATCTAGTTTGCCGTTGCAACTGATCGTGTGTTTCTCTACAGCTCAGGCCATTTGAGAGATAAGTTCTTTTTGTGAAAAATTATCCAAAAAAATTCTATATTTACTAATTGTTTAGAGTTTATATAAGCTTGTGGTTAGGATAGATTATCCGTTTTCGGATTTCTCTTAGTTTTTTGGTCATTTTATTTATTTATTTATTTATTTTATTTTACATTTGTTGACCGGGCTAGTCCAGCTGGATACATATCCATTTTCAGCAGAGGCCCGGGGAGAAAAGCTCCTCGAGAGTACAAAACAATGTATGACGTTAATCAAATAAAAACAGTAAATAAATTCACAGTTTAACAAATAGAAGTACTATATACAATTTAGCTATTTTATGCAAAAAAGAACATATTGAAATAAATAATTGGGTAAAAAATAAGTAAATAAGTACAGTACAGGAACATGCTAGAAAGAGGTGTGTTAACATAAGATACTAGAGTGACAAAGAGAGATATTAAGATATAAGAGATAGTCCAAATTAGTTGAAAGACAAGTTAAGCTTCTGGAATCCAGTATGCAGGTAGATTATGCAGACATTAAGATTTAGAAATTTAGTGAAAAGACAAGAGTTATTAGTCTGGGTTAAGACAGGTGCATAGCCAATGTGTTTTAAGGTAGGATTTAAGCCTGATTTTGAATTGAGTAAGTGATGGTAGTGAGGTTAGGTCGCTGGGAAGAGAGTTCCAGGTTTTACCAATGGTGTTAGAGAATAGAGAGTCCCCTGCCTTGTTGTTGGCTTTGTGTGTTAGTACTAGCATTTTAGTAGCTGAGCGCAGTGTATTAAGGTTACTGTAGGGAGTGATAAGGTTGGTAAGAATCGGTGTGTTACTAGGCTGATACAGGATTTTATAGGCAATTATTAATTGATTAAGTAGAAGTAGGTTGGGTAACTCTAGCCAACCAAGATTTTTATAATTAATACAGTGGTGGGTCCTAAATGTAGAGCCAGTTGCAAATCTTGCAATATTGTTGTAGGAGACTACTAGTTTGTTCATATTGGTTTTTGAGAGGTTAGTATAAATAGGGGAGGCATAGAGGAGGGTAGAGATTAAGTGGTCATAAAACCATCTGTTCTCGTTTGTTGGGCGTTGGCCCTTTTTGGTTTCTGTGTTTCAGCCGTTTGGCTTATTTGCCCTATCCTTCAAGCCGAGTTAGGCTTTTTGCAGTTTCTGCACTTTTTGTTAGCCGGTTAGGCTCTTAGCCGTTTTTAGGCTGTTTTCAGTTTTTTATTTTAGCCTGTTAGGCTTATCCCATTATTGCTGCTACAGTTAAGCTTCCTTGTTGTACTCCTAGCTGGTTAGGCTTAGTTTCTTTTGCTAACTGTTAGATTGTTCGTTTTCATTACTGAGGTTGTACTGTTTTATTATTATTATTATGTCTGAGAAGGCCAAGTCAGGGTTTAAGAGATGCCCTAAATGCAACCAAAAGACACTCCACTTGTGTATATTGTTTGGGAGAAGTCCATCTCCAGAAAGTTTGCTCCATTTGCCATGGATTCAGCACTAGGATTTTGGTGGAAAGAAAATGGAAGTTGGTGGAGCGTGGCTTGATTAAGTCTGCATTTCAATCAGACTTGGATTCTGCTCCAGAAAAACCAAAACCCTCTTCTCCTGCTTCTTCAACAAGTTTGGGTCCGAAGGGTTCTTTGGTTCCGAAATTATCCAAAAAAGCTCCTGTCTTGGCTCCATTAATATCGGAACGGACCATACAGGTTGTTGGTAGGAGCCAGTCTGATTCTGGGTTCACCAGCTCTGTAGGTAGATTCCCCTCAGGCTTCCAGACTGTCTGATTCAAACATGGATTGTGTGGTACGGAGACTTTTACAGGATCCAGCGCTAGCTAAAATTCTGTCAGCTTTGACTTAAGCAGCTTTGGAACCGACAAAGTCCTCTCCTGTAGTTTCTGCTCCTCCTCTGACTCCAATCTAGACATCGGAGCCAGAGGAAGCTATTCAGTCATTTGTGGAACTGTCGATGCCGACACTCACTTCGGATCTGTCAGTACTGACAACCCTGATGTCCTCTGCTCCGGCGGAGGTTCTGACTCTTTCCCTTGGGGCTTTGGCATGGATGAGTTCAACTCCTACCTCGGGCTCTGAGCCAGCAGTTCTGGTGCGGGAGGTGTCTTTGGACCCGGGTGCTTCCTCGCTTTGGAGCCGTGGTGCCTTTGATGCCATGAGGAGGGTTTTGTCTCCCTGGACAGCCACAACCTCTGATATAGCCACCTCCTCCCGGAAAGCGCCAGAATCTTCTCCGTTACTACAGACCCACTGTAAGCGTAGGGACCCGGAGCCTCAGGACGCCCCTTTGGGGAAACCCTGCTCTTCTGAGACCTCCCCAGAAGTTCCCACTGAGGAGGTCCCTTGGAAGAGGTTATGTAAGAGGAGACATTTAGATTCTTCCCAGGAATCCATCACATCTGACACTGATTTGGAGGAATCGGAAGGGTCTCCAAAGTCCCCCTCTGAGGATATCTCCTTTGGGGATATTCTTGAGATCCTTAAGCAGAGAGGTGACTGGCCACCCCTGAACTCTACCGAGGATGAATCATTGCTCCTGAAGGCTTTCGGGTCTCGACCCTCCACCTTTTGGGTGTCTCCGCCCTTCGATGAATTGATGGATCTTTTGTCTGGAAGGGCATGGGAGTCACTGGATTCTATGGAGCCTGTCCCTAGGAGGCTCAACAAATACATTTCAGCTCCTCAAGATAAGTCCTTCTTATCCAAACCCATACCTGTTAATGCCATGGTGGTGGTGGCAGCCACAAAGAAAGAGATGTTGGAGACCTCTATGTCTGTCCATCCTCCTAATAGAGAATCTAGGATCATGGACAGATACGGTAAGCGCATATTCAGTTCTATGACCTTTGCCCTTCAGTCATTGAACTACCTAACCCACTTCACAAGTCTTCAGAGAGATCTCCTGAAAGAGCTTGGAGATACTCTCCAGGGTGCAGTAGCCGATTCAGTGGTGGACAAAGTGACATCTCAGCTTGTTACCCTCAACTCTATCATAAACTCTTCCATGCACCTCATATCTTACGCAGCTGATGGGACGAGTAGGGCAGCGGATACAGGCATTGCTCTGCGGAGACATTCCTGGATTCACTTATGCTCTTTTGCGGAACCTTTTAAGTCGTCATTTGTGAATGCCCTTTTGATGGTTCTTCTTTGTTTGGACCAAAAGTTAAAGAGACCCTCACCAGATGTGAGCAAGACGGAAAGACTCTATATCCATTTTTCTAACCCTACTAGACCTTATCCTAAAGGTCAACGGGCAGGGAAAATGTGGTTCCGTAAGACCCAAGGAGCTTTTCTGAACTCACAAGGTGAAGCCTCCTCCAGGGGCAGAGGAGGGGACAATGGTGGAAATGATGCCCACATGGCAAAAGGGGTCTGCAGAACCAGGGTGACAGGGATCAGTTCCTTGGCAAGCCCTATCAGTGCTCCTGAAAGGATGCCCGACTGTCCTACTCTGGAGGTAGTTGGGGGACATTTGTCTTTGTTCCTAGGTGCCTGGCTAAAAATTTCAGAAGACCTATGGGTACAAAATGTTATATCCAGAGGATATTTCATCCCCTTTCATTCACAACCCAGACCAACAAAAGAATCCTAGACGTTCCACCCAGTCTAAGGGATGTAGCATCAATTGAGGTCCAAAAACTATTACAAAAAAGAGTCATACAACCAGTCTCAGCAGACCAGCAAGGATCTGGAACTTACTCAAGGTTATTTTTGGTGCCAAAGAAAACAGGGGACTGGAGACCTATTTTGGACCTCAGCAGACTCAACAAATATGTGGTAAAGACGAAGTTCCGGATGGTCATGCTTCAGTCCATACTCCCGTTCTTAGGGAAGGACAATTGGATGTGCTCTATAGATCTCCAGGATGTGTACTACCATATCAAAATGGCCAGGCCATTCAGGGATCATCTGCGCTTTGGGCTGGGAGCCAGTCACTTCCAGTTTCGGGTCCTGTCCTTTGGTCTCATGACAGCCCCCAGAGTGTTCACCAAATGTATGGCAGTGGTCATGGCTCTCTTGAGATATTTAGGAATCCGGGTGTTTCCATATCTCGACGACTGGCTTCCACCAGGCATCAACTTATTCAAGCAAGGGACACTGCCTTATATCTATGTTTCCAAATGGGCATTACGATAAATTCAGAAAAGTCTGCTTTATTGCCGTCGCAGCATACAGTGTTTATAGGAGCAGATTTAGACACAGTCAGCATATCCCTAAAGCTTCCTTCTGAAAGAGTGCTTACCCTATGATAACAAATTGTGGATCTCCTGTCAAAACACAAAGCACCAGCATCGCAGATTCTTAAGTTGCTCGGCACTATGGCAGCAGCGATTATTGCAATTCCCCTGGCGAGATCTCACATGCGCATTCTTCAGTGGCTGCTATTCACATAGTGGACGTTTCAGGACTTACCGATGAATCACCCATTTCTGATATTGAACTCTTGCAAGGACGATCTTTGGTGGTGGCTAACGTCCGAGACGGTGACTGTGGGACGTCCCTTTGTCCTCCTGGCTCCAGTTGTAATGGTGACCACGGACGTCTCCCTGATCGGGTGGGGGGCATTATCAGGGACGGACAGCCCAAGGTACATAGCAGGTTAATGAGGCTCATTTGCACATAAATGTCCTAGAGATATGAGTGGTTCTCTTAGCTTTGCAGTCCTTTCAAGACTCTCTTCCTGTAGGCACGATTGCGATCCAGTCAGACAACATGTCCGTTGTCTGGTATATAAATAAACAAGGCAGAACCAGATCTTACCCCCTATGTCGAGAGGCTCTAAGATTATGGAAATGGGCAGAGTCCACCCAGTGCTTTCTGATAGCAATGCACATCCTGGGGAAATTCAACGTGATAGTGGACAAACTCAGCAGAGCAATTCTGTTGCCTCACGAGTGGTCTCTCAAGAACGAAATAGCGGAAATGATTTTCCGCAGATGGGGCCAGCCTTCCTGCAACCTTTTTGCAACCCCCACAAACACTAAGTGCAGCAACTACTTTGCCCTGATTCCACAACAGGGACAATCCCCAAGGGACGCACTCATTCATGACTGGCCTCCTGGACTCCTTTATGCCTTCCCTCCATTTCCCCTGATTCCCAAAGTTTTACAGAAAGCCAGTTTTCTGGGCAGGGCACTTATCTTAATAGCCCCATATTGGCCTCGTCAAATTTGTTTCCCCTTTCTGAAGCCTCATCTACTGGAGGAGCCTTGGATCCTGGACCCAGTGCTGGATCTGTTGACCCACTCATCAGGAGCTCTTCACCCTTCTCTTCAGTCCATCAAACTAACAGCTTGGCTGCTCCAATTCCCAGAATAGCCAGGTTACAAAAATTATCAGAAGAGGCTTACATATTATTTTGTCTTTACATAAATCTTCAACCAGGAAACTTTATCTCAGTAATTGGAAAAGGTTTTCCATCTGGACCCAGCAAAATAACATTGACCCTTTTCTGGCTTCCATTTCGAATATATTGGAATTTCTGACAAAACTGTTCAACGAAGGAGCTGCAGCAGCAACCATCCAAGTGCAACTGGCTCCTATTTCTAATTTTCATATAGGTGATTCTGAAAATTATATTATTTCTAACAAGTTGGCTAAGGCCTTTTTGAAGGGTATGATGCACTTAAAACCACCATTCAGATCCCCTACTGCTCCATGGAATTTGAACCTAGTCCTATCCAAGATTATTCTCCCGCCCTTTGAACCTGCTTCTTCTTGTGAGCTGAAATATCTTTTTTGGAAGACCATTTTCTTGGTGGCCATTACATCAGCACGCAGAATTTTGGAGTTACAAGCCCTTTCTATTAAGCAGCCGTACTTGATATTTCACAAAGATAGGGTTTCCCGCAGAACGAATCTGTCGTTCTTACAAAAATTTGTTCCGAATTCACACTTAATCAAACGATTGAATTACCTGTTTTCTTTCCCAATCACTCAAATCAATTGGAATATATGCTTCATAAACTTGATGACCATAGACAACTTTGTTTCTATTTGGACAGGACAAAAGAGCATAGAAGGGCTGATCAACTGTTTGTCTCTTTCTTGAATTCTAAAAAAGGTGCACTGGTATCCAAATCTACCTTGTCTAAATGGCATTCTGATTGTATATCCTTTATTTACCATGAAGCAGGCATTGCGTTACATGACAAAGTCAAAGCTCATTCTACAAGAGCTGTTTCTACTTCTGTAGCCTTTTTGATCAGGCTACCTATTGATTCCATTTGTGCAGCTGCCACCTGGTCAAAGCCACATATCTTTATATCTCACTACAAGGTAGATAAGGCTTCTAGGGACAGAGCTTCATTTGGGTCTGCTATCCTTAGGCAGGTACTCCCGTGAGCCACCCAAGATTATGGTGCTATGGGTTGCTACCCATCAGTAAGAATGAAGGCGAGATTGAACAACTTCACATAAAGAAGTTATGTACTTACCATAATGTTCCATGTGAGTTGTTCTTCTTGCCTTCATTATTATGACCCCCCCATCACCTACCCCCATCTAATATCTGGAAGGTCGAGGGGTTCTATGTTGGTTTTGGTTCTCCTGAGGAGTTTCCTCTCACTACTTGTCTTTAAGATTTCCTTGAAATCTGGGGTAATGCTAGTTGGCAGCAAACAAGATCTAGGGAAGGCAGAGGTGCATTGTGGGATAGAGCTTCGGTCTTGAGCTATTAGAGACCTCGAGCTTTGCAAATTGGTCGACTTGGAGCAAATCCATCGGTAATAATGAAGGTGAGAAGAACAAATCACATAGGTTCATAGGTGGGTTCTAGACTATCTGCCCAAAGGCATTTATAAGCCTAGCCAGAATGTGTTGGCTTTCGCCGCCCCCTTAGATTAGTTCCCTGTGCCTCTGTCCAGCAGAGCCACCAAAGTGATCCCCGAGGTAAACTTTCTGTTTCCCATCCACTCATCAAGGTTTCTTTTGAAGAGTGTTAGCGAGGAGCTCTGCCTAATGTAGATTGGGATCTTGTTCCAAAGTGTGGGAAGTCTCTGGGACAAGAATATATCCCTCCAGCATGTCCTATTTCTTGTTGTGATGAGGTTTAGATCCCTAGAGCATGTGGCTCGAGGGGATATGGTTTTCTTTAGGTGGAGCATGTCCATCGATTCTGGGTTGGTCATGGCCTTGTATGTCAGGCAGAGATTACCTCTGAGTAGGCGTTATGCAACCGAGTACAGCTGTAGTTTCTTCAGTCGAGCTACATAGGGCATCTGTTTGAGGCCATTGATCCTCTTGGTGAGGTACTTCTGTGGTCTTTCCAGCTGTTGCAGGTGTCTTGTAAGGTACATCCCAAATGGGGCATTGTACTCTAAGATGGGTCTGATGACTGATGAGTAGAGGGGCACAATGACCTCTTTTGATCTGGATGCGAACCCTTTTGTGATTAGGTGAGCCATGTAGAAGGATTTTCTAACCACTTTGGCAATGTGATTATCAAAGGTGAGATTACTGCCTACTTGGGTCCCCAGATCCCTTATTACGTCTTCCGTATTTAGGGGACTGCCACCTATGTGGTAGTTTGTGGGTACTTTGTTTTTTCCAAAGGGGATAACTATGCACTTTTTAGCATTTAGCTTGAGGCCATGATTTTGACACCAGGTATCCATCTCAGTGAGACCCTTTTGGAGGAAGTCTGTGTCAGCCAGAGAGTCAATTATAGCCCCTAGTTTGCAGTCATGTGCGAACTTGGTCAGCCATAGTCGGCCTGTCATACGGAATGTTATGGTAAATACATAACTTATTTTTATAAATCACAAAACTAAGATCTTGTCATTTTGTTAAGAGAAAATGTCCATCTAAGAATCATATAAACTTGTGTCTCAGAAATAAGACCAGGTCTGGGTAACAGTACCCTTTGTATGTTTCCATAATCCTGATAGTCAGTTCCTTCCATGTGCATAAAGACTTTTAAGGTTGTCAGCTAACCAGACTGAGAGGATTCTAGCACAGTCCCTATAGTTCCATCTCTCTAGGTACGTGTACCGCTTGAGGGCTACCAGATATTCCTTAAGGTCTTCACCTGTCCCTGGTAAGTTATTTCACTGGTAGAACTATCTTTGGCCTTGCCACAGATCTGTTGGCCACAATTCTCCCCTTGGCTGCAGCAGCAATGGACAGTGGCAGATGCTTCATTATCATCTTTTTGACAAAAGGGGAAACACAAGATACACTCCAGACAAAAGTTCACAGCACGGACTATAGGGTTGCTTGCCCTTTACGTGTGATAGATTTGTTCCATAATTCCTCTCATGTCACATAAATAAGAATGCTGTCTCTCAGCCTGGGAAAATATGCTCAGTGAAATAATCTTTTATCAAGCAGCCATAAGTCTTACTCAAGATTTTGTTATGAGAAAAATGTGTTAAAATATACCCAAATTCTCCACAATGAAGTTGTAGTTGTCAAGCTTCTTGACAAGTGAAAGGTTGCAAGCTTACCAGTCAAATAGAAAATATAAAAACTTAAGAACATAAGAAGTGGGATTCTTTGTGAGTTGGTCAGAGACAAGAGGGTGAGTTCTAGCAGAATATAAATTTTCAGTTGGCTGCTGCTATAGCCTTTATCTGACAGACATCCTTCAGCTCTAATGTATGTTGAGTCTTTGGGTTCTGATGAATATTCTTAGATGAAAGAGTCTGGAAGATCTTTGGCCCTAATTTTCTATACATGTATACACTTGTCTAGACTGTGGCTGGAGTAAACATTTTTGCTTGATACTAGTTTCTCTTTCTCCTTTTCATGGGCACTTGCTAGGATAAGAAGGCTAGTTAGATGTGGAGGATTCAGAGTATTTGTTATGAATTTGAGAGTCTTTTATTTTATTTTTTTAAATATTTTTACCCTTCCTGATTGTACAGAGGCAAAACAATGACCTAGATGCAACAAGGTACTTAGCACACTTAGAAACTGTGTTTTGAATGCCCATAATATAATACCAGTAAGTCAGCAACTGCCAATTGTGCCCCCTGACACCCATCTTGCCCCTGGAAAGCTGCCCCTTCACACCACCCTTGTAACAACTTTGGAGTGTCTATAAGTTGATTAAGAGGACAAAACTTTGAAGGATTGACAATGTATACTGTGAAGTATAATGCGGCATCATTCAGTGGATGATTTTGGTTCTGTTTTGTCTTTATGGCAGCAAATGAAGTCATCTTGTTTAAGAAATATATACTCATCTTTTCTGCCTCATGCACTAGTTAATAATATACTGCACTTGTACATTAAATCTTTACTGGGCAATGCTGTTCCAGGGATAACAAGATGCGTTAGTATTGTCCCAAATCATATAAAAGGTCCTAAAAACAGGGTTACTGATTATTTACCCTATACATTTTTATTAGCAACTTGATAAATCAGTTGATGATGTCCTAATTGAGTTAATACACAACTCAGGGCACTATGCCTCATAATTCACTGCTTCAAAAAGTAGCCTTCAGATTCATATTTATGATTAGCTAAGTAGGAATATTTTTGATGGATAACTGTAGTTACAGCTGCAGAAAGATCCGCATAGTCTAACTCAGACAATGAAATAAATTTGCTGCCATTAATAATTGTAACAAAAGCAGTCAGACCCTGGAATTCTGTGCTTATAAAGGCAGTATTACTTCTTGAATTAATACTATCACTTCACTAAAAAGAAAATAGAAACTGTTTAGCGTGGCATCTTAAAATTCTTTTGTACCACTGATACAGAAATTGTACAATCTCTGCATATGTATGGTGCATGGGTCTATATTGAATCAGCGAATGCTTAAAAAAAGCGAACACTGATTCATCGACCCTATGTAAACAAAAGCTTACAATCCCGAACACCCAGATCAGCGACTTTTTTCCCAGGGAAAAAAATCACTGGGACAGTTTCGGGAGTTTGCCATTTCCTCCACTGTGGTGCGATCTCGGAGTTGGTATATTTAAGTGGTGGGGGGGGGGTGAAGCCCCCCACATTATATACTGTTTTAAGATTTTTTTATTTTTTGTGGAACAGCGATTTTTTTCCCTGGAAAAACAAATTGCTGTTCCGAGTGTTCGGGATTGTAAGCTTTTGCTTACATAGGGTCAATGAATCAGCATTCGCTTTTTTAAGCATTCGCTGATTCAATATAGACCCATGGTGCATGCATATACACACCTGAAAACTCACAGCGTAATGGGCAAATATCTGGGAGTTATTCTTTTCACAGCAAGACATTAACAAGACTGGTGTGCTTAGAAAAACTAAGAAATGTCTCTTTTGAATAGTTCTGTTGTATAATACTAATAATTATTATCGTAGCAAGGGTAAAGCCAGATTTAGCTGCACCCACTGAATTTTATTTCCTCTGCCCTAAAACTTACAGGATGTGAGCAAATCTAAATTCACCACTATTTAGGTAGTGATTACCCTGCATTAATAAATGTAACTCAGAATTTTTTCTCCAGTCCAGACATTGCTGGTAATGCTTTACTTGTTCAAATTTTTAAGTGAAGTTAATAAAAACATAGATTTCTGTCTGCCACGAAAGGGCTCTAATTGAACTTTTTATCAAATGTGTTTAATATAGACCTTCAAGCAAAAAACAGCCTGTTAGTCTTGGATCCTGGATAATGTTATTGACAGTTATACTGCAACAAGGCATCACTGCTGGTTGTAAGAAAGAAATCAGTCAGGGTGCAAGAAAACTAGTTGAGTAATAATGATTCCATGAGTCCTTGGCTATATTCAATATACCGTTTTAGTGCACTGACGTTTTAAGAAACAAGTCTACAGATGATAGTAAGATAAGAACACATTAAATTACTAGAGGAGAACACTTCAAGCTGTATGTGCTTGAATGTGAATTAAAAAATCTGAATTGAATTATTTCATTATTGAATGTTCCTGAAAATATGTTGTAAAATGAAGTGTACAGATCACGTGTGTGTGCATCAGTTCCATTCTCACTGATAAGGCATACTTTAATGGTATTAAAATGTCTTTTTCTTCACCATAGTCATACTGTTCAATAAATGCCTCTTTATTCCATCAGACATGACCAGAAGCATATCACGCATTTCATATAAAGCAGTGAGAATTTCACTTGACAGTTTATGGAACATTTTCAAGCATGTGCTCTGGAATCTGTGGCCATGTTTATTTGGAGTTCCTCTCCATTTAGTTGAAAAAAAAATATCTTCCACTCCTAAGGCTTAACTGTGCAGCTGGAAAGTGGCAAACTCTGAGCAGCAGAACTGATGTGACTTAAATGTTCACATTACACCTATGTAAACAACCCAGCTAATTACTCAAACACAGAGCCGACTCTATGTAATGAAGAAATGCTTGAACGAGAAGGAACAGGTCTGATAATACTTTTCTTGCTGTAAAAAATTACTGTAATGTGGAAGAGCCAACAGCTGTTGGGGCAGATGCCCTTTTGAAACTGCAGCTAGACAGTGTACAAAGGATCTTTTAAAAGAGCGCTGCAAAAAATTTTGCTGTGGGGGTTTTCCCTAGATATTTAATAAAAAGAGCAAGACCATTTATCATATTTTATTAGTACCAGTTGATATGGAATAAAAATATTTTATATACCGTCGCATATATTTTTTTTAATTATGAAGAACTCATTTCACTTAGAAACAACATTAAAGGTTGATGGAACATGCTATAACTTGAACCTGAACTGGCACATCTGACAGATATTATTTTTTCATAACTAGTTGCAATTTATTTTCTTCACAAATAGTAGTTTGGTTTATATTATGTTGTTAGAGATTGCATGTGAAATGCAATATGTCAGGGGATAAAGTAAAAAAAAAAGGTGAACTAATAAACTAAAATGCTGTATTAAAAGCATGGTAGAGGGATATCATCAGCTTGAACTGTAAGCTGTCAGATATACTAAAGCTGTAGGAGTAGGCAGCAGTATATACACCATATGGAAGAGCATGGGCCATCTGATTTTGCAGCTAATCATGCTGTGTACAGCATATGCAGATAATGCCATATTACAACAGTTCATTATAGATCACATAGTAAAGAACTAACATTGCAGGGGTTAAGTTGTATCTACGAAGACAAAATCCAAAGTAAAAATGTGAAAAGCAGCACAAAAGGCTGGGGTGGATATAAAATTTACTAGTATAAAATAATAAAGAAAGTGGTGGTAATTAGATAATATAGACAATTTTGTCTAATACTTAAACTCTATTAGATCTTATTTTGATTATATGACATTTTATTACATAAACAGTTATTGGGGCATTAACTCATTACATCCAAGTAACGCCTCCAGTTGTATCTGCAGTTCACTCCTACTGACGCCTCTAGGTGTGAAATATTGCTTGATCATATTTGCATTAATAATTCAAAACCATGCTATGTACAAGGTTTTAAAATATTTCATCTTAAAGCTTACACAATGGCAAACTCAACTGCATTAATATTTGGCCTCTATATAGTGCAGGTAAAGAAATATTAACTGCTGTTGTTATGATATTAATTTATACAGATATACTTTTCACATTCTTCTAAATATCTTATCCAAGTAACAAACACAACAATTTAGTTTCATATAAAAGCTCCCAGCTGCATGAATAAAATGGTGCTGACAGTATGTATATAAGTTGAGTGGTTGCTGAGATATTTTAAGTTGTTTACAAAATATTACACATGTAATAGTTACTCTGTTTATTGTGACTTATAAAATTCAGTTTAAGGCCTAGAACCTAAAGAGTACTACCACTATAAAAATAGCTTGTGCTGAAGGGTTTGCCATTTATACTTCTTTCATAACCACTATGGTTCCAGATATATGAGCATTTGTTTGAAATGTGAGGCCATAATTTGATTCTGTCAAATGGTTTAGGCTCTGCCCATTGGAAGCTCCATTGAAGCGAATGAGTTAAATAACATGAAATACTTGATCAAAAACAATTTATCTGCCCCTAATGTGTAGGCAAATGATTGTAATTTTGACCAGAATTATTTAAAAACAGCACAATTATAAAAAATGTATGTTTCCAGTTGGCTTTATCTGAGATTTCACATCTCTAACAGCCAGGAATATCTTCTACTTCTATATTGTATAAGAAACACCCTATTGAGGAATTTCCCCCAAAAAGTTATGTACATGCAGTCATATATTATTAAACGAATTAACACAAAAGTGTAGAAGTTGTTTTAATGTGATGATAATATTAAGGATTTATTATTCTCAGAAAAGTTAAAATGGTAACTTTTAGGAACTTTACACTAATGTTATAAGATATTATAATTCCATATATCTTAGATTCGAGTTAGAAAATATTAAGCAAAATAAAAATGATGCTACTCCATGGCCTGACAGTTTAAATAGGTATGTTCTATGGAAAGTAAAGTAGCTTTTCCATCTTCTTTTACCATAATGGGTTTGTTCCCTTTGAGTGGAGTGCCTATGTAATACCTGCTTTTTTAAAAAATAGTAGAACTGACAAGGCAAAAAGTTATGGACCTATTAGTCTGACAGGTTTATTGTGTAAGTCCTCAGAAAGGGTACTTCTTTGACACCTAGAAAATGTAAATTGATGTGTATGCTAATGTAGCTGGAAGGTGCCAAACATAAATGAACAGGCCTGTTTTCAGGTGTCCAGATGAATAACAAGTCAAATGACCTTTAATTCCAAAGATTTTAGCTTGCATTTTCGGACAGAGAATGCAGACAC
This sequence comes from Protopterus annectens, assembly GCF_019279795.1. Taxonomy (NCBI): domain Eukaryota; kingdom Metazoa; phylum Chordata; order Ceratodontiformes; family Protopteridae; genus Protopterus; species Protopterus annectens. The sequence continues at coordinate 848,594,262 of NC_056748.1, read as the reverse complement.
AAACTGATAAACATAGCTGACAAAGTAAATGGTAAAAGATATTCAGACTTTCCACCTGTCTTAAGACATTATAAAAAATAAGGATGCTGTTACAGCTTATAACAAATTATTTGCAGTATCTATTTATTTAGATTGTTATGGTATTAAGAGAACTGTTACTGAAAAATGGTAAGCCATTTTTTGCTGTTAGTTTTGGGTAATGCTCCAAATTTCACTTAACAAAAAGACAAAGGAATTTAAATGGCTATTGGGTACAGGGTAGACACTTAATACCATTTGCTATTTCCAATAAACCAAAGGTAGTTTTCTATATGAAATTATATATGCTGTTGTTTTATTAACAAGTGTACATACAGCATTATTATACCATGACCCCCCATTAATATTCCAAAATGTGCACGCTGATTGGCCAGCGTGCACGTTGTAAATCGACTTATACTAATGGAAAAGGTCCGGTCGCCTAGACTTTTTCCATTAGTATAAGTCTCTTTTAAAACACTGTCTCGTTATGTTAAAAGAGTTTAACATAGCGACACAGGTTTAAAAAAAGCAACGGAGATCTCCGTTGCTTTTTTTAAAGCTGTCTCGCTATGTTAAACTCCTTTAACATAGTGACACAGTGTGTAAAAAGCAACGGAGATCTTGCTTTCTCAGTTGCTTTTTTTTTAAACCTGTCTCGCTATGTCAAATGGGTTTAACATAGCGAGACAGCTTTAAAATAAGCTACGGTTTCACTTGAAACCATAGCAAAGCAAAAGGCAGAAGTATAAAACATAATAATTTTTGATCAGGAATAAATAAAAATAAATAAGAAATAATTATGTTGACAACATAGCAGCCATATGACGTTCAAAATATAGTTTGTAAAGGATAAAAGTAAAAGTTACTTACATACAGTTCTTAGGCTGTCCACTCATCTCCTTTTCCTCATTGCAGTCTATAGTGTCTTCTTTCCTTTATCTTCTGTGGTCCACGTAGTTGTCCCTTCATCCACCTCATCTTTGTTTTTTATCTTCAACTTTTTTACAACTATAAGGTTTATTCACACAACACAAGTCAACTGAATAAAAATTTCTATGTACAAACATATCAATCAAATACTATAAATGGTTAAGAATTTGCCTACTAATTCAGTTTCTTTTTAATGAGTGTTAATACACTTAACACATATCATCTTATGACATTTTATCTTGGATGTTTATCCGATTGTTTTCCACAAATGCTAGAAACACTGAAGTACATAAAACATAGGTTTATTGAATACATCCAACCAGAAAATTAAGGTTTATCGAATATGTCCAATCAGAAAATGAAAAAGCATGACTTCTTCCCTTCTCAACATAAAATAAAATGGAAATAAGCACTTCTTGGCTTCTTAGTTCCAAAATGAAGTAAGACAAACACATTCCTTTGAATTATAGCAAAAGAGTACCTTTCTGGCGTCTTTACACACATGAGTCTATATTACCTTATCGAACGATGAAATGAGTGAACGCTCTTTCATTGATATGATAAGGTCAAAACCCCTAAAAAGCAAAGACACGGAACAGCAATTTTTTTCCCAGGGAAAATCAATCCCTGCTCTGCAAAAAAAAAAAGTTTAAATACAAAATGAAGTAAGGGGGGGGGGCTCACATCCCACACCCCCCTACTTAAATATACCAACTCCGATATCGCACCATAGTGGAGGAAATGGCAAAGTCCTGAAGGCAGCCCACCGATTTTTCTCCCTGGGAAAAAAAATCAATGGTTCGTGCCTTTGCGCCTTAGGGGTTTCGACATTGTCAGATTGATGAAAGAGCGTTCGCTCTTTTCATCATTTGACAAGGAGATATTGACCCTATGCACACACTATACAGCTCTTCCAAGAAATAGTCTGTTGCAAGATGGTCAGGCTGTAGGCCATGCCCAGGATTTAATTCCAGATCTTTGCCACAGGTGATTATTACTGTACTCCACAACTTAGTCCCTACTGAAGTGATGTACCGCATACTTCTAAAATCTTCTTTCTTCCCTTCCCGATGATCCACCAGACAGTGAACATTACTGAAGGCCTTGGAAATGGGACCCTCCTTTTATAGCATGGTTGTTGCTAATTAAGAGCTTATTACTCAGTAACTCTTGACTTAACTGCTGTGACAGTGTTTTCATGCCCCACAATGAAGCATTCATTTAATAGCAAGTTGCCCTGTTTCAATATCCAACAAATTACAGTTATAAAGGTATCTTCCCCCTTATCTTACATTTCCTTTTTTCTTGTTTAAGATTTTATATAATATGAATGTGTTCAAACCAAATGTAAGAAGTCATCACATAAATAACTATAAATTTTATTTTATGAATTCTTACCAGTGAAAATGTGTTCAGTGCCAAAGACATATCATTCTCGAGATCCAAATCTTTACATGTTATATTGCCTGGTGTATAAATAAAGCATTATTTTACTAAACATCATTGCTAAATGTTTATTAAAATGACCATTTATTAAACTGTGTTAAATTAAGAATTGAAATGTAAATAACAATTCTTCCAGTGAAACAATATATAACAAAGTTATGATTTTTTTATCTACTCCAAAAAATCCCATGTTATGTTGTCCCATCTCGCCTTCATTCTTGCTGGTTGGGTTCGGAGCCGAGACTCGGCTCCAACTCGGCCTATACTAAAGCTTGAGAGCTTCTACTGGCTTGAGGCTGAGTCCTATTCCATGGTGCTTAGCGTCTGTTCCCCAGGTCTCGTTTGCTGCTTGAAGCTTCGTGATTGTCTTCACTGGCTCAGGCTTGTAAAATTTTATATTTTATATATTTCTACTAGTTACTTCCAAATTATTATCTATTTTACTTACTAGTTTATATCATAATAGCCCTGTGTTATTTTTGACTCTCTAAACCTTGCATTTTTACCTTTGCGGCTGTCTTTTTCTTTGGGCCTTGTTGTCTCCTCAAGAACTTGTTTAAATTAAAGGATTCTTGTCCCTTCTCTTCCTTCTTTCCCCTTTTAGGAGTCACCATTTAAGTTAGAGGCATCTCCTCTGGTGGAGGAAATAGTCGTTTAACTTACAGACTTCTTGCCCTCCCTTTCCTTCTCTTATCTTATATAAAAAAAAAAAAAAAAATATATATATATATATATGTATACACACACACACATACATATATATATATATATATATATATATATATATATATATATATATATATATGCATATAAACATTTAGATACCTTCCCGTTTTGTTATCTTTCTCTTTCACATAAAATATATAACTTTTTCTAACATATATAGAGTGTTTTTTTCCTTTTAGCTAGTCATGTCTAAGGAACCAGCTAAGGAACACAAGTCAGGATTCAAAAAGTGTGATTACTGCACTCAGAAAATGTCCATTAGTGACTGACACACTAGTTGTGTGTACTGTCTAGGACCACTCCATCTTCAAAATTCCTGCTCCATATGTCATAGCTTTAGTGCCAGGGTCTTGCAGGAGAGGAGGAATAAGCTTATATTAAGGGGCTTATTAAAAGTGGATGAAGGAAATCAGACAAAAAAATCGGATACGACCAAAAAGGCTGCTGCATCGGCTCTGGTGTCTGAGTCGACAAGCAGTAACAAACTTGATATATCTTCGGCTCTGAAAGTTGTCAGGCCCAAAAAACGTGGTTCTCCCTCGGTTCCATCTGTTTCATCGGAACTGTTTCGGAGCCAGAAAAAGAGTCATTCATCGTCCTTGGAGCCTGTTAGCTCAGTGCCGGTATCTCACAAGTCTTCTAGTCATTCCTCTAGATCCTCCAGGCTATCAGATGATGACATGGAGTGGGTAGTGAAGAGGTTGTTTTGGACCTGGGCCCTAGCAGAAATTCTATCGAGCCCAGCCCATTGGATAGTGGAGCCGACAATGGTACCCCCAACTACGCTGATTCCTCCTCCAACTCAAACGAGTTTGGAGCCAGAGAGTATGGAAGTCTTTGTGCTGGATCCGCCAGAGCCAGTAATCACTACAGATATCTCAGCTCTGACGTCTGCTCCAGTTTCCTCGATGCTTTTGTCTATCAAGAGACCTGAGGGCTGACACTTTCTGGTCAGCTCTGGGAGGGAGTCGAGTCGGACCCCTGTCGGAACCAGCTGTCTCACTCGGCGCATTGTATCAGGTGAGTTCCACTCCCACATCTGCCTCATAGCCACCTTCCTTGGTGCCGCGGAGATCTCCCGGCCTCTCGGGGCTGGAGTCTCTTTCGGCACAGGACCGCGGTACCTTTGAGATGATGCAGAGTGTGCTCTCCACTGAGTCTGCTCCACCTTCAGCTCCAGCCTCTCTTACCTCTAGGGGACCAGTGTCCACCTCTTCATTACCCCTCCATCAACCACAGAGTAAAGAGCGAGTGCCCCAGGAAGCCACAGTGGGTGGAGCCTCATCTTCCGATACCTCCCCGGAGCATCCCTCCATGGAGGTCCCTCGGAAGAGACAGTGTAAGAGGAAGCACATAGATTCCCCTGAGTCTGTCACTTCTGATACTGACTTAGAGGATTCAGAAGGGTCCCCATGGTCACCCTCTGAGGATGTCTCCTTTTCAGACATCCTGGAGATCCTTAAGCAGAGAGGTGGCTGGAAGTCCCTTTCCCCTTCTGAAGATGAGTCGGTATACCTGGAGGCATTTGTCTCTCACCCCTCCACCTCTTGGGTGTCTCCACCTTTTGACCCACTCCTGGGTATGGTGAGTCGAAAGGTGTGGGACTCTCCAGACTCAGTGGACCATGTTCCGCGGAGGCCTAATAAATTCATTATGGACCCGGAAGAGAGGCAGTATTTAACCAAAGGGGTTCCTGTAGATGTAATGGTGGTGGCAGCGGCCACAAAAAAGGAGTTGGCTGAAACTGTTGTATCTGTTCATCCACCAAATAAGGATTCTCATACAATGGACAGGTATGGGAAGCATATGTTCTCCTCAGTGGCCTTTACTTTACGGTCACTGAATTATTTGTTGCATTTCACACAACAACAGAGGGATCTCCTAAAAGAGTTAGGAGATACCCTGCAAGGTGCTACAGCCCAGGACTTATCTGATAAGGTTAATTCCAAGCTTGAAACCTTATCCTACATATCAAACTCCTCCATGCGCCTCATATCTTATGCAGCCAATGGAACGAGCAGGGCAGCAGGCACAGGAATAGCTCTTCGTAGGCATTCCTGGATGCGTCTTTGTGAGTTTGCTGAACCCTTCTATTCTTCCTTCATTGACACTCCCTTTGATGGCTTGTCATTGTTTGGGCTGAAAGTGAAAGAAATTGTCACCAGGAGCCAACAAGATGGGTAAGACTCTGCCTGCCATTGGAGTCCATTTTTCGCCCCTACCAGACCTTATCCTAAAGGTCAAAAGAGCGAAAAAGTATAGTTCCGTAAGTCAAAAGGAGCCTTATCTGATACTCATGGTGATCCTTCCCCCAGGGGCAGAGGGGGAAATAATGGAAGACGCCATTCACGAGGCAGAGGGGGGGTCCGCATAACCAGGGTGACAGAGATACGTTCTCTGGTAGGCCCATCAAGCGCTCCTGAAAGGAGGCCCACCTGTCCACCTCTGGAGGCAGTCGGGAGAAGACTATCGCTGTACCCAGAAGCCTGGCTAAATTTGACTCAAGACAATAGGTACAGTCCATTATATCCAGAGGATACAATATTACCTTTCAAAGTTCACTTCATCCACCAAAGTTTATCCCAGACATTCCACCCGGTCAAAGAGATCAAGCAACACTAGAAATTCAAACGTTGCTAGAAAAAAGAGTCATCTAAAAAGTCCCTGCAAACCAACTAGGATCCAGAATTTGCTCAATGTTCTTTTTAGTTCCAAAAAAGACAGGGGACAGGAGACCCATATTGGATCTCAGCAGACTAAACAAGTCAGTGAAAAAGTCAAAGTTCTGGATGGTAACACTGCAGTCTATACTCCCATTTCTGGGAAACAGCAGTTGGATGTGCTCGTTAGATCTTCAGGACGTCTACTACCACATAAAGATGGACAGGCATGCAAGAAGATTTCTACCCTTCTGGCTGGGAGCCAGTCATTACCAGTTCAGAGCTCTGCCCTTTGGACTCACCACAGCCCCCAGGGTGTTTACCAAATGCATGGCAGTATTCACGGCTCATCTGAGATGTCAGGGATTCCAGGTGTTTCCATACTTAAACGACTGGCTCCTAACTGCCACCATCAAGCAGCTACTAATCAAAGCAAGAGACTACACCATCCATCTCTTTTCAAAACTAGGCATTACTGTAAATGCAGAAAAATCTACCTTGTTGCCATCACAGCATATTACATTCATAGGTGCAGATTTAAATACAAACATGTTGGCAAAACTACCTCAAGAAAGGATTCAGATGTTATGCAGTCAACTGATTATCTTACTCAAGAAGAACAGAGTGCAGGCAAGATTTGTCCTCAAAGTCCTAGGCTCTATGGCAGCAGCGATAACACTACTTCCCATGGCGCGACTTCACATGCGAATATTGCAGTGGCTACTCTTCACCCAATGGTCCATGCAGGAGTTACCCATGTCTCATGAAATCCTCATAACACACTCCTGCAAGAAGGACATACTTTGGTGGGTTCAGTCCACTCAGGTAACAATGGGCAGACTGTTTGTACTTCCCCATCCTATCGCAACAGTAACCACGGACGCATCCCAGATTGGTGGGGGGGGGGGCGCATTATCTGGGACAGACGGTCCAAGGGGTTTGGAAAGATCATGAGTACCATTTGCATATCAATGTCCTAGAGATGAGGGCGGTAATTCTGGGGTTGCAAGCATTTCAGGACTCTCTTCCAACTGGGACTATTGCAATTTAATATGTCGGTGGTATGGTACATCAACAAACAGGGGGAACCAGATCCTATCCCCTATGTCAAGAGACCAAGAGAGTTTGGCAATGGGCAGTATTTTCTCAACGCTTTCTGACAGCAATGCACATCCCAGGGAAATACAACGTTATAGCAGACAGGCTAAGCAGAGCGATTCTCATGCCTCACGAGTGGTCCCTCAATCAGGAAGTTGCGAATCAAATTTTTCGCAAATAAGGCCAGCCTTGCTGCAACCTTTTAGCCACTCCCTTCAATACCAAATGCATCAACTACTTTGCCCTAATCACCCCTCCAGGAGAGTCACAGAGGAATGGACTGGTTCACGATTGGCCCCTGGGACTTCTTTATGCCTTTCCCCCCTTTCTCTTGATTCCAAAGGTTATCCAGAAAGCAAAGTTGTTGAGTCACAGGTTAATTCTCATTATGCCATACTGGCCTCGTCAGATTTGGTTCCCTTTCCTTTGGCCCTAGGACCCATGGATCCTGGACCAAGTGCCGGATCATCTGACACATCAGTCAGGAATGTTCCATCCTGCCCTCCACACCCTCAAGCTGACAGCTTGGCTGCTCCACTTTCAAGCTTAGCCAGGCTTCTGGAATTGTCCCCTGCAGTTCGTCACATTATAGTCTCCTCGCACAAGCAGACGGCTAGGGAACTCTATGCAAGCAAGTGGAAGAGGTTCAATTCTTGGGCTAACAAAAGACATATAGATCCCTTTACAGCATCTATACCTGCAATTCTGGAATTTTTAACAGAAATCTTTAATCAAGGAGCAGCAGCAGCCACTATTCGAGTTCAGTTAGCTGCTCTTTCTAATTATCATGTGGGAGAATCCGGATCTAGTCTAATGTCCCATAGACTATGCAAAGCTTTCCTCAAGGGTAGCTTTCTGTTAAGACCTGCCTTCAGAGAACCTCCTTGAGACCTCAATCTAGTATTATCATCCTTGATACTGCCTCCTTTCGAACCAGCATCATCTTGTTCATTTAAATTTTTATCTTGGAAAACACTCTTCCTGACAGCGATTACTTCAGCCAGGAGAGTATCAGAATTGCAAGCCTTGTCTATCCATCCACCTTATTTGATCTTCCACAAAGATAGAGTTTCCCTCAGAACAAATCCTTCCTTCTTACCGAAAGTTTGTTCTCAAGTGAATTTAAACCAAAATATAGAATTACCAGTGTTTTTTTCCTAACTATGGCAACAAGGCAGAGTATAAACTCCACCAACTGGATGTGCATAGACAGTCGTGGTTTTACTTGCATAGGTCCAAAGAATTCAGAAAGTCAGACCAATTGTTTGTCTCCTGTTCAGAAAATAAAAAAAGGTTTGGCAATCTCAAAAGTTATCTTGTCCAAATGGCTTACTGAGACCATCACATATGTCTGTGATTCCCACAATAAAGATCCACCAGGGAAAATCAAAGGGCATTCAACTAGAGCGGTGTCTACTTCCATTGCCTTTCAATCCAGACTTCCCTTGGATTCAATTTGTGCTGCTGCTACATGGGTTAGCCCTCATACCTTTATTACTCATTACAAAATAGATGTGGCCTCCCGGAACAGGGCATCCTTTGGTTCCACTGTCCTGAAGAGTTCATTCCCATGAGCCACCCAAGAAGAAGGTGTAGGGGACTCTGTCCCAACCAGCAAGAATGAAGGCTAGATGGGACAGCATAACATAAAGAAGTTATGTACTCACCATAATGTTCCCTGTTTGTTGTCCAGTATCTCGCCTTCAGTCTTGCATCCCTCCCAGCCATCCCCCTCCTGGAGGATCTAGAGGAAATTTCTCAGAAATTGGCAGATAAGGTCTGATTCCCTACTTGCCCTTTCTTGTTAATTTTTATGACAATATGTTTCAGATATTATCCTTTTGGATATTGAATATATCATAGGAACCTTTCTCCCTCGAACAAGATCTGGGGAACAGCTGCTAAGCACCATGGGATAGGACTCAGCCTCGAGCCAGTAGAAGCTCTCGAGCTTTAGTATAGGCTGATTTGGAGCCAAATCTCGGCTCTGAATCCAACCAGCAAGACTGAAGGCGAGATACTGGACAACAAACATGGAATGTTATGGTGAGTACATAACTTCCTTTTTTGTCTTCTGTGCTTAATTTGCATGAATTAACATCATCATCTTCTGTATATGTTGTATATTTGTTGATTCATCTTTATCTTCTTTTTCTGATATTAATATTGCAATCAGATATCCAGCTTGTATACCACAAAATGTTATCCATCTGTAGACAAATATTGTACTTGTAAAAAGTCCCTGCATATTATACAGTCCACTACAGCATGAATATATTTTCAATTAAATAACTTTACATTTAAATATAAATAGATTGATTTTATTATGTAACATTTATATGTATTATCATTAAATATTGTTAGTTGGTGTGCAGATAAATAAAAAGATGTATGATTTTTAATCTGTTATTAAATATAACATTTCCTGCATTTTCTTAGCCAGAGACTAAATCATTATACCTTATACAAGGAATTGTTATATTACACATATATCGACATAGCAAGTTATTGCACAAAGGCTATTTTATTGATGGAGAAAAACAGAAAATATGTATTTTTCCCTTTTCATTTTTCTTTCTTTTCTATTATTTTTCCCCTCATCTATCTTTTCAATTTCTCTTTGATTTCTCTTCTTCTATTGTTTAATATATGTATTCCAACAATGCTGGGCCTCAAAGTATAACCTTTGATTATAACTTAACTAACTAGTTCCTTAACCATATACACCAGCAAATTCTGAAATCTGGCTGGTTAATGCATCCTATCTATATCAAAGTAATAGATAAAAAGATATGCGTGTGTGATATATATATATATATATATATATATATATATATATATATATAAATGAATCTACTTTTGAATCTCAAAAGACCATAATCGTGAATTCCACTATGTCGAGATGAAAATGTCAAGTATGCTGTTCAACAAATTAACGCATCTGAGAATGCCGGATCTGTAGTAGTTTTGGTGTGGTAATACTGTGAATTGTATACTGTAACTTTAAGGTGTAGTCGTTTGTTGGATATGGATATGGTGGCCGATGTGTGGTTATGTATGGAAACTTAAGGTAGGTGTACAGTGTGTAAGGGTTTGGAAGAGAAATGTTTTGTATTTTAATTTGTTTGGAAGTTTGCTGGGTAGATTGGAGTAGGTAGGTGATGATATCTGTGTGTTAATTTTGCAAGTGGTGATTTTTGTAGAGATATGTTTCTTACGTGTATAGTTTTGAGGGTGTGCAATGAATGTGTACAGCACATAATGGTAGATTTGCGGTTTTCTTCATGGTAGTGCAACTTCAGAGTTGACATATATAATTAGGGGTGCAGCCTACACATGGGGAGTGCAGGGGGAGATTGCCTACTGCTTAAATGTAGATTAATATGCAGTGGCGACTGGTGAGTTCAAATCAAAGGGGGGCTGCAGGAGACAGCTGAATGGGTGGGGCCAGTGGGAAGGGATGTGGCCAACTAGGAAGGAGCAGAGCTATTTTCAAAACCACAAAAACTGGGACTTTAACTAAATACGCTGCCCTGGGTGCCAAACTGTGATTATGAGAGTCCAATCAAGACAAAATGAAGTGGAGAAGAAAAAAATATTTCAATGCATTGGCTACATGACAGTTTACTTAATATCTAGATGGAAACAAAAATGTTGTGAGGCATGAAATAATAAATTACTTTTTAAATACATTACTGGAATGCCAGTCAAAATCAAGTATTAAAAACAAACAGCACTCAACTCAAACCACTTTTCCTTGCACTTTAGTTCTAATTATAATTTATATTCAGGTTTATAAAAGTACCAAGTAACATGCTGAAAGTAGCAATCTCTGTGATACCCCCACTTGTAAAATGTTTGTTATCCAAAAAAGATCTACTGCCTGACAACAACTATTTACTTGTTTCATGAGGAAAACATGATCAAAGTAAAAAATACACAGTAAACAAGAAACAAGCTCAAGATAAATTGCTTAAAGGATTACTGCACAGGTTATGGACCACACATGATAGATTGGCATTCTGTTTAGTTTACAGGTAAAGCCTTCAAAGATGACTGCAAGTCTCCAACAAATGTAATGAGTTTCTGAAAATACTGTAATCCTGTCCTTTATTACAAATACTGTCATATGCATTTCAATACCTAAGGCTTATACATTATCTAGTTATGTAAATATTCTCTGCATGGCAACAACAAAAAGTCTTTCAATGTTGATAATTCTTTAATGGTATGCTTATTAAAGCTTACTTGCATCTTACAATCACAGACAAGCTTACCTGATTGTCATTAAAACATTGCTATTTAAACACAGAGCAGCAGGCACTGCAACAGTATGCATTTTCTGAATAATAAGAAGCATAAATCAACAATATAAAAATATGACAGAAAACCAGAACATTCTGCAAAATCAAGGACAGATGAAAAGACACTGTAGTACTTGTGTCTACCTTGGATGGGGGGATACTCTGCACACTTACACTGCATAGCTGCTCCTTGCCTTGCTTGGATACATCTAGAGTCACTACATGGGGGAGTGGGGTACAACAAGTATGTCACAATTTGAAATGTCTCTGGATGATGGTGATGGCCCTGACACATTTGTCATATGTCTCAAGCTCAGAGCAAGAAATCTGGAAAAGCCATAAATAGAAGTGGGACAAAGGGCCAAAAATAAGGACAATTTTTAAATATTGCTCTTATAAACTTATAAAGATAATAGAATAGTAGGTCTTGCATTAGTATGCATTTTCTGAAGGGTATGGAATCTGAAACTCAATGTCTGTCATTATTTTCTAACTTCAGTCTTTAATGATTTGCCACTAATTTGCCAGAAAACCACAATTTTATGAAAAACAAACCAAAATGTGATGCAAAAATATAAAATAGCCACACAATACAGCTGGGAACCTGTCAAAGAAGGGACACTTTTTTAATATTAGTACTGTTAAGTTGAGCAGTTGACAAAATAAGAGAATCTACATGCATTGCTGAAACAAAAGTAATCTGTAACTCTGATCGTTATAATTATTTAATTGTAAACCCTCCACATTTCTTTCAAAACTGCCATTTTGCAGAGGGATTATTAGGAGAGAACAACATTTTGAGCCAAAATCGGGGACAGTTGAGAGGTTTAGATATACCTAATTCTATAAAGTGATTTATTTGCATGTACCTCTCAACCTCTTAATGTCGGAAATCTGGACAAGGCCAAATATATTGGAGGAACAAACAAACAGTACTAAAATTGCTCTTGTATAAACTTAGTTGATAGAATAACAGGTCTTGCTTTAGCCGATAGAATAACAGGTCTTGCTTTAGCTTGTATTTTTCTGAAGGTTATAAAGTCCGAAACTGAATGTCTGTCATTATTTAGTGACTTCATTCCTAAATGATTTGCCAGAAAACTACAAATTTTATGAGGAACAAACCAAAAATAAGCAAAAAATCTATTCATTCTGCGAAAATCTGGACAGTTGAGAGGTATAGTTCAGCCAGTAGAATTGTGCGGCAAAAATCCTACATGATGGACTTAGATCCCTAGGTGTGGGCAATAAGTACCCCACTCAAAAAAATGAAGATCTAAGAGAAGTGATTGCTTCAATCTGGCTTCATCACTTTCAGTAGCATTCAGAATCAATCAGTGAAAATATTCATTAACAAAAAAAGTTTGTGCTTGTAGACAGTTGATTTGACTGGTTCTTAATCGAGCATATCCAACCAAGAACTGGGAGGGGGCATACCTGAGCTGATCAGATAATCAATAAACACCTTCCTGATTGTATTAAATTATATTCCTTGTATAATACAGTACATTTGTTAGAGAGCATTTTAAATGTATTATTTTGAACAGTTAAAGAAAATGCATGCATCAGTAATGACAAAAATGCCCAATTCAGAACATTTCCATCATAAAAGTCTACTCAAACTTCTACAATCCACCAGTATCAGTACATGTGCACAATCTCTGCAGAAGTAAAAGTCATCTAAATAATTCCACATTAAAGAGATCAGTAACTAATGAAGAGGTTGCTGCTTGCAAACAACTTTATATTTCATTGTTTCAGCTACAAATAAAGTGCCTGCTGCCCTTGAGGAATAAATTGCCTATGTTACATTAAAAAATGATAAGCTAGTAATATTGCAATAGGGAATGGATGGCAAACTGATAACAGGTTCATAGTTACTAGGTATCTCTGCCAAAGAGGACATTCTCAGTACTATAGCATCCACCCCCTTTAAAAGTACAACACAGTACAGTATCAGCAATGCATCTACATACTGTGGGAGTAGAACCCACAGCCTTCTGCATCAAAGCAAGTATTCAGTCTGTTATGCTATTAACAATGCAAGCAGACTCAGCATAAGCAGCACTAAACTTCTCTTCTCCTGGAGCTCTCAGCTCCTTTTAAAATCCACTCAACACTCAACTGTATCTCCCAGCTTTGCAGCACAAGAAATCTGGAAAAAGCAAAAATTTATTTTTGGGGGGGGCAAAAGCCCAGAAAATAGGTACACATTTTAAACATTGCTTGTATAATCTTGGAAAGTTATTAGAATAAAATGTTGCGTTACCACCATGCATTTCACTGCCCAGTCTTAGGCCCAGGACTGTGTGGACTACAGTCAGAGCAACATACCACTATGCCAAATCAGCTTTTTCTTGAAAGACGGGAAGACTGAAACTTAAATGGGTACCATTTAGTAAATTCAGTTCTCACCATAGCTCTCAACTTCTTAGCACAAAACACCTGGACAAAGCCAATAATGGGGGAATACAGCCCCCAAACATATTCAGTGAATTTAGTTCTAACCATAGCTCTCAACCTCTTAGCACAAAAAAAAATGGACAAAGCCAATAATGAGGGAATACATCTCCAAAAATAGGGACAAATTTCAAAGATTGATCTTATAAACTTATAAAATTGTTAGAATAAAAGGTTTTGTGTTACCATGTATTTTCTGAAGACTATGAAATATGAAATTCAAACACCTGCCATTATTTAGTGAATTCAACCCTTCATTGATTACAAAAATCCAGAAAACCACATATTTTATGAGGAACAGAACAAAAATATGAGGTAAAAATCTGCACAGCTTTCACAAGTGGTGGTGGGTAGGGAATTCAGGTTCTTGCTACCTGTACCTAAGGTATAGGGTTTGAGCCTGAGTAACTCTAGCCACCATGTATATTTAACTGGGGCATTGTATACATAAACACACACACACACACACACACACACACACACACACACACACACACACACACACACACACACACACACACACACACACACACACACAGAGACACACACACACAGAGACACACACACACACACACACACACACACACACACACACACACACACACACACACACACACACACACACACACACACAGACACCAGTACCAGTACCTGTATATTCCCTTGCAGCAGCTTTGTTCTTGGAGACTAATCTTCCCTTGTAATAAATACAAATTCCCTTCCCTTGCAGCGAGAACCAATCAGTAGCTATCCACGCAGACACTGCAGTCCGATTTCCCTTGTATCCTCGTACGTGACTGCAGATGTTGCAGTCCGATCCCCTTTCCAGTCTATGTGTTTACAAACCACGTAGACTTCTGGGCATCTGTACACTGATGTCTTCTCTTCGTAATCCGGACTGGTTAAACAGTAGTCCAGATTTACAGAAACCCAGAACTCACCAAGCACGCATGTGCAGTTCGAGTTCTGGGACTCGCATCTAATTATTTTATTTTTAAAATTCTTTTTTCAATTTTGCAGCTGGGGGGCTGGAGTCCTGCAGTCCGATAGCATGAGCCACCCCTGTTAATATGTTGTTTTTGGCTCGTTTATTGTCATGGTTTTTCATGGTTTAGGTCGATAGGTTGCATATGTGTTTTGTTTTTTGATATTTTGAAAGTTGGTGTTTTGGATCATTGTGTTTTAACATATTTCCATCTCGATATTATGACATTCAGGATTGTAGTAATTTGAGATTTGAAAGTAGATAAAACAAAAAAAAAATATATATATATATATATATATATATATATATATATATATATATTTATATCTATATATGTGTGTGTTTTTGTGTGTGTGTGTACACACATACAGAAACTGAACCTTACATGAAGCCTAACCAGCACTTAATATGTAGTTGCACATTTATGCTGTTGTAAATCTGGCAACATGTACCTAAATATTGCATACAAAATGCATCTTTCAGTCTTTTAGTACCAGTCTTTATAACTGATTATAACTAATATCTGGATTTCATTCTGAAAGAGCCAATCCCATGTGACATGTTTCCCCTTTTTTAATGAAGCAACCATTTTTCCAAATTTTTTTCTGCATTCCTTGAGGCTGGAGTAGGTCCATTCCAATTTGTCAGCAGTTGATATATATGTATATATATATATATATATATATATATATATATATATATATATATATAGGTTCTGTTGGCCTGGTTGACATCTATTTAATTGACTGTATTTGGTCAGCAATACAGATAACAGACAATTATGCAACATGAAAAATACTCAGGGGTAGGGGAATATTCCTTTTCTGTGAGGATTGTGCAATCTCAGAGTTAGTATGTATAATTTGTTGGGGGGATGTTTATCTTTAATTTTTTTTTGAAGTAATATTTATATGTGCAGAGAAGCAACCTCGGCCATGCATACTAGGAAGTTAGTATTTCTGTTCTGCTCTCATTTAAGTGACTTTTATATGGTATATGTAAGACTACCCTGATTCCAGAAGACTTGCTTTTGGTATAAGTAATGCATTCTCATAGAAGATCTACCTATAAAGCAGGCTTAAACTGGGCCTGGGTGACTTTCTAATCTAGTTTAGGCAATGTTATGGTCCAAATAATCTCCAGTGTGACAGAAGGTGGTACCAGAGCAACAGGATTCAATACTGCTATGCGCCAGCATGCCTGCTTGTGGCTAACGTAATTCCGTCAGGGCAGCAAAACAACTTTTTTAGTCTTCTCTTGTAAAGGTCCTCTATTTTGGCAATTCTGAATGTCTGTGACTTTTTCTTTTAAGTCGATTTATGGACAAATTCAGCCCAATAAAGCCAAACCCCACTAGTTGTGGACATGCATGTTTCTCCCTGGAAATGGGAAACATCTTACATTAGTGAGACATAACTGTATTAAAGTCAAAACAAGTCATTTGCATTGATTGACTGGTTGATTATGTGGGCTGTTTCTTTCATTTCAGTAAGGACACCTCACCACTGTAAATAAATATAAGTCTAATTTCTCCAGTCTTTTATTGCACACCACAATAAGCATTTAGAACAAAAGTGACTGACATAGCCATAAAGTTTCATTATTTCTACACCTTAGCTGCAAACAGGAGTGCGGTAATCAGCAGTGGTGGAAGCCTAGTGTTCTTATACAAGTTAATAGTAGTAAATCCCATGTGTCTCTCTGATCCTTAGTAAATATTTCTGAAACAGAATACCCTGCATAGGATATTGCTATCTCATCAGGATCTTTGGAAATCTTAAATCAAATCTTCATTTTTTTGGTTTTTTTTTTTTTTTTTGATTGAGAGGATGAATCAGGAAAGCTACGTGCTACTAATGACCTGCGTATTGCAAATTCCTTCTTCAGAATGGAATTGCATTCCCCCCATAATGTGTAAGCAAATAATCATTATACCACAAGTTATGCAATGTTATGCCTTTTTTTCTTAGTGGATCACACCCATGTTATGTCTGTAGTCTTTGCATACACTGGTATGACCTACCAAGATGAAACCAGCCTGTAAGCACTCAGCAGCTAAACATGCCATAACTGCTGTTTCCACCGTCTTTCAACAATTTAAGTGTGTTTACAACTGTAGGTTTCATTGGACAAGTTTGAGGTAATGCACAAAAGTAGATAGTTAACAAAAGGCAATAAACCTATATCTTCTACTGGCAAATTAATTTAAAGTTCATTTAACCGTAATGGCATGTGGTATGTCCTTCCTTAAAAACTGACACCCACAAACCTGCTTGTTGCTTTAGATTGCATTCTAGGTAATTACTTTGCATTTATAAGTGAATCCATTTCATTGTAATATACAGTTGTTGCCACTATCATGTACCAGAGCAAGTTGTAATGTAAAGCTTAGGAGAAGGACTTGCTGCCAATCATTTATCCTTCTCAAACTGAGACTGGTTAACTATCCCCTCATTATTATAATTGTAATTCACACCTTGTGGTATATGCTGCAGATTGTAGCACCTCTCCAACATTCTATAATGGGAGGACTACCAGAAAATGAATTCTAGAGCATATATGGACCTTTGTATTGTACCTGATTTGAAGCTCTGTACTTATTTTCAGGCTTTATGTACACCTTCATGACTACCTATTTTTCTGTGTCATTTTTAGATTTAATGTATCCCTTCAAAAGATTTTCTAACCCCCCCCCCCCCCAAGACATATGATTTCATTACATAATAAGCCAGACTATATGGCCAACATACTGGTGGTATCAGTGATTTAAAGAAACAGGCTCAAAATGTTAAAGTTCCCATTTTCAGAAACAAAAAGTAATTAGTTTGTGAGGTAGATTTTTGCAAGATCATTTATTAAAGTCAAAGGATTTTATCCTATCTTTGGTCGTTGTTGTTGTGTCTTTCGGCTTTTCCCGGTTAGGGGTCGCCACAGTGGAACTCCGGTCCGCTAATGATTGGCAGTAGATTTTTACATGCCAAGTTGCCAGCTCTGATGCACAACCTTCAATGAAGGTACGCCCATTCACGCATGTCTCCACACAGAAGATGCTCTAGCTGAGAATAGAAAAGGACAACGTCTTACTGTGAGGCATCAATGCTACTGCAGCACCACCACCGCAGCGGTTCTATCTTTGGTAGTATAGATATTATGCATCACTTTTGTCACTCTAAGTTTTTTAAACTTGCCTTTCTGAGTAGTATCAGACAATCGGATGGAAGCGTTATGTGCTATTCTGTATTTAGATTCTATGCTAATTAGGAGACCAGCTTTTTGTTTGGATATACTTACTTTTAAAGATCTCTTGTACCTGTTTATAGTGTCTGCAGGAGGTATGGAAATATATAAGCATATGTAGTAAAAAAAATCAAATAAAAAAAGAAAAGAAAAAAGAACAATGCTTTATTTAGGTATAATAAAACTGTTCTGCATTTAAAAGACCTTTGTTGTATGTTATAGATTGTACTGATATAAACCTGGGCTGTGGGGATTTAAAAGCTCTTTTAGTCTAATGGAAACACTGATGGCAGACTAGGCTAAATACGTCTTGCCTGCCATGACTGATGACCATCTAAATATTAAATGCATTTTGAAACTGAAGAAACTTAAGTATTGATGAAATTACATCGATTTTGTAGTCCTAATATGTGTAATAGGGATTTTATCATTGATTGTTATTGTCATGTTCTGTGCTGTTTTGTTTAACTGTGTTTTACAACCAGTAACCAATTTTTTCAGTGAAACTTAAAATTTTCTGAGTCATCTGACTTATTTGTGGTTTTGAGATTGATGAAGCACGTTAGAGTTGTGACAAAAAGTTTAACGGTTTACTGCTGTTTTCTACTCCATTCAACAGCACTTGTTTTATTATTTTACTTTTTAGTACCATGGTCATTTTACCTGTGTATTCCCATTATTTAGTTAAAAATGCAAATTAACTGATTTCCATGCCACATTATAAACATATCCGTATATCAAAAACAATGAGAAATATCCTATTGTTAATGGGCACCTTTTAGTCTTATTTTATTTGAATTTGTATGTGGTGGGTATTGATATAGCTAGTGAAATGTTTAAATGAGTTTGTGGAAATGTTGTTGCTGAGAATGCCTACACAGCATTTGAATAATACTATCAGTATAAATGCAACACTGTTTGTTAGATACAGTAGGCTAAGCCACTATATTTTATATGCTTGTTTGCAACAGAGTTTCAGGTATTCATCACTAGGAATCTTCAATGCTGCCTTATCATACCTAATCATTGCTTTATGACAGATCCCTGCCCTCGAATATGGCTAAAACCTTCACTTAGCCATTAGTTGAAAGGAGCTACATCTCTATTGCACCATGCTGCATTTATATGTCTAACATCCATTCATTTTAAACTTCTTTCTTAAAATGTAGCAGAAAAAAGTACATTTATTTCAGTAGTATTCAGACTAGTCCTCCATTTCAGTTCATGGATGGAGTGTGATCCATGTACAGACTACATGTTGTCAATGTTTTTTTTTTTTTTTTGCTGGGTGTTCTGATTTGCTCCTAAATGTCAACAGCATGCTGAAGGTGAATTGGTGACCTTTCATATTGCTTGTAGGTGTGTATGTTTGGGTGCATGAGCATGTGTGTGTCTGCATGTCTCATTATATCCTGGTGTCCTACATGGGATCAGTTTCACCACCTTGTGTCCATTGAGTGGCAGCATCTGCTGTGGCTGGTCCATGACCCTAAACAGGATTAAGGAGGTAACCAGTAAATGTAAAAAAATAAATAAATAAATGATATGCATTGAAGTTTACACCACAGCAAAGTATCAGGCTGTAGTTTGTAGTGTGCAAAAGAAAGACAAACCTTTAGCATTGCTAATTGGTAGCTGTTGAGAAATTACTTTCCTGATAAGATAGGCATAACTTACTGCATTACCTCTTAGGTGCATTATTTATCTGTTTTGTTGACCAACTATTTTTCAGCTTGCCAGTACCCATTGAGAGTATAGGGCTTGGGAAAAAAACTGCATTTTAATACAAGTATTAGTTCACGAAATTCAGTGCAGTTTGTATATTTACAGCTAATTTACCATTCATAAAACTCTTACAAGAAGTGAGGTGAGCTTATTTAGTGAGTGCCAAGTCAGTTGAATTATTATGAGTGAACAGACTGTACCAAAAGATTTGTAGCAGAAGAGCTCTTCATCTTCTTTCGGCTGTTCCCATTATGGGTTGCTACAGCGGATATCTGTGTCCATTTCTTCCTGTCCTCTGCATCTTGCTGCGTCACATCAACCACCTGCATGTCCTCTCTCACCACATCCATAAACCTTATCTTAGGCCTTCCTTTTTTCCTCTTACCTGAGGTAGTACACTAAAGGAAACAATATTAATATATTTTTAAGTCTACAATTCTACATTACTTTCACAGTTTACAGTTCATGTTATATAATTTATGTTCTTACATGACAGAGAGAAGTAATTGTGTGTAATACAGCAGACATGTGAAAAGATAAATAGGATAAGGAATACCCTTTTAACTAAATTAGACATGTATATGGCTACAGTTCCTGCTGTTGAATGCCCACTGTGATGTCAGAGTGAACTGCTGTCTTTTTTTATTGAAACTACTCTTTGTTTAGTGCAGAGTTTACTGAGTAGAGGAATATTGACTGTGTAGACATGGGTTACGCTATGTGGCTGTGTTTATTAATGTCGAAACTTTGTGATATATCAACACTTTCAGCATTAGGGATGGAAGTGTGCATGTGTGTTGTCTGTGTTTGTGTGTGTGGGGTGGGGGTGGGGGTGGTTAGGGTTTGAATAAGGGCCAGGTAAGAGGATAATTTTAATGGTTTGTATGTGCATTAGTGAATACATAGTATGAATGTGTTGTGCAGTAGTACTGTTAAGGGAAAGGGTATTCAATTTGATAATGTGTAAGTTTGGAGCAGGATTAAGGCTAGAACATATAAATAAGGTTGAATACCGAGGTAAAGCTTACCTGCCCACTCTTACTCACGGGTGCTAACTCTGAGATTAACCCTAACTCAAACTCTGCACATTATCTTACTTAAATTTCCTGAACAATATCAGTATTCAAAGTATGTTACTGTTTTTTCTTCTTCTTTTTAGTTGACCAGTACATGCCTTTAAACTGTACAGATTTTTGCAGAATGTCCAGATTTTTGCCTCATATTTTCATATTTTTGGGTAGCGTTGTCGCCTCACATTTAGACATTGCCCGTTCGATTCTCAGTTAGACTGTCTTCTGTGTGGCGACATGCGTGAATGGGCATTCCTTCGTTGAAGGTTGTGCGTTAGGCCCGGCAAGCCAACACGTCAAAATCTACTGCCAATCATTAGTGGACTGGAGTTCCGCTGTGGCGACCCCTAACCGGGAAAAGCCAAAAGAAACAAACAAACAATTTTCATATTTTTGGTGTGTTCCTCTTAAAATTGGTGATTTTCTTGCAAATCAGTGAGGACTGACTTCACTAAATAATGACAGACACTTAATGCTTGGTAACACAAAACCTTTTATACTAGCAATGTTCCAAATTTATAAGAGCAATATTTAACCCTGTTATTTTTGGTTTATCAAGATTTCTTGTGCTGTGAGTTTGAAAAGTATGGACTGTTAGCAGAAAGAGAGTGCTTACTTTCCTTTTGTGATGGGTATAGTTTCAGACTTTTTTTTTTTTGGCCAGATGAAGTGAGTTTTGTCTTGCAAAAGTTGAATCAGTGAATGTCAATGTTATGCAAGTTGGTGTTTAATAATTTACACTTTCATATCCATCCATCCATCCATCCATCCATCCACAACCCCTTTTTATTTCATCTAGAGCCAAGGTTCACACCGCCAGGTGGCTAGCCTTGCAGTGGCTGCTCTATACACACTTGCATTCACACTCACACCTATGGCTAATTTATTGTGTTCAATCCACTTATTGCATGTCTTTGGAATGTGGGATTAAATTGGAGAACCACTGGAAACCCAAAAAAAAACACAGGGCTTATATGCAGATTCCACACAGAAGACACCACAGCCAAGAATTGAACCAGAGAACCTCTTGCTGTGAGGCAATAACACTATCCACTGCACCACTGTGCCACATATATACACATATATTTATATAAGCATGTGTGTTTGTTGGTATGATGAGATATGAGTGGCATGTCCTGGGGGAGAGGGTAAAGTTTGTTTTGATGGCAGATAGAGATTATAAAGAAAGGATCATAAAAAATTCAGATAAAAATGAGTTTGGGATGAAAGAGTAAGTTGAATTTCATAAGCTATTTAGAGGCAAACAGAATAAACTGAATTACAAAAAAATGTATGAATTTAAATGACATCACAGTGACTGTAGTGTCTGCATTTTAAGTGCTGAAGGACAGAGACTTTAAAGGAGTGTCAGGTGTGATTAATACATAAATGGAGGTAAGGTACCAAGTTCCAGATTCTAGGGAGACTGTGGCTGAAGGCTTTGCAGGTGTGATTAGTACACAAATGGGAAGGTAAAGGTGCCACGTTCCAAATTCTAGGGGGAGTGTGGCTGAAGGCTGAGACACCATATGTAGCTGTTCTTGTTATTAATAACAAATCTAGTTATTAGATTTTACATATTTTTATGCTGTTTTTCAACTTCTGATCTTCCATTGATAAGTAAGCTGCATTTCCCATTGACCCACTATTTTTTTCATGCTTCATGGCTACAACGGATACAGACCACATGAGACAGGGGCTGAGGACAGTGGGAAGTGACCCCTCTCATACCCTATCACTGTTTGCAGGCAGGTACAGTGTACTGCTTGTTCTGCTTGGCCCCTTGGGGTGCATGCTTCCATACACCTGACATATATGAGTTAGAAGTGGCAAATTTGCAGATCCACACCCTGTCTTACCTGTATCTCAAGAAGCAGAATGCATTCCTGCAGTTAAATACACATAGATCACTTTTGAAGTGGGATACATTGTAATCTTTCCCCCAGTTTGGGTAAGCTGATGTCATCCTCTCATTGCTGTCTCTCTAGGTTTATCTCATTCAGTATCTAAGTGGTGTAACATGCTACCCACATGTGACTTGTTTGGAGATCTTATATTTCAGTCTGAAGCACAGGAGAAAATAAAAAAAAAACATCAGGTCTAAGATTAACATATTTGCATGCTGCTTATACATCGCATTACCAGTTACATTGTAGTCACTGAAGGTGGGTCTGATAGTGGTCTTAGGTGGGGGCATTGTGCTGCCCCTCAGTAACTGACCCATACATAATAGCTGACAACATATAAGCATTTCTGCAGCCATGAAGTAAAGGCCACCAGTCACACACAGCATGCTTAGACTTAATCATTTATTGTAAAGGGAAGAAACAGAAAACCAACTCTAAAGAAATGGACTGGAAAATGATTATGTGTAATTTAGATGACAAAGGCAAAAAATGAGAGAGAGAGAGAGAGAGAAAG
Organism: Protopterus annectens; assembly: GCF_019279795.1. Classification (NCBI taxonomy): domain Eukaryota; kingdom Metazoa; phylum Chordata; order Ceratodontiformes; family Protopteridae; genus Protopterus; species Protopterus annectens. The sequence continues at coordinate 848,571,179 of NC_056748.1, read as the reverse complement.
GTGTGAATATTTAAATTCAGCACCGGCAACCTGGCTTTATCTTCTTCTGCACTACTGTCAGCTATAATCACAGCTTATTTATACCAAATATTATTTTCTTCACCAAAAACTCTCTGTGCCTAGAGCAAGAAGATGTACTTCTTATCATCACAGAGTACTACAATTATTCATTTAAACATGATTCAGTACTTTTTGCAATATAGGTCAGACATATGATGTATTCTGTTAACCTTACAAAAGCTGCAACACTGAAATACCACACAAGGCAGGAAAATGGGGAAAGCCCTACATAAGATAATCATTCTTCATCAAGTCATGTTTTCAATTACATTTCCTTGTTTTATAAGAGACTTTTGAGAACAGAACATTTTCTGACATTATAAAATGATTTGTCTTCTTTAGCTTAGCTTTGCCCCTGTTATTTTTAAGTGATATGTATCAAACTAAATTCGTCCAACATGTGTTTGCAAGAAAAACTGTTTAATTTTCCTTATCTGTTTCCTTCTGCAAATTTCTGTTTTGTTTCCAGAAAAAAATTGCAACTGGAACAGATATATTGCAACTTATTTTGTCTTAGATCTCCTGCATTTTAAGCTATGAGGTACGCTCTCTCTCTCTCTCTCTATATATATATATATATATATATATATATATATATGTGTGTGTGTGTGTATTTATATATACACGACACACACACACAATGTATGTATGTATATATATATATATATATATATATATATATATATATATATATATATATATATACACACACACATATACAGAATATACAGAAATACACATACCTTTTCTCCTGATTCCACATCAGTTCTCCTGTATTATTCCATTTGTCCACCTGACTGCAAGCATTTTAGGATACCAGGAGAGGAAGGTGGGAGACAAGGATCATAGTCATCATTTTGCAGGAATTAGGAGATGCTTGATGTTACTGACATCCCCTGGCACTGACAGTAGAGCATTGTGTAATGCCTACTGGACTAAGCCTGTGCATGTACATGTTTCGGCACCCTATGATGCTTAACTGAAGTTCTGTACAGTTGGTAAACTCACAGCATCCAGAACAGCTATTGATGCAGCTGCCTATAGATGGAAATCATGTTAACTCCTTCCCCTGTATTGACAAACAAGCACTGTCTACTACTTCTCTCCCATCTCTCCAGGACTGGCCTTTGTTCAACTGGTACCCTAGGCAAAACGTCTCCACAGCTTCCCCCAACACCACCCAGTGCCCCCATCCTGGTCTAGCTGCACCATATAGATTACTGGAAAAGTGCCCCTGCTAAAGCGGTGCCCTAGGCGACCGCCTAGTTGACCTATGCTTAAAGCCGGCTATGCATCTCTCTCTGTCTGTATCATTCAGTAGCTATTTACCTTTGGTCATCTGGGGAGTATTCAAAGCCAAAATATCCATGCTGCATAGTCAGCGATAACCACTGATATATTCTTCCTTAAAAGTATCATCCAAAACATTGTTATCTCAATAGTTTGAGATCCTTTTCCTTTTGTATCTAATGTCTTAAAGCCCATCCTATTTTTAATTGAATTCACATCGCTTACTAGGCTTAATTCCACATCTTGTTTTCAATATCCTTATTCAGTATAAAATACTTCACTGAAATAAAGAAGTATTCTATTGATTGTTTTGTTAATTACACACGTTTATCTTATTTCTACTTCCTTGTAAGTACCTTTGATTAAACAGTGATATTTCATCTGCCTCACCACCATTACCCCTTTTCATTTTCGCAGTGCTTGCTTTTAGGTTACTGAAATATTATACCCCTGTGCTGTATTTCATATCTCCTTTTTTTTTTAACTTTTCCTTTAATGTTGTCTGATTCTAATTCTTGTTTAAATCTCTGATAGACAACATTATTTCAGTAGGACATGCAGCCAATTTTGTTTTTTTTTTGTATTTAATCACACTTTTCTATCTGGCATGGTGATTCATAATTTTGCAATTCTTCACTAAAGCAATACAAAATTTGATTTATTTTCTAATTCATATATTTGGCCTTGGACAATGGCAGATCTGTGAACATTGCATATCTGGAGCTGGCTAAAGCTTTCAGTACTATTCCACATACTGGTGTTATAGACAGATTAATCAAACTAAATGTTAACCTTTATATAACCCACTGGATAGCAAACTGACTTGCAGTCAGAACCCACCAAATTAAGATAGGGGTCACATTGTCCTCCAAAAAGATTTGCCACTAACAGGATCTTTTAAGGCTTGGCATTAGGGCCATTCTTGTTTGGTATTTACTTCTCTGATAGATGTTGGACATCCTTGGCTGACAAAGTTCACAGACATCAACTCCCCAAAATTATCTCAGATACTACACTAAGGACTAAAGTGTACTAACAAATGGTGTCAAGACCACTGTCTAGAGCTACATGGTAAAAACTGCAGTGATGACAAAGAATCATCCTGGAGTATCTACTTTGAGAGAGAATGATGATGTATTACTTGAACATACTTGTTTGTGAGACAGTTTCAGAACCAGTGAAGGGGATATGTTTTGTTAGTGGAACAGAGATGTTTGTTTGACAGTTTTGTTTGACAGCTTCAGAACCAGTGAAGGGGAGTGAATGTGCCATGTTAGATGAACAGAGATGTTTGTTTGACAGTTTTAGAACCAGTGAAGGGGGCTTTCAGTGAGTCTGATAGTATGTATTTTTTATTACTAAAGATACTGTGGTCGACTTGCTTAAAAGCTCTTTTTAGATCAAGAAGGGACACTTCAGTTTCAACGCCTTTATACTTGTTAGACTGACACACTATGTTTGGTACAATATTCATAGCATGAATGGTTAAGAATAGTGTGTTTTAATCATGTAATCTATAATCTGTCTATAAATTAAAATATTTTATGTAAAGTGTGTGTATAGAGGTGAGGTGGGGGTTAATTTCTTAGAAGTCCAAAGAAAATGAGATTATTTTAGCTTTAGTCAGATTAATATTTTTATTGAATAAATACTACAAAAGTTAATTTCAAAGTATAACCATACATTTTTAAGAATTCCACACCACTGAAAGCTTTTATCACCATTTTAAGACGTATTAGATAGATCTAAAGCAGTAGTCATCTGTAAGATACCCTAAATATTGTAAAAGTAAATGCACATATAGTAGCAGTGAACTATGAATTACAGAATCATTTGCCCTTGTTACACTGTCATCTGTGCTATCATACAATTCCTGCTGTTTTTACTTCCTGCTAATACTTCTAGACACCCAATTGTAATTCCCAAGCTTAGTCTCCCAGTGACTGAGTTCACCGTCTGCTCAGCATCCTATTAGGTGGTACTTTTTGTTGTTTGTCTTCCTGCTCTGTAAATGGCCTACAGTTGCCACTTCCATTTTAACGGCCATATTTTTGGCAGCCTTCCCTGCCTCCCTGCTGCAGTTCTAAACAGCTTCCACTTCTTCTTCACAAATAGTACAAGAATGCTTTTGTTGTCATTGTATCTCTTTTCTGAGACAGTGATTAAGGACCTATAATTCAAAATGTAAAACCATGCTTACAGTTCAACAGCATATGTAGCAAACAGCAGCTGTGTTTAAGAAGGGAGTTTACAATTCATATAAACAGCATGCAATAATAATGTATTATATTTCATGACCTTTCTTACTGATGTGAGGTAAGTATCACATTTATGCAATTTTCTGGTTATCTTGCTTGAGGCGCATCTAGTGAAAAGTATATCCTAGTACGTAAAGTGTATACTAGAATAATGAGTCCATGTTTTGTCAAAGTATGTATAAAATAGTTCAGTTTATTGCACGGTTACCTGATGATCAGAAATGTAATGCTTGTGCTCTTTGCAGTACCTTTACAACATGATTCACTGCTGTTATCAGCTTAGGGCATTATTTATAAGCTGCACAAACCTTAAAGTAATGTGTGTCAACCTTAATTTCTTTTGGTCTATGTCACAGTCAGAAACCAAAGCTGAAATATTGCTTACAACAACAAGAACAATGCGTTATTTAAGCATATTTAGCAATTCAAAATTCATTACTTTTTATATTTTTGGCTTAGATAAGATGGTTAAAAATCCAAGGTGGGGGGGGGGGTGACCATGGGATAGCCTAACTGAGTATGCTGAGTTGAGATGGCAAATCAAGTTAAACACATATAATCGTCCTGGTTTGAATGGGGAGACATAAATGATGAGTGTTGTAAAACTGAAATCATATACAATTTAGATTAATTATAATGGGGGTAGTTTATGAATAATGTTTTTATGAACATTTAAATAAATTTATAGTAGTATAGTTTTATTCATTTTGTTTTCTTCATGTTCTAAGGTTTTATGTATGCACTGTGTTGGTGAAGTAAGGGTGGATCTTTTTAAACTTAATCTAAGTATTGATTGGATACTTAAAATTGCCTGATTAATTCTATGTATTTAAATTACATTGATTTTTTATCTGAGATATTCTGAGGAAGTCCCAATGTTTGTGATGAAAGTGCTTAATTGTATGGTTAATAAAGCATTTATAAGTTATTTTAACAACCTGGCTGTGGTGTGTTTTGCTGTACTTTGCTCATTAAAAGTGAGAAATTCAGTGGATACCTTACTACAGTTTTCAAAATGGAAAGCTAGGGGAAATTGCCATGTTGGATATGAGGAAGGGAAAAACTGAAAAAGCAGTGGTTTGACATCGTGATAGAAAAGTAGGAGGTGGAGAGGGAGTTGGATGCTCTATGGGAGGATAAAAGACAGGGTCCAGAGAATATGTCCCTTGGAATCCTCAGCAATATTTCCTTTCTTTTGGCAGATTCCTAAAGCTAGTAGAGACTTGCTAACAGATCAGAGTCCACTGCATAATTGACTGAGGTCTGGAAAACAGAAACAGTGGTATCCACATATAAAGGGAGATCATGAAAAATATGGAAACTACAAGCCTGTTAGTCTGTTAGCCTTGGCAGGAAAAGTCATGGAGAGAGTTGTAAGAGAAGTTCTGCTTGCTTTCTTAGACGGCAACTGCATCTCTGTTGATGTTGGCCAATAAATTCTAATTTCAGTTGAATTCATGCTGTGATTACCCACGTAATCAATTTCAGAGTTTTGGGTAAGATGTAGCCTTTCCCAGCATTCACTGGTGCCAAGGCTAAAAACTAATTCTGAATAAGACTCTCTCTCACACACACACACACACACACACACACACACACACACACACACACACACACACACACACACACACAAAACAAAACAAAACACATGTACACATACACCTCTACAATCAGTCTGGAAGATCATCACTGCACCTACAGCATGTCCTTGAGATACTTACAGAAACTAAACACCTGAGAAAAATCCATTCTTTCATGGTTTAATTTCTCTAAGTCTTTTGGGTTTCTAGTACCATGAAAAGAAAGGACCCCATTCCTAAGATTAAAGTTCATGAAATTAGTATTGTTTTGTTCTTTGATGTTAGCCAAAAGTGCTTTTTGCAGCACCCACAGTATGTCCAGAACTGATTCCTGCAATTCATCCTGAGTTACATGTATCAGTAGCTTATCTAAATAAGACTGTAAATTCTTTTTTATGAAACCCATTGCTACTACTACAATGGGAACTGTCTGTGTATTCTTCTTCCACACTGCTTTCATTTCTGCTACCGATCCTGGTATTTTATGACTTTGTGTCCCTGTCTGTACATGAGACATTGTAATCAGTGGGTATAGCAATTTCAGTGATCAATGTTACTTTTGCCTTCTTTTCATGGACTATTTGGTATCATACCTCTCAACCGTACCAAATTCCTTGGTAAATGCCAGTTTTGAGTGCAAAATAGTGGGGTGCCACCAATTCCCATGTGACCCCTTTGCTTTTCGAATTTCCTGGGGTTGCAGGGCAAACATAATGATGTCAGCACAAGGCAGATAGCTGCTGAGTCATTTCTACTTAATTTAAATTTACAGGTCTGCGACTGGGTTACTTCTTACGCACTATGAATGTTAAGAAGACAGGCTGCAGTTTTGCAAGTGTCTCGCATGAATGTTTAGACAATGTGTAAGTTCCGGTTGCAAGATCTTTGGTTAACTCAATCTGGTTTTTGCTTGCTCAATGTGACTTGGCTTATGGGATCATGTACGTACTTCTCTCACATTTTGAATGTTATTGCATAAACTTCTCGCATTTTGAATGTTTCGATCTGGTGTACTGCTTAAGAGCTCTTATTGGTTATTTTTTTTTTTACACTCAAGCTGGTGTACTGCTTAAGGGCTTGACCCTGGAAAGTACACTCAGCACTCAATTTCTTGCTCGCTCAATGTGACTAATGTTAATTGGTTAGCACTCAAACATGCTCTACATTCAAATCTGGTTCTCACTTGCTCATTGTGACACTGTACTACTTAAGGGCTCTGGTCCTCGACTGGGTTACTTCTTATGCACTGTGAATGCTAAGAAGACAGGCTTCAGTTCTGCAAGTGTCTCACATGAATGTTTAGACAATGTGTAAGGTCCGGTTGCAAGGTCTTTGGTTAACCCAATCTGATTGCAAGGTCTTTGGTTAACTCAATCTAGTTCTTGCTTGCTCAATGTGACTTGGCTTAAGGGATCATGTACATACTTCTCTCGCATTCTGAATGCTATTGCATAAACTTCTCGCATTTTGAATGTTTAAATTTGGTGTATTGCTTAACGGTTTTTATTGGTTATTTGATTTTACACTCAATCTGGTGTACTGCTTAAGGTGTAAGTGTACTCTACACTCAATTTCTCACTAGCTCAATGTGACTAAGACATACTTTTAATTTTACACCCAGTTTAGGGCTCGACTCTGCAAGACTATTCATTTCTTATCAGAGGGCTTGACCTTGCAAGAGTACTCATTACTTATCTGTGTGTGTGTGTGTGTGTGTGTGTGTGTGTGTGTGTGTGTGTGTGTGTGTGTGTGTGTGTGTGTGTGTGTGTATAAAATGCCAGAGTTAGGTGTGACTGGTAGTTAGGGTTACTGAGACTCAAACCCTGTACATTAGGTACAAAGAGCAAGAGCCTAAATTCTCTACCCATACCACCACTCATGATTCAAGGAGTTTCACAGAATGTTTTTCTCATATTTTAGTCTGTTCCTCTTCAAATTTGTAGTTTCTTGGCAAATCAGTGAAAACTGAATTCAGTACTTAATGATAACCATTCAGTCATCCTATCTTTCAGGAAGTGCATGGTAACACTAAACATTTTATTCTAGCAACTTTCTAAGATTATGCAAGCAATGTTTAAAATGTGTCAATGGTTTTGGGCCTTTGCCCCCCCCCCCAGTAAATTTTGGCTTTTTCCAGATTTCTTGTGCTGCATAGTTCTTCAGTGGGAGAGAAGTTTAGTGCTGCTTATGCCAAGTCTGTTTTGTTAGTAGCACAACAGGTAGTATACTTGCTTTTGATGCAGAAGGCTGTGGGTTCTACTCCCACAGTATGTAGATGGATTGCTAATACTGTACTGTGTTGTACTTTCAAAGGAGGTGGATGCTGCAGTCCTGAGAATGTCCTCTTTGGTGGAGATACCTAGTAACTATGAACTTGGTATCAATTTGCCATCCATTCCCTATTGCAATATTACTAGCTTATCAGTTTTTTAATGTAACATAGGCAATTTATTCTTCAAGGGCAACAGGCACTTTATTTGTAGATGAAACAATGAAATATAAAGTTGTTTGCTGTCAGCAACCTCTTCATTAGTTATAGATCTCTTTAATGTGGAATTATTTAAATGACTTTTGCATTTTATTTAAATTTGAGTTTCAACGGTGTTTCAATGAATGTGAGTTTCAAGAACAGAGACATTATAATGCTAAGCCTATTTTCATTGTGAGACAGTATTGCTTTATTTAGCAGATGTCTATTAGTGTTTGTGCTATAAAATGTAAAGTAAAAGTTTTAAATGAAATCCAGATAATCATTGTATACGTAAAGCAGTATACACATTACAGTGTTTATGGTAAATGGGGTGAAATAGCCAAGTAATAGAACATTAGAATGGCTGCAGGGGGCTGTGTATGGGGGCCCCATTCGACCATGATTTTGTGAGGGGGGAAGGGTGGCAAACTCAAAGACAGCCCTGGGCGGCCCAAACTCTAGCTACACCGCTGATCAGTAGGCCATGGAGAATGACTTTTGGAGGTCCAGGTAAACTATAAAATTCTTTTGCTAAAATTAGAATGTTGTCTACCATTAAATGCTCTACTTTTTCCACAAAACCCACATACTGCAAGCCACCAAAAACAATATCCTAAGGTTCATCATCTTCCCCCTTCCCAGTTAACATCATTGCTACACATTTAAAAAAATGGTTACCATTTACTACAGGGTATGGGGCTATATGTCTGTTCTTCAGTTTGCATTTGAATGTTGGTAACCCACAATTTCATTGGAGTGGGTGGGGCTACATAATTCTTTTTTCTTCTTTTTCTTTCGGCTGTTCCCATTAGGGGCAGCACAGTGGATCATATGTTTCCATTTCTTTCTGTCCTCTGCATCTTGCTCTGTCAGACCAACCACCTGCATGTCCTCTCTCATCACATCCATAAACCTTATCTTGGGCCTTCCTCTTTTCCTCTTACACTGTCAGCTTCATCCTTAGCATCCTTTTCCCAATATACACAGCATCCCTCCTCAGCACATGTCCAAACCAACACAATCCTGCCTCTCTGGCTTTGTCTCCAAATTGTCCAACCTGGGCTGACCCTCTAATATACTTATTCCTAATCCTGTCTACCCTTGTCACACCCAGTATAAATCTTAACATCTTTAACTCTGTCACATCCAGCTCTGACTCCTGCCTTTTTGTCAATGCCACTGTCTCCAACCCATATAACATAGCTGGTCTCACTAACCTCTTTTAGACCTTCCCTTTCACTCTTACTGGTACTTGTTTGTCACACATCACTCCTGACACTCTTCTCCACCCACTCCACCCTGCCTGTACTCTCTTCTTCACCTCTCTACACTCGCCAGTACTCTGAACTGTTGATCCCAAGTATTTAAACTCATCCACCTTCGCCAATTCTACTCCCTGCATCCTCGCCATTCCTCTATCCTCCCTCTCATTCACACACATATATTCTGTCTTAGTCCTGCTAACCTTCATTCCTCTCCTGTCTAGAGCATATCTCCACCTCTCCAGGGTCTCCTTAACCTGTTCCCTACTCTCACTACATATTACAATGTCATCTGCAAATATCATAGTCCACAGGGACTCCTGTCTGAACTTGTCTGTCAACCTATCTATCACCACTGCAAATAAGAAAGGGCTCAGAGCTGATCCTTGAGGTAATCCCACCTCCACCTTAAATGCATCTGTCACTCCCACTGCAGATCTCACCGCTGTCACACTACCCTTGTACATATCCTGTACCACTCTTTCATACTTCTCTGCCACTCTTGACTTCCTCATACAATACCACAACTCCTCTCTAGGCACCCTGTCATATGCTTTCTCTAAGTCCGCAAAGACACAATGCAACTCCTTCTGACCTTCTCTGTACTTCTCCATCAACACTCTCAGAGCAAACATTGCATCTGTAGTGCTCTTTCCTGGCATGAAACCATACTGCTGATCACTAATCATCACCTCCCTTCTTAACATAGCTTCTACTACTCTTTCCCACAATTTCATGCTGTGACTGATCAGTTTTATCCCTCTGTAGTTACTACAGCTCTGCACATCACCCTTATTCATAAAAATCAGTGCCAAAACAGTTTTTCTGCACTCCTCAGGCATCCTCTCACTTTCCAAGATTTCATTAAACAATCTGGTTATGGAGCTACATAATTATGTATGCAAATTTTATGTTAAGCAGCGTACAGATTTGTAACTATTTTTCATGGGCCTTTGTCCAGATTTTTGATGTTTCTAGGTTGAGAGGTATACCTGCTATGATTTTCTTGCATCTGTTTTTGAACTTTTGGTAATGGGTGAGCCAATGGGATAAAAATGTTATTATTCTCTAGAATGCTTTGTGGCTCATGTTCTCAATGCTTCTCAGCTATTTCAGTATTGTAATGTTTGTACACTCCCCACTGCAACAGTTTTGCCACATTATTATGTCTTTCAGTATACAGGCCCACTGCCAATAATGTATCACACCCACAACAAGATGTGTGACTGTTTCCAGTTCTGCTCTACATAACTTGCATTTGGGTCTACTTCATAACATTGAAATTTCATAACATTGAATTTCATAACATTGAGACCATAACATCGAAAATTCAAAACACTGAAAACCCAAAACATTCAAAACTCAGAACATTGAAAGTGTACTTCATAACACTGAAAACTACATTGCACAAGTATATAAGATCCCCTCCACCCATAACACCACCTAACAAACACAGTTTTTACTATGTTTATGCAGGGGGGCACACCCTCCTGCACACCCATGTGTGTGTGGTGGGGGCTGTGCGCCCCATACCCCCTGTAAATTAAATACACCAACTCCAAGATCACACTATAGTGGAAAAAAATTAATTTCCTAACCTCAGTGTATGGTGATTGTGATACAGTGAGGTTAGGAAATTAACTTTTTTCCATTGTAGTGCGATTTTGGAGTTGGTATATTTAATTTTCGGGGGGGGGGGTGCAGGAGGGCTTGCCCCCTTGCAGAAACGTAGTAGAAAGTTTGTTTGTTAGTTCAGTGCTGATGTAGGTGGAGAGGATGCTATTTACATAAGCAATGTAGTTTTCAATGTTATGAAGCACACTTTCAATGTTCTGAGTTTTCAGTGATTTGGGTTTTCAGTGTTTTGGGATTTAGATGTTTTGGTCTCAATGTTATGAAATTCAGCGTTATGAAATTTCAATGTTATAAAGTAGATCCCTTGCATTTATATGTTTTTTCTACATGCTCAATGGACTTTGTAATCTAGGATGTATGTAGTCCACTATCCTGGGCCACCAATATTAACCTTTCATCTTTTGTTTTAAATTTGCCTTTCTTTAACCATTCCTGCATCAGATCCTGATTGATATGAGGTTGTTCCAGAAGCTTTCTGCACTTGCAACTATAGTTATGCCTGACAAAAAAATGTTTTGTCACAGTAAGGACATGCAGATTCTTTTATAGATTGCACCCCAGCTACGGAATAAACTGGAAAGCTAAGCACAGTGACACAGCAACACTAACATCAGAAACATTGTTCCACTCACTTTCAGTTAAAATGACATATTTAAATACTTCATCAAACCCTTAAAGGAAAATTATTATAATTCATAATCAGACTTAGTTTTTCATTTATTTAATGTCATAATGGCTAAATAATTAGTCAATGAGTATTATTATATTCGGTAATCTTTCATGAAAAGAATAAGCATGCCTTTGTTACTGCTTAGTAAGTGTTCATGATACTGAAACATAAATAACTGTTCATGTTACTGAAATTATTTTTAAATGTTTTATGTTCACTCCATTGAATTAAATATATCCTCCATTTGTTAACTGATTTTCCTTTCTTTTTAGTAGTAACTTATTTTATATAAAATATTCAAAGATTGTTTATTATAGAATGTCTTAATCTTTCATGTAAAAAAAATGCTCTTCATTTTGTCTGAAATATTAGCCTAAGTAATACTCATTCAAAACGTGGCAATAAACTTGAAAATAAGATGTTTTCTACGCAACAGCTTTTCACTGAACTATTTGAAGTATCTGAATATAATTAGTCTCCCAGACTCTCCTGTGCAGTATTTTGATGGATAATAAGGGAAAGACAGGCAAATAAAACACAAGTAATTTCTTAGAATTATAAAGAACCCTTGAACGTTGTGTCAATTTCTCACCCTTCATCTACACACTGGCACAGAGAACAGCCTTCCCAAGGGACATTGCCTCTACAACTCTTAAATACAACTCTCATATGTCTTGGTGAGCTTAACCTCTCAGAGATATATCCTGTATTCCTGTAGAAAATAAAAAAAACACAAATATGTTGTTTGCTTTAGCCACAAATAAATAAGCATATCAATCCTAACAACACTTTATTTCAGAGCTTAATAACGGTCCTGAAGAAATAGAACATAATCTGTAACCCAATAAATGTCCCTAACTATATCCCAATGTCCTTTGTTGCAAAATGAAAATATTGTACTTAAGACATGCAACCTTTAAATAAAAGTACTTAGAATATCCTTTGCATATGCTACCCTGTCCACTATTTTTGAAGAAATTCTAACAAAATACTTCCATCTTTCACATAATCTCCGTGCCATTAAATTAACCATAAGACAGAAATGTAATCAAATTCGGGGGATGGGTATGAGAAACTTGTAAAACAGAATCATTTATTTTTGAATTTGTTGTCTGTGTAAAATTAACTCCATTATATCAATAGTAATTGTTATTGTATCTAAATAAGTCACCTGTGTAAAATGCAGTTAAACATTAATGAAAAAGAATGAAAACTCCATTAGATTTGTTTAGCTTGATGGCCCCACTCTGCACACAAAGAACCTCAGGTCTAGTACACTGCTGACTTTAACATGTTCACGAATTGTTTCCTTCATAATTTTTTTCCAATAAATAAAGCTGCATGATCATGTCAGTTATTTTCACATTCTGCCTTACTGGCACTCTTGTGAAAAGTAATCACATCTGCCCTTTCCTTTTCTTCAGGGACCTTCCGTCTCTCATAGAATTTGTTTAAAAAGTTACTTAGCTGTAGTACCCACGTCTTCCAATAGTTTCCTGAGTGTTTTAAGGTGAATGCCATCAAGCTTTACATGTTAAGTGTTTAGAATGTTGTTTTGTTTGTTTCTTCTGTAGGAGGACTAAAATCCCACCCCAACATGTCTACTGGTTTGCTGTAACAAATTTCCCTAGCTTCCTTTTCAAATTCTGAGAAGTATTTATTTATTTCATAGCCTTTCATTTTTATTTCCTCTGTTGCCTACTCTCGCCACACTTTTTAAGCTTTGCAATTCTTCCAGTATCTTTCTTTGCTGCCTTATGTATCTATACAATGGGTTTCCCTCTCTTTCTGACAGAATTGTGACTGCTTTCCTCATTTTGGACCCTTCCATTCTGGCAGCCTTTTCAGATTTCTTAAGTATTAACTGGTATTGTTTTTCTGTCTTTGTCCTTCTTTATTCTCGATCATTTCCTAAATATCATTGCCCTTTCCATTATGGATGATACTTTTTCTACTGAGAACCATCTTGCTTGTATCATAATTAACTTCTGTGACACCCCCAGGGTTCTTCCATACCTCTTCATGCCTATGTTTTAAAGCTTTTCTGAGACATGGTCTCATTTTGTTAAAGTCTGTCATACTGAGGTCCAGAGCCAAGTCAGTTGTGAACTTGCTGATCGATATGTACTTGCTAACATACAGCTGCCAACCTTCCAACCTGAGAACTCCAAAACACCAGGTGGTAGGTTGCCCCTTTCTCAATTAGATTCTAGTGCTATTAGGGTATCACAGATGATTATCTTCTTTGGTAAGGCTTCTCCTACGGAGAATTAATATTAATTAATATTAATCCTATTAATATCTGACAATACATCCTAAGAAATAATGAAGATTTTTTTATAAATGCACAAAGCAGTGATCAAAAAATCATCAACAACTTTGTACTAGACCTCTTCTATTCTCTCTATTTTGTAATGACCTCACAGATGAACTTACATTCACAGGTACAGGTCTCTTTTAACAAACCCTGCCTTTCGATCTATACCAGTAAACTATTAATCAATCATTAAAAAAAATGTTATGCTATATTCCTTGCCATATAAAGCCACTCACTTACATGCAGTCACAATAACAGGTTTGCATAGCAATATTGCACCAGCAGTCCCAGAATATAAATAGTTATGAATAACATTAGACCCCTGCCTGTATTTCTGCTTACACAATGATCTCATTACTCATAAAGTACTTGTATCAGCTAAAGCTTTGTTATAAAATTTCTCTCCTATGTACATAGCTAGGATAGTAATAGCTAAAAATGTTCTCCTTCCAAAATTTGAATATTGTCTTCCTCTTGTTACACTCCCTTCTGACTACAATATAAAACATCTTCAAACCACAGTAAACAACATTTACAGGTTTGCTCTACTTACATGTAATTACAATTATCACTGTCTTCTTCTACGCAAAGTAAGTCAGCTCCCTATAACAGAGAGAGGCACATTCTGACTTAACACACTGATATGCAAAGTTCTACATGGATGCTACTGCTCCCCTCCTAAAAAGACTCCTTCCCATCAGATAACCTAACTACTCTCTGTGAAGCTGTCAACCTAATCACATTTACCTGCAAAGACCACGATGTAAAACAAGGTTTCGTGCGAAAGCCTTTCCAAAACTTGGACCAGGTAAATGAAACAGTCTTCCCCTGATCTTAGATGCAAAAAACACTAACAGAATTCAAAACAACCCCTTCTGTCCAGCTTGGTTCATTATATGTAATGGCTAGAAATTCTGCTATCTTCATATTACTGCCCTTGACCATGAAATTGTAACTGCCCATAACAGCATTTTTATTTCAGTTTCAATTTTATCACTGAAAAGACAAAAAGGACAATTGACTTTCTCTGCTTTATAAATTGTATAGCATTAATTAACTGTTAGAATATATGTGATAACTGTTAAACATACATGTTCTTCTTCTCAACGCTAAAAAACAAAACTTTCTCCTCCCCCCCCCACCACTCAACTCACCCTCCACACCATCTCTTCAAACAACACAACAACAACTCCTGATACTACAACTAAATACTTAGGAATAACCATTGATAATTAACTATTTTCATCATTTCTACAACATATAAACAATATAGTATCACAAGAAATAGGGAAAATAGGGTCTTTATATCATCACCAAACCATTTCTCACCCCTTCTTCTAGAGCTATTGCTCACACCACACCTCTCTTATATCTATCTTTTATGCCTCTCCTATCTTCACTAACAACAAGAAAACTAACCTTAACAAAACAAACTAGCAACCTGCTACAATAATACTATCAAAACCTCCACTAGGTAAACCTTTACTTTTTTACATCATCACTGCCTTAATCTGAAACTTAGGCTGGCTCATACTACTACTATCTCACTATCATCTCTCACACAACAATACAATAGCTACCAAACTACTGTACTCACTATAACAAATTCTATTCTATAACATATTATACTTATTCTTATCTCTACTTCTCCTTCTTATGACGTAAACTTATGACCAACCCCAACCAAAGCTCACAAACACTGCTGGTAACTGATTGGAATAAACATGAACTGTAAGGCATGGAATTTCTTCATCAAAGAAATCTCTCAAATCAAACAACTAAACTTCAAAAACAAAACTCATCAAACCAATGTTCTAATTTTCAACATTATGCATTGCCATTTCTGGCCCAGGTCATAGTTGAAAAGGGACTTCAGACCAGACTACTAACCCAGTTAGCAAATCGACAAATAAATAACTAAAAATAAAATAAATGACCAAAATAAGTGTTTTTTGTGAGGGAAAATATCCAGTACTCCTTCATGCCCTCCTACTTATTGTGATAGTATCTAAGGTTATGGTATCCAGTACTCCTTCATGCTCTCCTACTTATTGTGATAGTATCTAATTTTGTGATATCCTGTACTCCTTCATGCCCTCCTACTTACTGTGATAGTATCTAAGGTTATGATATCCAGTACTCCTTCATGCCCTCCTACTTATTGTGATAGTATCTAAGGTTGTGATATCCAGTACTCCTTCATGCTCTCCTCCTTGTTGTGATAGTATCTAAGGTTGTGATATCCAGTACTCCTTCATGCTCTCCTCCTTGTTGTGATAGTATCTAAGGTTGTGATATCTAGTACTCCTTCATGCTCTCCTACTTATTGTGATAGTATCTAAGGTTGTGATATCCAGTACTCCTTCATGCTCTCCTCCTTGTTGTGATAGTATCTAAGGTTGTGATATCCAGTACTCATTCATGCTTTCCTCCTTATTGTGATAGTATCTAAGGTTGTGATATCAAGTACACCTTCATACCCTACTACTTATTGTGATAATATCTAAGGTTATGATATCCAGTACTCCTTCATGCCCTCCTACTTATTGTAATAGTATTTACGGTTATTATATCCAGTACTCCTTCATGCTCTCCTCCTTGTTGTGATAGTATCTAAAGGTTGTGATATCCAGTACTCATTCATGCACTCCTCCTTATTGTGATAGTATCTAAGGTTGTGATATCCAGTACTCCTTCATGCCTGCCTATTTATTGTGATAGTATCTAGGGTTATGATATTCAGTACTCCTTCATGCTCTCCTACTTATTGTGATAGTATCTAAGGTTGTGATATCCAGTACTCCTTCATGCTCTGCTACTTATTGTGATAGTATCTAAGGTTATGATATCCAGTACTCATCCATGCCCTCATGCTTATTGTGACAGTATCTAAGGTTGTGATATCCAATACTCCTTCATGCTCTCCAACTTGTTGTGATAGTATCTAAGGTTGTGATATCCAGTACACATTCATGCCCTCCTACTTATTGTGATAGTATCTAAGGTTATGATATCCAGTACTCCTTCATGCTCTCCTACTTATTGTGATAGTATCTAAGGTTGTGATATCCAGTACTCCTTCATGCTCTCCTCCTTGTTGTGATAGTATCTAAGGTTGTGATATCCAGTACTCATTCATGCTCTCCTCTTTATTGTGATAGTATCTAAGGCAGTGATATCCAGTACTCCTTCATACCCTACTACTTATTGTGATAGTATCTAAGGTTATGATATCCAGTACTCCTTCATGCCCTCCTACTTATTGTGATAGTATCTAAGGTTGTGATATCCAGTACTCCTTCATGCTCTCCTCCTTGTTGTGATAGTATCTAAGGTTGTGATATCCAGTACTCATTCATGCACACCTCCTTATTGTGATAGTATCTAAGGTTGTGATATCCAGTACTCCTTCATGCCTGCCTACTTATTGTGATAGTATCTAAGGTTATGATATTCAGTACTCCTTCATGCTCTCCTACTTATTTTGATAGTATCTAAGGTTGTGATATCCAGTAC
This sequence comes from Protopterus annectens, assembly GCF_019279795.1. Lineage (NCBI taxonomy): Eukaryota > Metazoa > Chordata > Ceratodontiformes > Protopteridae > Protopterus > Protopterus annectens. Next base: position 848,554,121 of record NC_056748.1, on the reverse strand, counting down.
TCCTTCATGCTCTCCTACTTATTGTGATAGTATCTAAGGTTGTGATATCCAGTACTCCTTCATGCTCTCCTCCTTGTTGTGATAGTATCTAAGGTTGTGATATCCAGTACTCATTCATGCTCTCCTCCTTATTGTGATAGTATGTAAGGTTGTGATATCCAGTACTCCTTCATGCCTGCCTACTTATTGTGATAGTATCTAAGGTTATGATATCCAGTACTCCTTCATGCCCGCCTACTTATTGTGATAGTATCTAAGGTTATGATATCCAGTACTCCTTCATGCCTGCCTACTTATTGTGATAGTATCTAAGGTTATGATATCCAGTACTCATCCATGCCCTCCTGCTTATTGTGACAGTATCTAAGGTTGTGATATCCAGTACTCCTTCATGCTCTCCTACTTATTGTGATAGTATCTAAGGTTATGATACCCAGTACTCCTTCATGCCCTCGTACTTATTGTGATAGTATTTAAGGTTGTGATATCCAGTACTCCTTCATGCTCTCCTCCTTGTGATAGTATCTAAGGTTGTGATATCCAGTACTCCTTCATGCGGTCCTCCTTATTGTGATAGTATCTAAGGTTGTGATATCCAGTACTCCTTCATACCCTCCTACTTATTGTGATAGTATCTAAGGTTATGATACCCAGTACTCCTTCATGCCCTCGTACTTATTGTGATAGTATTTAAGGTTGTGATATCCAGTACTCCTTCATGCTCTCCTCCTTGTGATAGTATCTAAGGTTGTGATATCCAGTACTCCTTCATGCGGTCCTCCTTATTGTGATAGTATCTAAGGTTGTGATATCCAGTACTCCTTCATACCCTCCTACTTATTGTGATAGTATCTAAGGTTATGATTATGTGATTATGAAGAGAAAAGAAAAAAAATGCATCTTCCTTCATGAAAGTCGAGTATTCCTCTTTCTGTTTGTTTTACTGACTTTAGTGGATGAGCAGCACTTCTGAAACGATGTGCTTAAATTTCCCTTATTCCAATATATGTGTTTTGGAAGAACCTATGCATCCCCATCGTACATATTAAAGTTCGACATCAGTGGTATCTCATCCTTCTCTACCATTGGAAGGATGCTGTCTTTCCTTCTGTTTTTGTACATTATAACCAGATAAAGCTCAATGTTCTTGTCAGTTTGGCAAAATGTGCGTTATGTTTACCATATACTTCGTCAAGCATAAACTGGACAAGGTTTCGACTTGTCACCATGTTGAAACCACAGATTGCTGTTTCAAGCAGAAATTCAATGTTGGTGCATCTTCTATGTATATCCTATATTTATTCATTATTTATGGCTTTTCTCCTTCCTTCAAGTCTGTGAAATGATGGAGAAAGTAGTTTTAAGTAAGGCATTGTGGAAGACTTCTACAGAGATAAGACTAACCCTAAAAGAAAAAAAAATGCCTTTTCAGTTTGTATTAATGAAAAAAATGCTTTTTCAGTTTGTATTAATGAACTGACAACTTCACCTGGATTGTTTGTATTGGTTGAAGTTTCAACTAGATGAAACTAGGCAAATGTTACAAAAAACATTATTCATACATACCTGCTAAGGTAAAAAATGATAAAAACAATGTCCCCTATACAGCCAGGTCATTAAATTATGTGACAGCTGTAATACAAGAACTGTGTAACTTATGTGAACGTTGTGTGGTGTCAGTTCACGAAGAAGTGAAATAATACCTGGCTGAAATATTTCCTTCTTTTCAGAAGGACAGTTAGTCCTGTTCCAACAAAATGACTCAGTAATGGTATTATACAAGGGAAGGTCAGGGAGTCAAGATTCTGCAGACCCACTCTGTCAAGGAGAAGGTCAGACATAAGTTGTTTGTTGTACAACAGGTTAGCAATGAGAGCAAAAAGGCAATCGGAACATAGTGGGATTTGTTGTTGCGTAACTGATGCAAATGACTGTGCCAAACTGAAGGGCCAAATTGAGACCATATAATCAAAGCAAAAATATGGCTTTGCTTCATTTTCAGTGACCTGGATTAAAAAATGGATTTGGGAAACAGCATGACCCCAACAAAAATGTGAATTAAAGGTCACTCATTTCAGCTCCTCTCTCATAATTGGAATTTTAGATCCATTAATTAATTAATTAATTAATTAATTAATTAATTAATTAATTAATTAATTTAGCATTTGTTGACCAGGAAAGTCCAACTAGGACAGAGCCAGTTTTTAGCAGAGGGTCAGGGAGAAACACTCCACACTCATGTCTTTGGAATATGGGAGGAAACCCATGCGAATGCAGGGAGGACATGGATATCCGCACAGAAGGCACCCCAGCAGAGAATCAAACCAGAGAACCTCTTGCTGTGAAGAAACAACATTAACCGCTGCACTTCTGCACCACCATGGTACAAGAACAGCTCCTAAATGGACACTGTAAACTCCAGGCAGAAGGAAAAGCATTCAGCATACAGTAACAGCTGTTCTTCTGACGGAGGAAGCCTGGGTCTTGCACTCAGACATGAGTGATTGTTTTTAGTGACTTGGAACACTGCCTTCACACCAGTGTTAGTGAGTGTGCATATAACACCATATAGAGAAGAGCAGACCTTCGTCCCTCCAAAACTCTGCATACTCAGGTCACTGACTAAATCTTAAAATATTTATTTCTGTATTACACACACATTGGCTGGTGAGGTTCCACAGCATTATCCATGGTCTGAGATTAAGCAGCCAGGTGTCTTTGTGAATCCTAAAACTGTGCTTTATATAATGTCTGCTTACATTTGTATCTCTGAAGGAGTTCATTGTATATGGTTTGTATTTACTTTTTATATGATCAGAAGAAAGATGAGAATTATGTATAAATGAAACCACTGCCATCTTGTAAAACAAAGAGTTAAATGTGATTTTATTTCCGTTTTTCTACCTTATTGCTATTACAAGAATGTACAAACTTAAAAAAAAAACTGTTGCATGCTTATATGAATATTTCATTATCTGGTTACCAAATGCACAAAAATAATGTGAATGTTAAATTTTACTTGGTTAAAATTTATGTGAGTTCAAACATTTTTTATCATGTTAAAACTTAAGTTGTGCTATTTTGTGAAACTATTTTTACAATACCTATCGTTTAAAAATTATTACCCGCATGCAAAATGACTAAGCAGCAGAATGAAGGCTGATTTATGTCACCTTTTAAAGAAGAGACTTTTAAAAGTTAGTAGCATCCTCTCTTTCATACACATTACAGGTTCGCACAAACAACATTTCTTTATTTTACTTCTTAATTGCAGTGATTTAGGAATATTTGGAACGAGAAACACCCAGAAATATGTATGAAAGAAACTATGCCTTAGTTATTAGGGAGGATCCCCTTAAGCATTCTAGTTAAGCTTGACATGTCACCTTCTATTTTATAATCTTGCATTCTGTTGACATTTTTTAAGATACAATGAAAACCAGACCAGCAGACCACGAAAAGAAATATGCCCACACAATGGAGAACAGTCTATTGTGTTATTTAAACCATGCAGTTGTACCTGAACTAGTGCAAAAAAAAAAAAATAAGCAGACTTAATCAGGTTCTTAGTCCCTGTAGTGTCTCACATTCTGTGGTATATAGTTCAAAGGTAAACTGGAATGCAAAACAACTCAGCAAAACATTACGAGAAAAGAATGAACAGTGAATGAGGCCTGGACTGCTCAGTTAAGTACCCTTATGTGTTTTGCTACAGAATTAGTGAAACACAGAGCTGAAGCTATGAGTTACAAATATTCTATGAATAAAATCATTCATGATGAGATTACGTGCAATTAGACGTATCAATTCTCCTCAGTTTACTTTAGAAAAGTTATGGAAACATGTAATACTTTCATTCTTGTTGGAATACCATTTCAGATTTCCTAACCTTATTAAAATAAACTTGAATTATTATGCCTGATTTTCTTATTGTAGCTATTTTGTAAGATTGTCATTAAGTTTTATTACTGATACTCTATGTCAGAGAATATTAGCAGAAATTGGGAGGACTTAAATAGTAACTTAACTGGTTGTTGTTGTTTATCTTTCGGCTTTTCCCGGTAATGGGTCGCCACAGCGGAACTCCGGTCCGCTAATGATTGGCAGTAGATTTTTACGAAACGTTGAGGTGCCAGCTCGACATTCAACCTTCAACGAAGGCATGCCCATTTACCCACACATGTCTTTCGAACGCTACCCAACCATGGGGATGACATGCAGACTCCACACAGAAGGCACTCCCAAGCCCAGCCGAGAACTGAATGGGAGAACCTCTTGCTGTGAGGTAACAACGCTACCGCCGTACCACCACGGCATCATAAATAGTAACTTAACTGTTGCTAAATAAAAACATGTTGAGTGGAAAAAAAGAGACTGTTCAAAGACTAGAAGACTGTTAAATGCCTCTGCTATCAGTTAAATGACATTTGAAAAGAGTTTAAAGGTCAGATAAATCTCTAGTGGGACACTGAAATAAGATAAGGTGGGTACTAGAAAATTAATAATTGAATGCCATCAGTTCTTTTTTTCTCTTCATTCTTTTGCTGAACTCTTAAAATATTACAGGCAGCAGACAATTTATATTACTGTTGCTCTAAAAAATATTATCTATTCCCAAATCATAACTAAGAAAATGAGCTTGTGAAATAGGATCATAGGAGGTTACGAGGCTAATGGCCCTGGGGCCCTTACAAGCCTAGCCAAGAATTTATCCCCAAAAAGAAACCTCAGTCAGCATCTGTTGCCCCTGTCAATGATGGACACAGGTGGAAACCCTGAGATAAATTTGTGGTTTCCCATCCACTCATCAAGGTTGTGCTTAAAGAGGGTTAGCAAGGTGGTCTGTTTGACGTGTATGGGAAGTCTATTCCAGATACAGAGCAGCCCCTGGGAGACAAACCTGTCTCTCTAGCAGGTTTTGTTGATGTTGCATATTAGATTCAGGCCTTCTGAGTGAGTAGTACATGAGGAGTTAGACTTACGGATATGGAGCATCTCTAGTAGGGCAGGGTCCGAGACTGCCTTGTAGGTGCGACAGAGAATACCCCTGAGCAATTTATATGATACCAAGTAGAGTGATAGTGATTTGAGCCTGTCTGCCTAGGACAGGTGTTGGAGGCCGTGAATTCTGTTTGTGAGGTATTTCAGTGGCCTATCTGGTTGGTGAAGATGTTTGCAGAGGTACATCTGAAATGGGGTGTAATACTCAATTATTGGTCTAATGAGGGAAGAGTATAGAGAGGTAATAACCTCCATTTTTCTGGATGAAGTCCCTTTACTTATGAGATAAAGCAAGTAAAAGGCTTTTCTGACCTCTGCTGCTACATGATGGTCGAATGTGAGGTTGTTATCAACCTGAGTTCCCAGCTCTATCACCACAGGTTGTGTGCTTAGGGGGTTGCCGTTGATGCGGTAATCAGTAGGAGTCATGTTTTTGCTGAATGGTATGATGATACTTTTTTTTCATTTAGCTTGAGGCCATGACTTTGGCACCAGTCATTAGTTGCTGTGAGACCCCCTTGCAGTATGTTAACATAATTTGGGAAGTCAATGACAGCACCCAACTTACAGTCGTCCTCAAACTTGGTCAGCCACAGGCCTTTTGTCTTTGCCTGGATCGCTGAGAAATAGATGCCAAACAGTAGGGGGTCCCTGGACAGATCCCTGGGGAACTTCACTAGTGACAGGTCTGCTATCGGAGGTGGAGGTGCCTATTTTGACTTTGAGGGTCCTGTCAGTGAGCCAGTCGGCCACCCACCTGATGAGACAGGGATTTACGCCAAGTTGTGTTAGCTTTTCAATGGTGCCCAAGTGGTGGATTGTGTTAAAGGCCTTGGCCAAGTCAAGGTAAACTGTATGTACTGACTTTCTCTCATCCAGGGCCTTGGTGACAGTCTCAAAGAAGTCAACCAGGTACAACAGGCAAGATCTGCCCTTGACAAATCCGAACTGGGTGGGGTTAAGTGCTTGGAGATTGCCAATGTCCTTGTTTGTAAGATCCATAATAATATGCTCCATGGCTTTACAGATCAGACTTGTCAAGCTAATGGGGCGATAATTTCCCTATCAGTTGTAGTCTGTTGGCTTGTTTACTGTGATGCCGTAAACTAAAGTTACTGAGAGGTTAACAAGCCTAAGTTTTCATATGTTATTTTACAGAGAAATATTTAGAGATGTGCTACAAGGGATTGCAGAACTATCTGATTTCATGTATAAACAGCATTTGTAACAATAGACCTGAGCTTTATTTATTTAGTCGATCAACATCAATAAACTATTTTCTGTCAGTACCCAAGTCATAGGCAGCAGTCTTGTTACACAGTAGATGAAATATTCAGACAGACTTCTATACACACAGTACATATGAGTACAATAATACAGTTAGACAGGTTGTTTACATAAGCAATGTGCATAAAGATATTGAATAATTTCAGAGTTAGATTTCACCCATCAGAAAGTTTCATCATCTTAGTGAAGCATTTAATGGTATAGACAGTGTGCGTCAGATGCAAAAGAAAAAAGTTTTTATTTGCTTCAGCCTAATAAATAGCAGTACATCATGGGGCAGAGGGAGAATAAGACATCAGATGCAGTTTACTGTCCTTAACATGCTTCCAAGATAGTATTCATTCATTGAAAGATACTTAGAGCAGTCTGTTAGTGTTTGTGTGGTGGGATGTGGTGGGCAGGGACAATGGCTAAATATCAGATGCACTACAAAAGAGAATCAAATCAAACAAAATATTCCACAGTATCCTTCTTTTGTCGCATTATGTATTGTGGCAGGTGCTATCCTCCAAAAAAAGGAAATCAATTTGGTGGTCCCCTGCCATAAACAAACTCTACAATAGAAGGAAGAAACTGTTGCAAAAGAGAGTAAAATCCCATGATTGGAGGAGCTCCCTGGTCAGCCTCAGTAAGAAGTTGAAATCCCTTATAAGATCCTCCAAAGCTAGCCACAAAAACAAAATCACCACTGATTCTAAGGGAAACAAACAAAACATTCTATAGCTATGTCAAGAATCTCAATGGCAACACCCAGATCTGCTCTGCGTTACAGCACAACGGCACAAAAATTACAGAACCAACTGATATTGCCAACATCCTGGCAGATAGGTTCAATGCTAACTTTTCCCCCCTCTCACCTCCTAAAGGGCCCATATCTATACAGGAATAATACAGAGTCCCTGTAATCACATCTATGCAGGTAAAAGCTGCACTCTCTAAATCCAAAAACACAGCATCCATGGGACCGGACAACATCCCAGGCTGCGTTTTACATGAACTTCAGAACGAACTGGCTCCCCACCTAAGCACCATGTTCAATCGTAGTCTCCCATCAGGCTTTGTGCCCACTGAATGGCGCACAGCAACAGTTATCCCACTCCACAAAGGGGGAGCCACCACTGATCTTGGGAACTGTCGCCCTATTAACCTGGCCTGCAAGGCCATGGAAAGTATCATCATGGAACTCATAAACAAAGACATTGGTAACCTCCCAACTCTGGACCCCACCCAGTTCAGGTTTGTGAAAGGCAGATCATGCCTTCTGAACCTGATCGACTTCTTTGAGGCAGTCACCAAAGCCGTAGATGTGGGTAAGGTGGTTCACACAGCCTATCTTGACCTCGCCAAGGCTTTCGACACCATCCCCCATTCTGGAATTAAACTCATTAAACTAGGTATAAATCCCTATGTCACAAGGTGGGTTGCCAACTGGCTTGCTGACAGAACCCACACTGTAAAAGTTGCAGACTCCAAATCTGACTTCAAACCAGTGACAAGTGGAGTACCACAGGGTTCAGTCCTGGGACCTCTCCTGTTTGGTATCTACTTCTCTGAAGTACAGGCTAACACAGAAGGACTCTGGCTAACGAAGTTCACAGATGACTGCAAACTAGGAGCCATAGTCGAGTCCCCAAATGATGTAGGCATCCTACAGAAGGACCTCACTGAGACAGATGCCTGGTGTCAGAGGCATGGCCTCAAGCTCAATGCCAAAAAGTGCATTGTCATCCCCTTTGGTAAAAACTTTGTACCCATGAACTACCACATAAATAGCAGTCTACTTAATGCCAAATGTGTGATAAGAGACCTTGGGACCCAGGTGGACAGTAGTCTTTCCTTTGATAATCACATCGCCACAATCATTAGAAAATCCTTCTATGTGGCAAACCTCATCACAAAAGGGTTCTCATCCAGGAAAAAAGATGTCATTGTTCCCCTCTACTTGGCACTCATTTGGCCCATTATAGAGTACAACACCCCTTTTGGAATGTACCTCACAAGACATCTGTAGCAGCTGGAAAGGCCACAGAAGTACCTCACAAAGAGGATTACTGGCCTCAAACAGATGCCTTACACTGACCATCTCAAAAAACTCCAGCTTTACTCTGTAGCATATCGCCTACTCCGAGGAGATCTCTGCCTAAATATAAAACTGTTGGACATGCCACACCTAAAGAAATCCCAATCCCTCCAAGCTACACACTCTAGGGACCTAAACCTTGTTACCACAATAAACAGGACATGCAGGCGGAATAGATTCCTGTCCCAGAGACTTCCTATACTCTGGAACAAGCTACCCATCTATGTCAAGCAAAGTTCCTCATTAGCACTCTTCAAGAAAAATCTTGATGAGTGAATGGGAAATAGGAAATACACCCTGGGGATCACTTCTGTGGCTCTGCTCAACAGGGGCACAGGAAATTAACTTTCTTGGGTGGCGTAAGCCAGGGAACCTTGTTGGCTAGACTTACTTAGGCCCTTGGGCCGATAGCCTAGTACCTACCTATGAACCTATGAACCTGTGTTATGGCTTTTAGGAATGGAAGCTATAAGGCATTGTACTATTTTGATTTTCATTTTTATCTATCTTGTTATACTATGCTGTGGCCTAAGCAGTGGTTGGACTTATCTATTTTGATTCAGTCCACTTCCACAGTTAACAAGTAAAACACTAAATATGTAAACATAAAACAGTTAAAAACACATAGGTTTAGGTTTTAAGGAACAGGTCAGCAGAAATGAAAATCTAATGTTCTTGGCTTTCTTCCCTTAGCCATAACAGAACCCTTTTTAATCCATACTCCTAAATACTTCATTTTATTATGTCTCCATAAATATGGGTATTGCTGAACCAATTCATGCATGGATATGTAGTTTACAGCTATAGCCATTATTCTACTTTAATTAGTTTTATATCCTGAAAGGACTTGAAACTGTCTGAAAATGTTTCACAACATTGGTTTGTATCATATAAAAATAATATCATCTGCAAATAAAGCACACTTTTCTTGATTACCATACTAATTATATCCTTGAATTTCTGAGTCATTTATTTTCTTGGCCAATGGCTCTAAATATAATGCAAATAAGATGGACAGAGGACATTCCTGCCTGTTTCCTCTGTTCAGATGCAACTTATCAGAGAGGAACCCTCCAACTTAATTTTTCCCTCAGATCCCTCACATATCTTCCTAATTAACACTATTATTGTATCAGAGAATGCAAGTGTTTAAATTGCCCTACTCATAAATCCCTGCTTACTCTGAATGCTTTCTCTGCATCAAGACCCACCAACAGCAGAGGTATTTTTTTATACATTCTGCTTCCTTCTGGATCATCATTGTTCTATTAATGTTGCCAAATGTTTGATTCCCCTCCACAAAAGAACATGCTATCAATTTTTGTATTACCTTTGCCATTCTTTTAGCTATTACAGACATAAACACTTTATAATCATAGTTTAAAATTGATATGGGCCTATATGAAGCTTGATATGACATGTCTTGAACATCTTTAGGTATTACAGCCACCACAGCTTTCTTCCAGGATATTTGTGCATACCCTCTTTTTAAAATGTTCTTAAAACCTTCCAGATATTTATCAATTTCTTCTTTCTAGCTTCCAAACTTCCACAGAAAAAAACATCTTTTCCTGAAGACTTTCCTGCAGATCATATGTCTCCTCCTATCTTAACTGTTAATTGTTGCAATTCATTTACTTCTAACCTTGACATACTTATGTCATCCATATAAAGTTGTATTTGTACTCTCCTCATTTCCAAATTTCTCTGTTTTATACTAATTTTCATAAAAATTCTGAATTGACTAATACTCTACAGGATCTGTGGTTATTTTTTCTTGTTATAGGCTCTTCTACTTTCTACTTTCTTTTGCCTAAGTTGTTGTACTAAAAGACTTTATGCTCTGGAGTTATTATCAAAAAACATTGCTTAATACTGGAGAAAACTGGCAAAGGAACTAAGGTATTGGAAGCAAATAACTAGAGAGGGAATGGTAATAGAATGGGAAGAGACCAAGAAGACAATTGTACCACAGATCATAGGCTGCCTTACCTAGTATAGACAGTGATACAGGGATAGGGGAATCCTAAGAGAAAGGCCTGCTCTGGCAGAGTTTTTAGTTGAATCTAAAAAAGGGATAGTTAGTAGGTCATATAAAATATTGCATGATAACTATGAATAAATCAGAGGAGGTTAGAAAAGATTGGGAAGAGAGATTAGGTAAGCAATTCACAAGGATACAATGGGAGAGCACATGTATGGCTCCCAAATATGCAACAAAGTCTAGAAGATTTAGGATTTTTGCTTAGAAGTGTTATTTTTATATCCCAAGCAGACTCCAAAGATCTTTTCCACAGGTAGATGGCAAATGTTGAAGGTGAGATGGAGAGGAAAGAGGTAACTGGGAACATATGTTTTCAGAGTGCAATGAGTTGGCATACTTTAAAAATTCCCTATAGAGTATTCTGTCAGAAATATTGGCTTAGGAAATGTGTCAAACTAAAGCAAACATAGTAAGGCTTTGTTAAGGTTACTTCTGGTGGCTGTTAAAAAAGCAATACTGGAAAATGGAAATCAAAATCTAAACCAACTATATAAGTAGTAGTAGAAATTGTGAGATAAAAGAACTGGAAGTGGGATCTTTAGAGAAGGGTAAGAGCAAATTACATAGAGAAAAATGGAAATTGTGGGAGCAATACACAAAGAATAATGTTTTGGAAGAGAAGGAAAGACAAGAATTGAGCAGTGTATGTAAGTTTGTATTGATGATTGTGCAGAAGAATAAATCTGATATATAATTCTTGTAACTGAGAACGTTAATATGTTTTTTTTTTCTTTTACATAAATGTATATTTGCTTTTTCATAAGTGATAAATAATGATGATGATGATTAAAATATAAAAAAAAATTGTGCAAGTCTTTCTAAACCCATGCAATATTATCCAGATACTCCCTTATTTTCTCTTTGGCACTCTGCAGTTGTGCCTCTTCTTGTTCTATGAGATTCCCCTTATTCTACAGTATGTTAACCTTTGTCAGCGCCTATAAATACAGTAATTATTTTTGCTTCTTAACTATATCTGTATTATTTTTATTTCTACCCTGTATTTTAACTCCACTTTCATTTTATCCCACTCACTTGTTATAACTTTTGAAGAACTTTCTATCTTTCCTAATAACCCTCAAATAATTTCCACTGCCCATGCCTTAAATTCCTCTCTTTTTAACAGATAGGTTGGGAAGCACCAGTGTCTCATTTTTAATTTATTACCATATTTACTTCATTATTTTACATTTTTATCTTAATTGTTATTGGTACATGATCTGAAATAGTTATTGGATGTGTGCCAAAGCTTTCAATTAAATGCACACATTTCTGTAAAAAATAATTTCTGTCTAGTCTAGCCTAGTTATTGTTCTTTTGATGAATAATATTGAAATTCCTTCTGAGTTCCTGCTACTGAATTCACATCTTCCATACCAAATATTTTCATGAACTTCTTCAGAAATCTACCCTTTTTGCTATATTTTCCCTTGTAGGTCCCCAGATACATCTCCACTGTTGCAAATCAAGTTCTGGTACCCACCTATAAGTGATATTCCCTGCTAAAGCCTAATTATTTCTCCCAAAATTTTCTTAAGCTCCATAGTAACAGTTTTAGGTGGCATATGCCAGTGTAATCTTCCTCCCATACCAATAATATCTTCCTAACACATCTACATTTATTATCATTTTTTCTTCTTCTATCACTATTGGAGCCACTAAATGAACTAATATAAGTTCTCCCCTTTTTCTTTGTGATATTCTGCTGAATATTCATCCTGAAATCCTTTTTTTACCAAATTCAAATGCTCACTTCTTTTCAAATGTGTCTCCCATAGCATTGCTGTTTGCACTCCACATTTTTTAATATAATTCAATACTCTTATCTTTTTGTCTATACCTGTGAGGCCAGTCACATTCCAAAAATAATATGGATAGAGTAGTCATTATAATATGTTATTATACCCACCTATTATATAGGTCAGCTCTTTTAAATGCCTCTTTCCTACTTTTGTGTTGTATGCACCCACTAATGTTTGGCAAGTTGATCCTTTATACATTTGTTTCTTGTCATCTCCATTTGAAGCTATAGTAAATGTTACAAGACCTTTGATTTTAATGGAAACCCTCAAAAAAAAAAAACTCAGAACACCCCATAACCTTTTAACTTAACTCATTCCCTCTAATGGTGCTCTGGACGTTTGCACTGTAACTTCCAATGGACAGATCCTAAGCTTTTTGATAGAATGAAATTATGTTCTCTGATTTCAAACAAATGTTCATATCTCTGGAACCATAGTGATTATTAAAGGGTCTCAATTTCAAACTCTTCAGCAGAAACTGTTTTTATAGTGGTAGTATCCTTTAGGTTCTAGGTCTTAAACTAGATTTTATATGTCAGAGTAAACACAGTAACTATTAAGTTTGTAATATTTTGTAAACATCTTACAATATCTCTGCAATCCCTTGGGTTAGACACATACTGTCAGCAGCAATTTTTCAACCAGCTGAGAGCTTTTATGTGAGGGTAAGCAGTTCTGACTCTGTTACTTGATTATTGAGATATTTAGAGAAACATGAAATTTATGACAATATAAATAAATATAGTAACATGAATCAATATCTCTTTATCTGCACTAGACATAGGTTAAATATCAATAGAGTTATGTTTGCCATTGTGTAAGCTTTAAGATTAAATTTTGTAATACTTTTTATGTAGCACAGTTTTGAATTATTAATGCAAGTATGAACAAGCAATATTTGATGCCTAGAGGCATCAGTAGGATTTAAATGCAGAAACACCATAAGGTGTCACTCAGCTGTAATGAGATAAAACAAACACACATAACTATTTACATCTTCAATTATTGAAGTTTAACCCTCTTAATAGGAACAATTGTCAAAAATCGACAGCTGCACCTACAGACATTATCCAACCCAAAATTAAGATTATCAGTGCTAAAGTTATTTTACAGCCTGTGCTCCTAATTATACTAATTGCTGTATATTCTTGTTTTGTCTTATCTTTATACCCTTCCCACATGTAAAAAAAACAGCTTGCATGCTTTCGGAAAGCAATCCATTTTAGCCTTAAGCAAAAGTACATTGGCTATTTTTAAATTAAAATTAAACAATGCACTGTTCAAGTAAATGCCATGAAATAGTTAGGTACCAGGAAAATTACTATGTCATATTCATTTCCAATAATTTCAAACTTTATTTTTTACTAAGCTGCTTCCACTTGTACCTTTTAATTTTATGTTTCTGTCAGCAAGTCATGTCCAGAACTCTTGAGATGTATTGTCTTGATCTGTAATAAGCTTTTTTCCATTGAAACATAAGAACAGAATGTACAGCTGCCCCAGATGCAGATTTCCCAACTCACACGGAGCATTTGTTTGCTAAAGGAACTTTTCATTTAATTGAAAGTGTTCTGTTATTTTAATACCACACATGCTTACACAAGAAATTTTTTATTATATTAAGCCAAAGGCATTAGTTCAGGCATTCACATATGCAAAAGTAAGAGAAAACATCTCAACTCTTCTTATATTTCAATCAGTGGACATTTATACCCAATCCCCCAGGCCAAGATTACAGCATATTAACTTGAATAAGCTTTTTTCCAACCTTTCTTCTCTTTCTACATTGTAATGCCTACATTTCTTAAAACTTCAAAAGAAGGACTTGTTCACTTCAGTACCTTTATCACATACAGCAATCACTGAAAATGCCTTATTATATAATATGCAATTTATATCATGAATTGAATTATGCAGATGCTATTAAGCAAAAACTGCTTTTACTTACAGGTACTTTTTTTCTCTTTTAGTATCTTTCCAAACATTAATGGCATGAAGTAGGTTATATGCTTTTCAGGTACCCCCACATGTTTAATAAAGTCAACAAAAGTTGAATATTTCTCGGGCACTTCTTCTTTTAAAGCCGTACTTTACAAATGTAATTGATGTTTATAGTCTAACATTTAGTTAATAATTTCACTGTTGCTAATCTCCAACCAGTTCATCTCCGTCTCTTAACCCAAGACTCAGGTTCAAGTCCAAGGTACTCCCGAGTCTGCTAGTCAACCCCTGTGTTTTTTTCTGTCTCTCAAACATTTTCCTTTGCAAAAGAAATAACTGGCCAAGTCTCTCTGTTGGCTTTATTATCAGAAGTATGAGAAGCAAAGTCCCCTTCTGACTGATGGCTCATTTTTTGTTGGACAAACTTTTGTATTTCCTCCTTAGTCTGTTTTGCATTAAAAAAAAGAAATTTTGATCCATCAGAAAAAGAAATATTTTGAAGACAACCGGGTTGGGAGGGTGGCCTAATGGTTAAGGTGGTTGCCTTACAAACACAAGGTGCAGAGTTTGAGTCTCACAAGGGATAACTGGCTAGGCTTAAAATGGCTCGCAAGGGCAGTTAGCTTAGTACTAATCTATGAACCTATCTATGAACCTATAATACCTTGGTTCCTTTGCCATTTTTGTTGGGAGGGTGGCCTAATGGTTAAGGTGTTTGCCTTACAAACACAAGGTACAGGGTTTGAATCTCACAAGGGATAACTGGCTAGGCTTAAAATGGTTTGCAAGGGCAGTTAGCCTAGTACTAATCTATGAATCCTATGAATCCTTAATAATACAGCAACTTGAACCTCACAGCTGCATCTCAACATTACCTGATTGCCTGGATAAATTTGCTTCTCTTCTGCCTCATATACAGTGAATAATAACTTTCCACAAGCACTAATAACTCCAGTTTTTAATACTTTCATTTTCTGCCACAGTTTTGTCAGAATCATCTCTTTCTGCTGGTATGAATGGATCTATAGAAACAGAGGACTTGGCTGCTTTCTCATAGCCATTTATAGAGCACACAGAATATGCCCATTCAATTAACAAATCTTGATGTGGAATTTCAGTCCAGCTGCTTATTTGTGCTTTCATAAAATGAATACAGTCTACTCCTAGCAGTTTCACTGGTATAGCAGAATTTCTTGGGTTTTCTCTACATGCTCTGTCCTCTTACTCTACTGTTTCTTTTAAAAGATGTACTTCAGTAGCCTCAGACTCAGCTGTCTTTTTCTTCCTTTTGACCTCTGATTTTTGCAGTTTTATCAGTTCATCTTAATAACTATTTAAAGCTTCTTCCATTTTTCCAGGCTTTTGTTATTGGAGTTGATATACTCCTTCAATGCTTCAGTTATTTTAATCAGGTCTGAACACATTTGATTTATTTTTTCTCTAAGTTACTGAAAGACATCTTTTGTACCAAAACTGGTGCTTGAACTGCTTTTTGCTGAATAGTTGCAGGATTCTTCCCAGTCAGAGTTTTCTCTTCACCTTTTCTAGCTGATTTTCTTTCAGGCTCTCTAATTTTTTCTTTGCTGGCACCAAGGCAGTATACATACTAGCCAGTAAAACAAATTTCCTAAAACTGCCACAGTTATGAGCTCTTATCTCTCAATTTCTTTTTTTCAGACTGAGAGAGCTGAAGTTAAGCTGTTGAAGAGTGTGCAGCCATCTTGGAAGTCTGTCAAGTACAGAGTCTTGCCAGAAGTAAGAGCCACCAGCAGTACAGTCTTCCAAATGCAATGTTGCAGAGAATAAGAAACTGCAGGCTCAAAAGGGGACTAGATCAAGTTCTCAGAAATGCACTAAGGTCCCAAGAAGGAAGAATAGGCTTTCTTCTTGGAGGCCAAATACTTGAATTTATATAAATGAAAATAAACCATACCGGCACAATTTCAGTTGCAAACATTATACATTACAAACCATCCTGACACAACTGTAGCTGCAAACATTATATATCACTTATAATATATCCAGTCATTGTCAGTCAAACATTACATAGCTCATTCAAATCCTGCCTTCTTTTAGAGCCCGTTCCTCCTTTACATGCATTGATCCCACAATTCCCATTTTTTCCTATGTAATTTGCTCCTACCCTTTTCTAAAGTTGTTTTATCTCTGTTACTATTCTCTCTACTTCTAGTAAAATTGTTTTAGACTTTGATTTCCATTTTCTAGAAATCACTTTTTTGGGAGCCATCATAATTAGACTCAGCAAAGCTGTCTAGGCAATACTGATTCTGTATCATAGCTCAAAAAAATAATTTCCTTAGTTACACCAATTTGCTCACCCAGTATCTCCAACAGAGCAGTCTGTAGGGAATCTTTAAAGTCTGCCAACTCATTACACTCCCAGAAAATATGTTCCCAGTTACATCTTTCTTCCCCATCACTTCTCCAACATTTGCTGCCTACCTGAGGAAAAATTCTTTAGAGTCTACTTGGGGTATAAAAATATCTATGTAAACACTGCCAAGCAAAGATCCTAAATCTTCTATTCTTTGTTGCATATTTGAGAGACATACAAATATCCCCCCATTGTTTCTTTGTGAATTCCTTATCCAATCTCTCTTCCCAATCCTTTCTAACCTCTTCTGATTGATTCTTATAGTTATCATGCAATATTTTATATGCTTTACTAATTATAGTTTCATAGTTTCATAGTTAAGTACTAGGCTATCTGCCCTGGGGCATTTGTAAGCCTAGCCATAGTGATATGGCTTTCGCCACCCCATGTAGTGGTACCGAATAGAATTAGAATACTGTGCCTCTGTCTAGTAGTGACACATTGAAAATACCCTTACATAAATGAATTAGTTTACTGTGCCCCTGTCTAGTAGTGACACAGAGGTGACCCCCGGGGTAAACCTACGATCTCCCATCCACTCATTAAGGTTTCTCTTGAAGAGTGTCAGTGAGGGGCTCCGCCTAACATGAACTGGGATTCTGTTCCAGAGCATGGGAAGCCTCTGGGTTATGAATCTATCCCTCCAGCATGTTCTATTCATACTTGTGCCGAGGTTTAAGTCTTTGGCTCTTGTGGTTCTGATGGATTTTGATCTTTTGAGGTGGAGCATGTCCATCAGATCCTGATTGGACATGGCCTTGTATGTCAGGCACAGATCACCTCTGAGCAGGCGGAATGCTACTGAATAGAGCTGGAGTTTCTTTAGTCTGGCAGAATAAGACATATGTTGGAGACCCTTGATCCTCTTGGTGAGGTACTTTTGTGGTCTCTCCAGCTGCTGCAGGTGCCGGATGAGGTACATACCAAATGGGGCATTGTACTCAATCATGGGTCTGATAAGGGAGGAGTATAGGGGTACAATGACCTCCTTTGATCTGGATGTGAATCCCTTCATGATAAGGTGTGCAAGGTAGAATGTCTTTCTAGCCACTTTGGCAACGTGGGTGTCAAATGAGAGGTCGCTGTCGACTTGAGTCCCCAGGTCTCTGATTACTTTTTCCGTACTCAGTGGGTTACTATCTATGTGATAATTTGTGGGTACCTTGTTTTTCCCAAAGGGGATGACTATACATTTTTTGGCATTTAGTTTAAGGCCATGATTCCGGCACCAGTTGTCCGTTTCTGTGAGGCCATTCTGTAGGATGTATGTGTCAGCTGATGTATCGACTATGGCACCTAGTTTGCAGTCATCTGCGAACTTCGTCAGCCACAACCCTCCCATGTTTGCTTTAACATCTGAGAAATAAATGCCGAACAAGAGGGGTCCCAGGACAGAGCCCTGTGGGACACCACTTGTGACTGGCTTTGAGTCTGACAAGGCTCCAGCGATTTTGACTTTATGGGTTCTGTCCTTTAGCCAGTTTGCAACCCATCTAGTGACATATGGGTTTACATTTAAGCTGCTGAGCTTATCTATGATGCCTGAGTGCGGTATTGTGTCAAAGGCCTTAGCTAAGTCCAGGTAGGCTGTATGGACTGCTTTACCCTCATCAATGGCTCTAGTGACTGTTTTGAAAAAATCAACCAGGCTCAAATGGCAGGATCTGCCCTTTACAAAGCCGAACTGGGTGGGATCAAGTGTCTGTAGGTCCCCAATGTCTCTGTTTATGAGTTCCATAATGATTCTTTCCATAGCTTTGCAGACCAGGCTGGTTAAGCTTATGGGGCGGTAGTTTCCAGGGTCTGTAGAGATGCCTCCTTTGTGGAGTGAGACCACTGTTGCTGTACGCCAGTGTTCAGGTACATATCCTGTGGTAAGGCTAAGGTTAAATAGCATTTTTATGTGCGGGTTAAGCTCTTCTTGGAGTTCACGTAGCACGCAACCCGGGATGCTGTCAGGTCCCATTGATGCTGTGTTTTTAGCTTTGCTGAGGGCTGCTCTCACCTGGAAATCTGAGATGACAGGGAGATTACATTCAGCTGGGATAAGTATTTCATCTTTTGGGGGTGAGGGAGGGGAGAAATTTGCACTGAACCTGTCAGCCAGAATGTTGGCAATATCTGTGGGTTCAGTGTATTTTTTGTCGTTGTGAACTAACTCTGAGCATATCTGAGGGTTTCCACCCAGGTTTCTAACATAGCTGAAGAAGGCCTTGTGGTTATCTTTAGTGTCCTTAGCGATTTTTCTCTCAAATTTGGCCTTGGATGTTTTTATGAGAGAAAGTAGTTTTCTGCTAGTGTTGATCAGAGATGTCTTCCCTTTATGGGATTTTGCTCTGTCGTGCAGTAGCTTCCTTCTTTTGTTTTACAATTTGTTTATGGCTGAGGTCCACCAGACAGGACGCTTGCCCTTGGTGGAGAGGGTCTTGGATTTATTTGGGATTGCATGATCCATGCATTCTTGGAGATGTCCATATAATGCATTTGTGAAGGATTCAGCATTGTGGGATGTGGTTTCCACTGGCCCAGTGGGCTTAAAGGATACCATCTCAGTCTTAAGAAGAGTGAAGTCGGCTTTTGAGAAGTTTTTCACTATAGTCTTTTGTGCTGGGGGTGTAGGTGGGATATGTATATCCAGGGTGATTAGTTTGTGGTCAGATCTCACTAGTGAGGGGTATACTTCTGGTGTGGAGCATTTTGTCCCCATGTTTGTGATGATCAGGTCTAGTATATTATCTCCCCTAGTGGGAGATGTGACTAGCTGTTCCAGTGCATTTGAATTTATGAATTCCAGGAACCTCTAGGCCAGGGTGTTAGGGCTAGAATAATGCACCCAATCTATGTTAGGGTAGTTGAAATCTCCCAGTATGATGGTATTTGGTGATACATTGATATCCTCCAGTGTCTTCAGGAAGGCTGAATGGGGTTTCTGAGATTGGGAGGGTGGTCTATAACATGCTACCAGTTGTATAGCAGTATTGCCTATGGTTAGTTGCACCTGTATGGTCTCCGATGCTTCATGTGTTGCTACTAACCTGGAGGTGTGGGTGTCCTTGATGAATATGGACACTCCCCCTCCCTTTGTGGTTCGGCCCGGGTTTTGGGGTTGAAAAGCATGATACGAGGTATAGCCTGGTAGTGCTGGGGTGCTCTCAGGAGCCTTGAACCAGGTTTCCGTTACTGCACAGACGTCGATGTTCTCCATACTGAGGAGTGCTTTGAGAGCCTGCATCTTGAGATTTAGACTTCTGGCATTGAGCAGCATTACCCTTAGTTTTTTTTCCATTTTTGTTTTCTAAGGAGGTGGGTTTGTCTTTTGAGCCTTGCCTAAAAAGGCACTATGGGGTGGCAAGAGCCTTAGCCAATATCCGAAGCCCAGTGGTGACAGGTGTAAGCCGCCCTCATGGCAGCGTGGCTTGTCCAACATGTCATCCCAAGCAGACAGACATTGGATCCCCTTAGAATGACACCAGTACTTGAGCCAATTATTAAAGCTGATCATCTTGTCATTGTATTGAGGCATCATTCTTGGTGAGGGCAAGATGCTGCTCAGGGTCAGGGTCATACCAGCCTGGGCTACATAATCAGAGAGCTCCTCTATGTCTCTTTTCATGTAGTCCAGGGAGGTACGTCTCAGGTCATTCACGCCAGCATGGACAATGGCGGAGTCATATTTGTACTTGCTTTGGAGTGACCTGAGTGCGTGTGTTATGTGGCGGATCCTAGCTCCCGACAGGCAGCTCACAGTCACCCTCTCCTTGCTCAGCCTGGTAAGCAGGACATCAGTGTGTCTGACTATAGAGTCACCTATTACTAGTGTATCAGGCATGGTGTTTGGCCTTAAGGGCTGTGATTGCTTGACACACTGATTTATTGAAGTATGTGTTGCATGTGTTATGTTTTGAGGTGGTGGATTTTTGGGTGTCTGCTTCGGGGGCCTCTGTTGTTTTGGTAAGTTTTTTATTAGAGCCTCCGAGTATGTCTTTGTGTTGTTATGTGATTGGTTTGCAGTTGGGGTAGGTCTATGTGGGACTGGATATGTTGTGTGTGTGGTTACCATGTCCTCATGTCTGGTCTTGCCAGCCTTGAGTTGAGAGAGTTCAGCCTCCAGTTTGGCTATATAGTTGCATCTCTCACATGTATTTGTGTTTGTTGGGAGGAGGAGAGGGTTGTCTGTGTACATGAGACAATTGTAACATTGTCTCAAGATTCCCAGATTAACCAGCTGAACTGGAGAGGATGCCAGCACTCTACCACTCGACATGCTAGAATAGTATAAGGGAGTGCTGTGCCTTTAAGGTAAGTGGGTATTCACAGGGGTGGATGTAGTGCTTACTTTAGTTTGAGAGTGCTTACTTATAAGAGAGGTTTTGAGAACAAGTGCTAGGCTTATAATATAGCGAGTAGACTGATTAGAGCTTTCTTAAGGGAAAATTTGAAGAGCACACTTGGCGGAGCCAGAAGTTTAACCTTGTTTAACCGGCGCTGCGCTATACGCACAATCGTGCAAAGCTGTGCAAACGCGGATTTTAAACAGGGAACTTCAAAAGAGCTAGAAATGGTCCAAAACAACCAATTACTACAGCTCTTGTGCTGAGGTCACTTCCCTCAACTCTTAAAGTTAACTTCTGCTATAGATTCTATTACAACTCCACCAACACTGGTGTTTCATTTAGGACCCCCCTATTCCTTTCTCTTTGCCAGTGCTCTAATATCAATCCTTGATAAGGAAGGCAATTTCTAACCTGCAGTCCAAAAAAGCTCTTGGCATTTTCCCATTCTGTTACCTTTCCCTGTCTAGTTATTTGGCCCCAATACCTTGGTTCCTTTGCCCATTTTCTCTGATAAATTCCAGCCCCTTCTTGCCTATTGTCTGTATCCCTAATTGAAGTCATCCCTATCAGCAGTATCTCCTTTCTCCATTCCAGTGTTGGCTTAGTTCTTAGAATACGTTCTGCTGCTTTATGAATATAATATTCTGTATGATTATTGTTATTCTGCTTAAATGTCTGCATCCAAAATCCCAGTCTTCTTTTGTTTCTTGAGCTTTCTCCCTGTTTCATCATCATCTCTTTCCACTTTGAATTATAGTTGTATGCTTCTGCTATGTATTGGAGCCTTATCTGTATTGCTCTGAAATACCCCATTCAAATCGGGGAATCCCAGTCTGCCTTATTCTGTTGGAAGAATAAGCTAATCCCACTTGACTCTTGCTGTCGAAACAACTTTTCTAAAGTTGTTTGACTTCAGAAGTAGAAGCCAAAGGTGGATTCAGATGCTGACAAGTAGAAATGGCTGAGAAATTATCTTTAATAGATGAACATGCCAAGTCAGAATTGAGCAACTCAAACAAATAAAAAAAGACAGTAGGACCCCCCCAAAATAAAAAGGTCCAGGTCATGCTTGAGACACCCAATAGAAAATCTCTTCCATTTAGTCATTTATCATTTTCTAGTAATAGGTTTTCTGGCCTCCTGCAAAACTCAAAGCATGTCCTCAGAAAATTGATAAAAACTCTATGACATAAAGTGTCAGTTAAAAGGTGAGTATGTGAAGGTGAATGAGAGAATCCTTGTCTTGTGTTAGAAAATCCATCTCGTGAGGTGACTTTTGATGACTACCTCTGGCTGAATGAGATAGAAAGGGGTTCCAGTGCTTTCTGAACCATAAGAAAGTTACCAGCAAGACTTTGCATGCCTGTCTTACAGGATCTTGTGCAGGACATTTGGTAGTAGAGGAAGAAGGGGACAGACATACAGAAATATCCTCTTCCAAAAAAAGAAATGACATCCACTTTCCAAGCCAGAGGATTTGACACTCTTGATCAGAACTGGGGAAGTTCTCGGTTAAGTGGAAGGCAAAAGATCTACTTGAGTAGTATCCCACTGGTATACAATGCCCAGAAACACATCCCTGTGAAGCATCCATTCATGAAGATTTGGCCTGGATCTGTTCACAGAGTCTGCTACCAAACCATACACTGAAAGAAATATAGACAACATGAAGAACCAAATGATGGTGGAATGCAAAATCTCAAGCCTGAAGAGCCAGCCTGCAAAAATGGTAAGATTTTGTGGCTTGTTGCTTGTTGATGTACCACATGACTGTGGTATTGTGTATATAAACTTATAGAGGACCTGGAAACCAAATAGAGTAAAAAGCCTGGAAAGCTAGAAGTAGAGCCCTCATCTCCTTGATGTTGATTATGGTCTGTCAGGTGTAGATGGAACCGAGGACTCTGGGCTTTAAGGCCATTAGAAAAGGGTCCCCATCCGTGATCGGAAGCATTCATGTTCAGCTTCTGAGTAGGGAGAGGAGCCTGGAAAGGCAGACTTGGAGTCAGGTAAATTTGAGGAACCCATCAGTGGTATTTGAGACCAGGCTATAGATAAATCAGATATTTCACAGGGTGTCAGAGCTAGCACCAAACAGTCTTGCATACAA
The DNA here is from genome assembly GCF_019279795.1 of Protopterus annectens. NCBI lineage: Eukaryota > Metazoa > Chordata > Ceratodontiformes > Protopteridae > Protopterus > Protopterus annectens. Next base: position 848,531,127 of record NC_056748.1, on the reverse strand, counting down.
TTGAAAGTTCCTCGTGTGTAGTTTTGCAAAGGGAATCATGGGAATGGTGGATGTCGTATACCCCAGAGCTGAGAGAAATTCCATTGTAGAAAGGACTGGAAGAGTAAGAAAAGACTGGAAATAAGCAGTTAAAGAGCGGACCATGGGTAGCAAGAGACAAGCCAACACTGGAATGGTCTGAATCCTGCAAGCCATAAACACTTGGTCCCCAGAGGGATTCAGGAGATTGAGTGTGAACCCTATACTGCACAGAAGAATCATGGTGAATAGTAGATCCTGAAGGAAGTGCTGCTGAGGGAAGGATTGAATCAAAAGGTCTCCCAAATAAGGGAATATTTGAATTTTTTCAAGTCTGCAAAAGGCTATTATAGGGGCTGGATATTTGGTAAAGACTCTAATAGTTGTAGAAAGACCAAAAGGCAAAGCAGAGAACTGATAGTGAGAGGAAGAAACAGAGAAATGTGAACATTTCCTGAAGAGAGGGTGAATATAAATGTGGAGGTAAGCGTCCTTCAAATCCAGGGTTACCAGAAGGGCTTGAAAAAGCAGCAGGGGGAACCGTGTCTAAAGAGACAACATCCTGAAAGAAGGGACCTTGAGAAAAGTGTCGAGAAAGAACAGATCTAGAATGGGCCTCCATGACCCCTTCTTTCTGGAAATCAGAAACTTTCTGGAATAAAAACCTGTTCCCTTCTGAGACAAAGGGACAGGCTGGATAATTCCATGAACCATTAGATCCTGCAGAACCAGAATACTGGACCTGACAAGGAAGAGGCTGAGGAAGGCCTAAGAATGGAGGATGAGACTTCTAAGCCATAAAATAATTATTTTGGATTATGGACAGAACACAAGCATCAGGATTATCTGTCGCCAAAGAAGAAAAACAAGAGTCAGCCTGAGGGCAGAGAAATCTGGCTGAGGGATAGGACTGCCTGAATGTCATATAGGAGTAGATTTGTCAGGGAAAGAAGGCTTTTTGACTCTTACACCCTATGAAGGCTTGTCTGGGAAAACTCTCCTAGAAGCCCTCTTGCCCCAGAAGGCTGTTTAGTTTGCCTACAAACAGAATAAGGATTATAAGGATAATTTCTCTGAAACTTCGGAACAGAAGAGACAAAGATTTGTTTCAAATCCTGCATAACTTTACCCTTATCGTGAATGGTCTTAAATAATTCAGCCATAACAGTGCCCAAGAGATTCTGGTTGTCAAATGGAAAATCCAGTAATTTTGCCTTGATGTCTTTCAAGCAGAGCCTTGAGGGATAATCAAGAATTACCTCCTAATAACAGCTCCAACTGCAGCTGCTCACAAGGAGGCATCAGTAGTGTCATAGCTACATTTAATGGAATGACAAGCCACCTGAGATGCAGAGCTCAAAATTGAAATGCTAGAAGTCTTACCTCTGAGTCAGGTAAGGCAGGGATTTATATCATTTCATCAAAGTGACACTTCAGTGAACAGCATTTCATTGGAAATGCCGTTCATCCAATTCCGCTCATGTGGAGGGCTGCCCCCCACCCCCCTGCTAAATATATATGCCAACTCCAAGATCGCACTACAGTGGGGAAAGGGCAAATATCCTGATCCTCACTGTACCACGATCTCAGTATGAACAGTTTAACAAATGGCATTTTTGATGTAAGTGCACTGAAAATGCTGTTCACTGAACTGATTTTTCACTGAACTGATAAGGACCTGGTAAGTCAGACTGTATACCCCCAAGTTGCGAGAGAAGAGTCAGGACATACTAACTCATATAGATCTAGTAATTAATAGCCCTGAAGGCCAAGGTAGCAGAGGTATATACTTTTTTACCATACCTGAACATGGTTGACCTTAACAGAAGGTTGAAACTTAGAAGAAACCAACAACTTGAATGGTTTATCAATGGCTACCAAATGAACTGCAGGATCAGAGAACGGGCTTTTATATAAAAACTGTAGAGCCTCAGTAACTTTATAGAGCCTATCAGGTTTCTTAGAGACAGAAGAGTCAGGGGCTTGAGAAGCTGCAATGAAAGTATCCAGGAGGGCAGACAGCACTGGGGGGACTGCGGAAGTCTGAGAAGAATCTATTTGTAAGATTTCGTAGAATATTGTTTGAACATCAGAAACCTAGGAACAGCCCCACTTAAAGTATTCCATCATACGACCACCATATGCTGAAAAGACAATTCCTCCATAGGAAAGTCAGGAGAAAGTAAGTCTTCTCCCTCATCTCCCAAGACAAGGAGAGTGTGGATCTGAGAAGAGTAAGTCAATGACTCCTCACCAGAGTCTAACTCTTCATCAGATGAGTCAGAGTCCCAAGGGTTATTGGAAGGAGTGGAAGATAAAGGAACAGAAGAAGAAAGAAAGAATCTTGGGGGTGGGACTTAAGAGCCAGAAGGGCATTGAAAAGCGATTGAGTAAAATCCTGACAGTTTTTATGTGGATCCTTAGCCACGGGGGTCACATGTTTAGTTTTCTGCTTCTTTTTCAAAGGAACATCAGCTTTAACAATTCTAGGAGGTTTAGACCCCTGTCTATATCCAGTGTGGTTACCAGGCACTTCTTTCCTAACACGTATTTGGGGAAACCCCTTAGGCACCTTCAAAATAATCAGCCACGGTTCTCCCTTCACATTTGCACCAGACATAGGCACAGCTTCAGTGGACATGTGGGTAGGCAGCTTCATAATGGCCTCTAACTGGATCATGACAGAGGGACCTGACAGCAATACTGGATGGTTCTCTGGTTTTTCATCCAACTCAACAGAGATATCCATTAGAGGCTGGACAGTAGCAGGATCAATTCACACCTTTTGGGGTTTCCTTTTAAGCAGTGAATGAATGTTGGGGTGAGTGGATTAGGCCATAGTACCCTGAAACAAAACCTTCAATCTCTGGCTTTCTAAGTAAATGGAAAGAGATGATGGATGATCGTGGAGTATCTTAGGGTAAATGCCTGAAAAATCTGGCCCTGCATATGGTCATGGGTAGCACCCAAACGAAAAAGGCACTGTTGTATTTATCTTAATGGGGAATCTCCCTCCCATACTTACACATTCCATTCCTGGATGACATGTAAACTAAAATAATGCTTAGAAAAAGAAAGGAAGAGACCCCAATTGGGCACTTATCTGTAGAAGGCTCTGTAGTGGAACCAGCTTGGTGAATGGTTTGCAGACCAAATTCAAACATAGTGTTCAGACTGACAGCAAAGAAGTTCTGAAGATTAGGCACTTGTACATCACATATGTACCTTATACCTTGCACGTAGGACATACTTCTGATGTATGCCACCTGGAATATGTAAAGGCTTTGGTATGCAGGCCAGATGCTTGGCTATCCTTGGCAGGATATTCAAAGAATAAAGCGTACTGCATCAGTGATAAGGGAGGACATCTGCTTGGATGATGGCTCAAAAAAAGAAGGGGATACCAGTTGTCAGCTGGAACTAGGAGGAAAAGTATGAAAGATACAGGTACCAGCATGGGTATAACAATGTAACATGGATAGAGGAGCTTTGTATCCCCTGTGATTGTTTTTCTTCTTCCCTTCTGTCATTCTGACAGCTTTCCTAGTTCCTCATGTCCTTCTCTGGGCATACAAGCACTCCAATCCCCCCCTGATTCAGTACCCACATTTTAAGCTGGGGCCAGTAAGGTTCATAAGGGCATCTGGGGGGAGGTTGTTGCTATCCATCATCTAGCTGGTGGAGTTTTCTGCTTTATGACCTATCCTGTTTCTCCCCCCTCCCCTGTGTCTTTATGATGCCACATGAGGAATGGTCATGCAATGGGGACATGCATAGTATCACCCCATAGCCATGTCAGTTTAGCTCTGTGCCCACTTATTTCCACCTATGGCCTACACCTCCTGCCATGACTTCCTAGGTTTCCACCAGGGATCCACACAGGAAATGCCCACAGAACCACCTACTCAGCATGAATGATAATGCCTAGTCCTCTCTGTTGTTGAGTCAGGTGTCTGAGCCACTTATTGACCCTGTATCACCTGGGCCATAATCAGATCTTTCTTCATCTTTCTGCACCACCAGAGTGGCATAGTCCCTGTGAATGTGCTGAAATGGCATTCCACAGCACTCACATTTCAGGTGGATTGGCTGTTGTGTCTGTACTTTTGTTTACTATTGCTGTATTGCATACCATGGTGGTCACCTGATTACATTCCAGTGGTAGCCTGATTGGATTCATGACTGCATTCCAGACCCATAATGTATGGTAGAACTGCAGCTTGACTGCATGACTGTGTTCTAGTAATATGTTGCATGTTTGGAGTGCAGAGAGACTACAGGGATGCATTTAAGGTACATGCATGCTGTGGGCATGTAGGTTGACTATATAATGAAGTACATGCTGGGAGTGTAGTCTGACTGCATGACTGGATTCCACAGTCATGCTGTACTTCACATTGACTGCATTCCAGCAGAATCATTCATGGTGTGACTGCAGCCAGGTTGTATGGCTGCATTCCAGATATATTGTTCATACTCAGACTACCTCCTGACTGCATGATTGCATGACTGTATTCTAAAAATTGCAGACCATTGCAGAGATATGCGTTTTATGGGCCTAGCTGCATACTGCATAGGCATGTTGTAGGCCCAGCTACATTATCACATTGTAGAAACATACATACTGTCATAATGAGGAGGAACAGTTTTCATTAAAGTACCTATAGTCATCTGTTTAATTTAGTTTATGTGTAGCCCACTTGCAGTGCTTTATAAAAGATTACATTTTATCTACTTATTTGTCTGTAAATAAAAAAAGTAGTGGTTGGTCTAAAGACCTTCTTCAGCTTTGCTTCATGTCAAAAGAAAGTAATACATGTACAATTTTGTTATGAATATAACAACAATATTTGATACAGGAAAGAAATATGTGTAAAAATTTCACAAGACATTTAATAAACAGGAAATCACCATCAAAAAACAGGCTGCAGTGCACTGTTTCATCTTGGAAATGTACATTAACTGAGAACCTATCTGCTTGAGTTGCTTGTAGTTTAAGTTGATGTTAAATATCCCATACCACTTATTAGAAAGAAGAATAGGATTATTTTTAAATATGGAGAAAACTAGCATATTACAAAAAATAAATAAAATAATAACAAATGTTTAACAGTGTGTATATATTGTATCTATAAATTACACTGGAGATCAAGTAATGCATGATGCTGAAAAGCAAGAAATTTCAAAAGTGCCCTGGTAAGTTTTCTCAGTCTACATAAAATCTCTTTCTCTAAAATAGATCACAAGTCTAACCTGGTCACAAAAGTAAATACGTAAGTAAATAAATAAACACAAGCTGATGACTGATGACAGTGCATCAGGCATCACAGTAGTGAAATTGAAGTTGAAGTTTTGATTACATTCCAACCAGTATTTGCTGTTGTAACCTTAGTCTTTATATCCTTGAAAATGTTCAGATACATTATCAGCTGTACCACGAGTCACACAGATGAAAAAGAAAACAATTTAAAATGCCATAAGATGAACAAAGCTGTTTCATTCACCATTCTCCTTTTGTAGCTAATGACCTGTAGCATCCCACACTTTGGCTTGGTGTTACCTGCTTTTCTCTTTTCTCATTTATTTTTTTTTTTCTTTTCATAAATGGGGTCACCAAAAGTGCTTATATAAGGGATCTCTCCAGTTGTTCATTTTATTTGATTTTCATATGTTTTGTTTACGTTTTGATTGTCTCATATAACACACCCAAGTCCTTTTCTATTTCTTTTGTTTCTGTTTCTTCAAATCCAGCTGTGCACTGTTATCCAGTGCTTCTGTTTTTTTTTCAGATAATTCTGTATTTCCTTGTAGTTAAAGATGTCATAATTACCTATTTGTCTTTTCTCATGTTTTTTTATTTATTTTCTCTTCCACAACTACATCATTGTGTCACCTGCAGAAATGGTCATCATTCTCTTTTATACCATATGGAATGCTACAGTGGCATTAAAACTGACCATTCAGAATACAATGATGCAAATCCTCACTAGAGCGCTTCTTTTCTTTGGCACAAATTCCATTTACTCTTAGCTTCTCTATTCTGCTATACAATAAATGTCGTAAACTCACTACAGCCCCTTACAGGGACAGTCAACTTATTTTCTAGCTTGTGATGTCATTGTGCATGATATATGAAGCTAACACTTAAGAAAATAATGCCAGTAGACTTTCTGTTGTACTTCAAGAACTCTGTTAACTCATCACATATTGCCATCCTTTTAACTTGGGGCATGAGTTTTTCTACCATTTAGATAATCCAACGTTTTTTTTTTCTATCAAACTTCCCACTGACCTGTTGTCTGTGTTTCCATTCTACCTTATCCTATTCATCCGAAGAGTGATGTCATCTTCTTTTTATCTAAATTTCATATGCTTTACCTTCTCACATCATTTGTTTAAAAGATTACATCAGAATGTTTCTCTTTTCCTCTCTCATTTCTCTCTGAAATCCACAATGAAGTCCATCAGGCCATGCTTCCTTCTCCGAAATTAGTTTTAATGATTCTTTTGTAAGACTTTTTTTCTTTGAAAGCACTGGGTTCAGCCTTTTATTTTGAATATTTGTGTGGATTTTAACTATACTATTAAGAACACCCATTTATCATCTTTTGGAATGCCAAGTAGAACTGTGTATTTTTATCAGTAAATAAGGACTTTTCAATTCTGCCTACCAACCTTCCTGTTTGTATATTAAGCCTCACTATACATGTGGTTTCTCTCCTGTGCGCCTTTGACAATATTTTTTTAGCTGTATGATCGCTGAGTGTGTTATGGAAGATTGTGGGGCAGATATTTGTACATGGCAGTGAGAACACGTTGTACAAGAATTGACAAGTTAATTTTAACCCATTAGAACCTGCTGAAATGTACTACAGATTCTCAGAGAGATCTGTCTATCAGTTTGGGTCATTTTTAAGCTAAACCTTGCTTATCAAGTCCATTTAATTGAACACGTTCAACTGAAATATTTTGTATAATTGACCTCAAGATTTGCAGTTTGGGAGCTGTTTATAATAGCTTAAAGGCTGTATAGTGGTGTGGGGGCTTGTCTACCATCTAAACCGGCATTTCATTTCAATACTAATCAATAGATTTGGCTTTTACTGTAAAGTGAATCACTGAGCTTTATCATGTTATTTCCATAACAGATTTGTAATAGATTGCACTGTCAGAATGTACTAAGGAATGGATCTTGTGATGGATACACACTTGGACATATGATGCATAGCCAGTGCACTCTCCTCAGAGTTGTATGTTTGACCAGATTCAGATGGAAACCCTTCATACTATGCATGTTCGGACTTCAGCTTCTGAAATTATACTGGCTATTTAAAAGTCACAGTTATCTAATTTCTAGTTTTACATCAACATCCAGGGTTTGTTATCTTATTTATTTATTTATTTATTTTTTTTTTGCTGTGTGCTTTTCATGTTTTGGTCCTCAGGCCATCAGTTTTTTATCTGATAGGAAATCAGTTCTGTGGTTCACCCATCCTACCTCCTTGAACACTTCACATCACCATGTTATAGGCCCTCTATCTACAGTGTTTTTTTTTTTCTTTTTCTTTTTGTAACTTCATCTTCTTATCACCTGGCAGTTAGAGGGGGAATAACTGGTCATTGGAAAGGTTATCATCCTGGTAAGCAAAGCACAATTTCTCAGTACTTTTTCCACTAACAGTATGGATACTTTTCTGAAACAAATTATACAGTCCTGGGCCTAGGCATGTGTTTCCTTGCATGCTTGTACATACATATATGTGCATGTACATATCTATATATAGACATACATGTGTATGCACACACCAGCTTCAGTGCAGTTGCATTGCTTTGTTAGTGAATATGCTTATCATTGGTCAGTCACCTGATGATATGCCACCTGGTATCCACAGGGTGGCATTCATGCAGCAGTTGATACTATCTAGCAGACAGTGGAATGGATGAGCCTGGACTGGCCTCTTGCGGACATCCCTCCCTGATTGGCTTCATCCGTGCTCATGCTGCTGATCTCCTGATCTACTGAGCTAGTCATTTATCAAACATATTCATGTTGTTGTATCTTTTGGCTTTTCCCGGTTAGGGGTCGCCACAGCGGAACTCCGGTCCGCTAATGATTGGCCATAGATTTTTACATACCGAGTTGCCAGCTCTGACACACAACCTTCAACGAAGGTACGCCCATTCACACATGTCTCCACACAGAAGACACTTTAGCTGAGAATCGAACAGGACAACATCTTCTGTGAGGTGACAATGCTACCGCAGCACCACCACCGCAGTTTCATCAAACATATATTCATAATTAGAGAATTTTATAGAAGGACGAGTCAGTAAAAAACAGGCACATTCGTGAGCAACAGGAATAAAGGAGAGGCCAAACCAGACATCTGTCTGGTAATGGTCAAATAATAGCCAGCACATGGTTCAGAAAGGGACACAGTCACAAGATCACATACAAGAGTGGCCAACATGCAACTCAGTTAGACTTCTTCCTAGTAAGGAAAGAGCACTGGGGTAGAATCAGTGATTGCAAAGTCATCTGCAGTGAAACCGTTAGCCCAAGCATAACCTACTGCTTGCCACAATCAGCGGCAAGCAGTGGTCAGAATAGACTCTAAGGCCAACAGAGACCAGGCTGAAGATCTGGAAGTGGACTGGAGAGAAAACATAACAGGTCAGGGAACTACTCAGGGCTCTAGCATGTCAAGAACAAAAGGAAATAGGTGGAGTTGAAGAAGAATGGCAACTTCTCCAAACAGCATGTGTGAGGGCTACAGGACAGATATGCAGCTGAGCCAGGTAAGGAAATAAGTTACACAAGAAAAAGTAGAGGAGGAATGCAGAAGTCCAGAAAGTCATCAGAAAAAGAAGGCATGCAGGAAAAAGTGTGAGATAGAAAAGATGGACCCAGCTAGGACGAAATACTGGTTGGTTGACAAAGTAGCTAAGAAAGGAGTTGCAATAGCAAAGAACTAGGCATCAAAGGCAATTTACCAGCTTGTAGAAAGTAAGTCAGTAGATGACATAATATCAGTTTGCTAGGCAAAGACCGAAAGATAAAAGAAAATGGTCAGACACCCTTCATAAGGGATGCCACCAACAAACTTCTCACCAGTCCACAGGACATCAAAGGCAGATGGAAGGAATACTTCCAACAGCTTCTGAATGAAGAAAACCCCTACAGAAGTTGTACTGCCCCAAATACAGCCTATGGTGAGAGAAGAGGAGGAGTCCACCTTAGAAGACGTAAGAATAGCACTATGGAAAATGAAGTCAGGAAAAGCAGCTGGCTCAGATGAGGACACAGCAGATATGATAAAGATGCTGGGTGAGACAGGGAGAAATGGGTCCTGAGGGTACTAATAGCAAAGTGGAGAGAAAGGTGTATTCCAGAAGACTGGAGAATAAGCATACTACCAGTGTTCAAAAACAAAGGGGACATTCACGACTGTGGGTAGAACAATCAAACTCCTGCAACACTCCATGAAAGTTCTGGAGAACGTGATTGATAAATTAATACGCAGAGTAATAGAAAGTAAGATGGGAAATGATCAGTTCAGATTCAGATCAGGATTCAGTACAACTGACTCAATGTTTGCAGTGAGACAAATAGTTGAGAAGACACTAGAGATGAGGAAACAGTTCAAATGGGCATTGTTAGACTTAGAGACGCATATGACAAGGTTCCAAGAAAACTGATTTGGACAGTTCTGTGGTGGTTCTAAGTTTCAGAAACATTGGTAGCGTTAGTGCAAGCTGTGTACTAGGACCTAATGAGTCAAGTACGGGCAGTGTTCAGTCTCACAGAATGGATGTGCACAAGGGTTTAGCTCTGACCCACTGCTGTTCATACTGGTGATGGACTGCATTAGCAAACAGGTCAGAGGGGACAGATCAGCAAAGCTGCTTTATGCAGATGATGGGGCATTACAAGTAGTCTCTGAGCAACAATTTCAGCAAAGGTTAATGGAATGGAATGCAAAACTGAAGGCACATGTGATGAAACTGAATACAGTTGTAATAGCAACAAATAGTGGAGTCGGAAAAAGCTGAGAACTGAGATAAAAGGGAAATAGTGGAACAGGTTAGCAGCTTCATTTCTCTGTGAGGGTGGTTGAGAAGAAGGGGAGTCTGAATGAGGAGGTGAAGGCTAGAATCAGAGAGGCTGCAGCAAACTGGCAGAGAGTGTCAGGTGTAGTGTATGACAAACAATGTCAAAGAAGCTGAAAAGTAATGTGTACAAAATAATGGTGCAATCAGTACTACCATATGGTATGATAACCTGGGCAGTAAAGGCAAAGCAGCTCAGGACTTTAGAGGTGATGGAAATGAAGTGCCTGAGATGGGTGGTAGGGTGCACACTGTGGGACAGACAAAAACATGAGGACAGAAGAGCAGAAACCAAAGTAGTTCCAATTGCAGAAAAGGTCAAAGAGAACAGATTAAGATTTGGGACAGGCAGGAAGAAGGCAAGAGAAACAAGAACATCCAACAAAGAGGTGGATGGATTGTGTGTGAGAGAAGACCTATGACAGTCATAAGTGTAGAAGAAGACAGGAAAATAGCTCTGAACAGAGACAGAGATGGTAACATACCTGTCAACCATACTGAATTCATCAGAATTTACGTTTTGTGGGTAAAATAATGAGGTGCCACGAATTTCCAAGTGGCCCCCTCAATTCCTGATTTTTTCAATTTTTTTTTTTTTCACAACTTTAAATTTATGGCTGATGTCACCACGCAGGAGCATGCATGATAATATCAGCTTTGTGAGGCAGCCTGCCTTTCAGACAACTTTGTCTGAAAGTGGAGACTCAGACTATTAATTGGAATACCAGCAGTGGAGCTGTGCACATTACAGTTTACATTCTGTAGAGTTCGGCAGTCCACCCAGTGCCTACACATGTCCACAGAATGATAAAATTTACCTTGACTGCCAGGTAAGTGAAAAAGAATGCCAGTCTAATAGAAACTGCAGAAAAGGAATTGGATGGTGACTACAGAGACAGTAAATGGACCAAAACTCTAGTATTTGTAGTGACCCATTTCTACTACTTGCAACCATTTTGTATTTTTGTAATTCATGTGATGGTTAATAGCAGGGAAGTTCTGCATGGGTGTGTGTGTGTGTATGTGCATGTGTGTGTAATTTCTAAGGTATGTAGAAGGTAATAGAGTGCTCGGTTATATTATGAGACAGTGTTCAAAATCTATTAAAGTACATCAAGCCACAACTGAGTTCCTTTGAAAGTAACAATAGTTGGTTGCTCTGGGGTGGAGGACAGCATTTGATAACTCGTAGTTAAGGAGCTGAGGACATGTGAGGTGATCATGAAAGGAATGGGGGTAGGGCTGTTATATGGGGGTGAATTTGCTGACTATGTACACACTGGAAGAGAGAAGAGAAATGGGAGGCTTCAGTCCAGATACAATACATTGTTCAGAGGTAAATAGGTGGGGGTGGAGCTATAAGACAAGATGGATAGGGTAATGGAGATATGGGCAACAGCTGGCCAGTGAATGATTTAAGATTAAGGTAGACTTGAGGAAATATTAATTCACAGAGAGAGAGTGGAAGGAACTTGGAATATATTGTCAGTATAAACCATCTTGTCAAGAGCATGATGAAGGTGCCAGTATACATCCTTGATTTTTTTGTTTTGCGTGTACGTGTGTCTGGTCTGTCTCTCTGCATAAGCATGCGCATATGTACCGCATGTCTGAGTGAGTGTATGTGTGTGCATGGGAGATTGCATGTGTATGTATGTGGGCATTTGCATATCTGAGTGTAGTTTTGTGTGTGTTTGTGTGTGTGTGTGTGTGTGTGTGTGTGTGTGTGTGTGTGTGTGTGTGTGTGCGTGTGTGTTTAACATGAGGCTAACAGTGATGTTTTTATTTCAGGTTGACATGAGGAAGTAAGTAAACCAAAACTGCTGTTCCTTTGTAGTGCATGTGTGTTGCATGTTGGTGGGGGGGGGGGGTGTCTTAGCATCTTGGAATGAAAATGAGTGGGTTGCTGAAATTATCAGCTGCTTCTGAGAACTGGAGAATTGGTGGGACTTGATGCCAAAACATAGGAAATGGTTGGTTTAATGATTTTGGAGTTATTAAACAAAGGTATGATAGCACAGACCCCATGTCAGTGTTGGGGGACAAACCTGTCATGAAAAACAAACTTTGAACATGTTGCAGCATGTTTTGACTGGTGCATTACAACTTGCTCCTTAGTAATTACACTTGTGTTCACATAAGTAGAAAGGGTGTGGAGATACAATCCTCACATCTTGAAGGATTCAAAAATGATTCTACAATCTGCTGCAAACTGCATATTTCTTTTATTTTTAAAAATACTTAGCAGTGCTTTCGATTGATGTGATTTGTGATGTTAATGTGCTTGTCATAGCTCTCTCAACTGTCCAGATTTTCACAGAATGTCCAGATTTTTGCCTCTTTTGCATCAGTGGAACATCAGTAGTACAGAGTCACCTATGATGCTGTTTTTTGTAGACCAAAGGCTGTGTTAAGTGGTGATATTTATTTTAATTAGGTTGGATTAGATGACAACATGAATAATATTACTATTAACTCTGGCAATGGCATGTAATTGTAAGAATCTAAGCAGCCCAAAGTTTCAAATAAATATAAAAACTCCCAAGCATGCTGGCTCTATTTAGTTTGTACAAGGTATGGAGGGTGTAACGAAAGCTTTTTGCGTATTTCAGATTACAAAGACATATGTCTGGAGCTTTTCTTCCGGGCCTTTGCTGAAAATTGGCTTCATTCCAAGTCAGACTTTCCCGGTAAACAAATGTTAAAGTAAATAAATTAAAGAAATATTTTCTCAGTAGTAATGATTCGGTTATACGGAAATGGAAGAAATGGACTCGATATTTTAGAAGAAAAAAAAATGTTTTTTTACTTTTTAAGTGCCATTAAGATGATAACACTGTATCTGAAATACCTGGGGGTGGGGACTACAAGAAACAGTCAGCAGAACTGTGAATTTTATCTGGACCACAAAGGCTATACACCAAAATAAGAATTATTTAGTAGCAGTGCACGAAGCTTTGTGTTGCAGCAGTCACTAAATAATGACAGACATGAGTTTCAGACTTCATCCATCCATCCATCCTCAACCCTTTTTTCCCATTTTGCACACGAGTTCAGGGTGTCACTTCAACAGTGACAATCATGTCGAGCTAATGCATGCTAATGCAAAAACTGTTATCCTAGCATCTTTTGAAGCCTATAAGTGTGATATTTAAAATACGTCTCTGATTTTGGGTCATCGGCTGTCATTATTTTTGGGGTTGCCCCTGACTATTGTGCTAAGTTATTAAGAACTAAGATTTTAAGGCCACATTATTGTTTACATACACCTCAGATATCTGTCTACAAATGACAAGGCAAAGCAAAGGACTCCATGTCCATCAAATCGCACAATGTCCCCTCTTGCACCGTCCCAATGCACCAATCGGTTTTCCCCTTACCCTGACCCCACACCATCCAGATATATTACTTATTTCTTGTTTTTCTTTTCATACTTTGTCTTACTTTTTAGTCCTCCCCATCTTTTTATCGCAGCCTAACTGACCATGACTGCACTAGGATAACTTTGGGGATAATTACTAAATTAGGCCAGGATCTGGGGGGTGGCAGAAGTCATTGGTTTGACAGGCTCTGAGGTGCATATTAAAGCTTTTCTTTTTTACAGCCTTTTATTTAATGATTGCCTGAAAACATCATGAGTAAAGAAAGAAATTGTCTTTTTTTTCTGTCAAGGAAAATTAAGTTGTGTATAAAGCTTAAAACCCAAAGCTAACAAATAGTAGTTGCCCCCATAAACTGAGAGAACGGTAAATTCAGACTCCACACAGAAGGAATCACAGGCTAAAACTCAACCAAAGAACCATGCAGTGTTAGACAGCAACACTACCCACTGCACCAGTGATCAATTGCTATTACACACATCTTGCCCAGACTGCTGCAGACTGATACTTATTATGTACAATGCTGATGTTTGATTGTGATGGAATGTGAAAAAAAAGAATGGATAACTTGCTGCTTTTAAGTACATTGCAACCCACTCCCATACACATGACTTTCCATTACAAACAACCTCCATACCCATTTATTACTGTCAATTTATTGACTGTGTGCACACCTCAGAATGACACAGGCAGTGCTGCAAAATGCCCCACTGAAAACTAGCTTCCTAAAAACATGTTGCATCACTTCCTCACACATCACTTCAGTCTGTGCACTGTCATTTAAGATGCACAGCATCTGAAGTGGGGTGGTATGTAAACATACTTAGACTTGCTGCAGGATATTGCCGCTACAAATTGATTCTTAGGAGCTTAGAGAATTAAGACTGTCGACTTTGCACTCTAAATCTTATAGTAGTGAGATACAAAAGAGTCAAATGCATTTGTTTTTAACTACTGAGCAGGAAAAGGAATTCAGCTAGCAGGAAACAGCAGGTGTGTTTAAAAGTTGGTATCCCACAATTCCATTGGAGTAGTTAGTGTTACATAATTATACATGCAAATTTTACATTAATAAGTCTACAGCTTTTTCACCAGTTGTACCTACTTTCCTAGGGTTTTGTCACGATTTTTGATGATTCCAGGTTGAGAGGTATGTCATGGTGACAACTGACATAACACCCTGACCCCATGAAGAAAAATGGGAAAAAAGGGGGTTGATGATGATGATGAATCAGTAAAAAACAGGAGGCAGAGAAATTCTTTTGCAACTAGAAAAATTAGGCAAGAAGATCATCATTAAGTTTTTAAGGATGGGATGGAGTGGGGGAGAGGAAACCGAGGAGGATGAAGGTAACTGTGGTGTGCAGATTATAGCACTCTTGTTTGAGTGGCTGAAAGTGTTTTAGGGAGGAACAGGTTGTGTGTTTTGTAGGAGACTGGACTTACTTCATGGTACATTTTGTTGCTTTTGGGGAAATGTTAGGAGCAGTACATTTAATAAATAAAAATTATGTCTGTCTGGAATAAGGCAGAATATAAGCATAAATAGATGAAGGGCAAAACAGCACAATCTGAAGGGTTCAAGATATTTTACATTTGCATTAGAAACATGGATGGTACAGAGAAGCATGTCGGTAGCACAGTCATCATAACAGATATTCTACCTGAGCCTTGTGGAAGAAAACCAGCGAAAGGAGAAATTAGAAAACTTAAAGGTGCAGTCCAGGAGAATAAAGCCGGTATGACAGAGCATTTATTTTATTGTTTTTTATTACTTCTCTAAGCTGATTTGTATTTTGTGTGTCTTTAACAATGTCTCATCCTAGTTCAGGTGTCAGATGGCCTTTACACTTGGTACTGGTTCTTACTTATCAGTAGCTCAGAAGGCTTGCACTTTTATAGAGGTGGAAAATTAGGTTTTCATATTCCATTGTCTCAGCTTCCAGGCAAGACTGAGAAGTAAAAAGTTCAAGGGTATTTAGAAGAAACTCCTTGGAGATGGTATCTCTCTTGCAGTACTGTTTCCTGCCAGGCTCCAGAATTACGTCAAAACAGAGGTCATTTCTTTAGTGCTGCACTAAAAGCTATTAAGCAAGTCAACATGTTTGTTCATTTAGCTTTGCAGTAGGATAGGAGATCAAAGAAACACAAGCCCTCCAGATAGTACAGAGCTGTGAATATTGACATTTTACTAAAAGAGGCATGTTTGTTCCATCGTGTCACTCACTTGTGCCATTTTATTACATAGTTAATAATGGGTAAGTATTTAGAGGTTTTCAGATTTTTTTTTTTGTTAAATTATGTACTAGTTATAGGAATAATGTAACTAGGAGTTTGTCTTAATTATACTTGTTTGTATACTAAAGCATATTTATAACAATTCATCATGTACACATGTTTGCTTAGTGTTTATTTGCATACATCTTAGCTGCTTCTCAGCTTCCTCAGGTAAAGAAAAAAAAAAAAGTAGCAACGATTGCACATTGGGTATTTAGTACTGCTATAGGTAGACAGCTCTGTAAACTGTGCATGTATATGCATACATATAAAGTAATCAACATAATTCTAAACCACTTTGCTCAGACATATTACTTCATGCACAGAAAAAAACAGTAACCAATATGTTGTCCTTTATTAACTGAACTGAATGATTTCTTTCCACTGGTTGTTACTGCTCTGATTGTATTCCATACTTCATAGCTGCTGTTAATGATTCTTGTCATGAGTGTTTTTTTAATATTTCCTCAGCAGTCTGTTCCAGCTTTTAATATATTTTTTGAGTATCTTAAAACTTTGTTCATTTATTTTGATTTGCACATTTGATTCACAAATCCATGCTGCTTTTGTGCTGGCAGTTTTAAACATTCCTGTTATTTTTCCAAAAAGGAATGCTTTCTGTTTACAAGCTCTTGAATAAATGTGCGCTACTGTTTGGTTGAAGTCAGCCTCTGGAATTCAGTACCTCCTCCCCGTTGATTGGCTTGACTGTTTGGCTAAGTTGGTTGGAAACACACAGTTTGGTGACCATCTGTTTCCTCTTTAAGATATGATATACTATCTTCACGTAGCTACAGGAATATCTTGTCAAGTATTGCTGCTCACTGAGTGGGTCATACTTGATGTCCGCAGAGACCTGCTGTAGGATATCTTTATCCACATTGCTCTGAGGTATAGAAGCAAAATGCTCCAGCTAAACACATGAATACACTTTGACAGAAGAAAGCCCAAGACCTATGGAATCTGCCCAAATGTCACATTTAACCTCTATGTGACCACTTCTCCTCCTCCTCCCACCTCATCCTGTCTTTCCTTCTATCCAGGCATTGCTGAGGCCGCTCAGGAATGCTGTCTACTAGTGCCTCTGATATTGAGCTCTAGAACTTTACCATCTTCTTTGTGTAAAAAACAAAAGAAAAAGTAAGAAAGTCAGCTGCAACTTGTGTTTTGTGCCCCCACCACAATCCTCAAGCATATCTTTTCAAGTCCACCTCACCTCCTCATCTTCTGACAGGATACGGTGTCCATGTTTTATCCCAATTTCTCTTCTAGGATGCATATTGGAGCCTCTCATAGGCTGCAACAGTGTCATTCTCATTCACACCTACTCAGCCCCCTCCCCCAGTCCAAGAATAGTTCATTGTTCAAAGATAAATATTAGTCTCTCAGCCAATAACCTGAGGTTAGAATCAAACCCTGTAGCTTGCATCTGTGAGATACATACCTTAACCATTATGCCAACCAGTTAGGATACTGAGATACTTTTGACTTACAGCAGAATCCTTTAATCAAATGTGTATCCATTTGGCGTTGCCACTAGCTTATTCTGATTTAAGAAATGGAGACCATAATCCAGGTAGTGCCTGAGCAGTGTCCTCTACAACAGGAAGGTAACATCATATCAAATCAGATTTATTTCTAAGCCTAAGATAAGTGTCACAGTAAAACTAATATACTATTCATATACTGTCTGTTTAAAAAAGTAACAGATGTGCAGAATCAAAGTGACTCAGTGTAAACTAAATAAGTAGAATGAAGCTGTATGGTAACTAATCAGTTTTACACTGAAATTACTCATTAAGGACTGTAGGCTGTATGTCTCAGGCAGTAAATCGTGTGAAATAAGTAAATGTTAATCGAACTGTTAAATAGCTCAAACCATATCAAGCAAGGTAGTGAATTCCTAAGAATGGGACACCATGTCTGCAGCACATATCCATCACTATGCATCCTAGTAATCCCTTGGCTTTCTCTACTGACATTCTATGTACTACCTAATTCATGATAAGGTTAACTATACTTGCAGACCAGTTTACTCTTCTGTCTTTCCCTTATATTATGTCTTTTTTTCCTTAGATCCCCTCTCCCAAGCAAAGTTAACATCTTGTGTTTCTTAGCATTAAATCTGAACTGCTGCCTAGTTGTCTGTCTTTCACTCTAAGCTAAGTCTGTCTGAAGACCAGCTGTAATATGCAGAGAAATGGAGCCCCGACTGTAACTCAAGATGACATTTGTTTGCAGCCCTGACTGTAACTTGGATGAAACTGGTGGGAGCCCTGACTGTAACTCAGATGTCACTAGTTCAATTAGAGACTCGAGCCCTGGAGGGCTAGAGTTGAGTTATGGAAAGGTGTAGCTTTTTGCCAGAGCACCTGCCAAGTTTTGGGTGGGGCATGGCTACCCAAGCCAGGATACTGGGATGTCTCTCCCACGGTGCATGAGGAAGGTTGGTAGCTCTTGCTGTGATGTAGTTGCCTAGGTCACTACTAATTGTGCATGGTTAAGCACTTAGAAAAAAAATTCCCCTTATTGCCACATTGTTGACAACTGTGCCACAAGTCACTTTTGCAAGAATGGGGAATGAATGGAATATGTTGCCTCTTGCCTTGATAGGAGCACAGAAGCACCAGAACATATTCAGGTCTGTAACCCCTACTGTACATGTCCTGTACTGCCCCAGGTTTTGGCATGCTCTCTACATGCTGGTAAGGACATATCACCTGCTTCTATAAATATATGATCCCTCAAGGTTACAGTGTCCCCCCTCCACTATCATTCCCTATATCTCCATTCATAGGAAGGTAAGCCAGCAAAGCCCCATCAATCCTTCCTAAGCACACACCTGTTTCAACATGTACCCAAGCTGCTTTTCACCTGGTTGGTATTCATTGCTTTATCCCTTTACACCAGCCCAATTTTTCTGTCTCCATTACCATCAGTTTCTAATAAGGCAGAGTGTAGGACATGCTGCCAAAGTCCAGGTAACCTACATCCACATGACTCCCCTTTTTTTCCCCCGAGGTGACCCAGTTGTTGAATTGTATCTGGCAAACTAGCCACTTTCTTGCTGCCCATCTACATAGGAATTAGCATTCAGAATGTCTACAAGCCTGAGCTGCAAACTCTTGACCATAATAATCTCAGTGATGATAATGAGACTGACATTTGTAGACCAATCCCTTATGTAAGAAACAAAATGTCTCCATCCAGCAGCCCTGGTGTGTCATTACTATGTCTAGGACGGGAGGTTTGCAGTTTAACCAAATATTCGCCAAGTGCTATACAGCAGCTCTTTTGCCACATGAGGAGGTGACTCATCCAGCCATTGAATTCTTGGTCTGGTCCCCCTTGCCAGTTTTTCATCCTTCAGTCTGTCCCTATTCATAAATGTGATCAAGGATAGTGCAAGCTACTTACAGCTAAGTCTGAGAACTTTCGATGATAGAGACTGTTGAACCTATGTATAGTTGTTAATTGCTGGCAAAGAATGTCAGGGTAGCAGATCAGATGCTTTATATAGGTGACTTGGCCTTGACAAAGTTTGGGTAATTGAGCAGCCTGGAAGATTTGTTTGGGCTGTAGGACAGAAATCATTCTATAAGGGTTGCTTTTGGAAGTCAATGAATATATATAATTGGCTTCTTATTTCTCATAATACGTTTTTTAATGGAAGCAAGAGGCTAATTTGCACTGAGAGAATCCAGGAACAAAGTTTGTTTCTATACCTCTCAACCTGCAGACATTGATTGATAATAGGTACAAAAGCCCTTGAAAAGTAGGTCTTCCCGCTTCTAGTAGGAATGTTTGATATTACTCAGAAATGTTTAAAAAAATTGAGATTGACAAAATGACAAAAATGATTGAAAAGTGTAAACAGATTATCAAAGAGACACTTTAAAAATTGTACACTTTAATGAACAGTATTACAAAATTCTACCACACAAGGTCATTCATTTTGCTTCTGAATAATGGAGATGTTAAATGTGTGACCTCTTTCTTTAAATTATTGGTGCCACTTGTATGTTGGTCATGTCATATAGTTTCCCATGTACACGACAGCTTAAAAAAAAATTAGATGTCATGACGGCTTCAGAAAATCGAGTGAAGTTATGAATCAAGCCTAAAAATAGGGACATACCTCCAAAATAGGTACATGTGCAGGAGTAAATCAGGCCTGAAAATAGGAGTGTTTCTTCAAAATATGGATAGATGAGATGTCTTTTTGCTTCTGCCAGGTGGGGAGGAGGTCAGTGGAGGTTAACATGTACAGGTAAGTATATGGTAACATATGTGCATGATATTATATGCTTATATGAATCTCCATATCTTGAGGAAACGGGCACAAGCGTAATGCCTCTGTCAGAAAGAGTGCACTGAAAGTAATGTAATGCCAGTAGGGTGGTGATTACACTCTGATATTTGGAAAAAGACAAATCAGTTAAGCTCTAAAGTGGTGCTACACCTGACCTTAAGAAATGTTAAGCACCCCATGCTTAAGTTGTTAAGCTTGGGTCTCAGTCTAGGCAGTAAAATCTGCCAGTACAGACTGGCAATTGACAGTGGCAGACTACAAATGTTTCTGTCTGCTGTCCATCAGTAATATCTCCCCAACTTTCTGTATCAACTTAGAATGTTACTAGAATTCAGGATGTGTGTTTGCCTGTATTTTCTAAAGGATTCAAGTCTGAATCTTAAATGTATGTCATTATTTAGAGACCTCAATCCTCAGTAATTTGTCTGAAAACCACAGAATTTATGAGGAACAGACCAAACATATGAGGCAAAAATCTGGACAGTTGAGAGGCTTGGAAGATGAGTGCAAACATAATAGACTGAGTTACACTACCTTTCTGACAATGCTCATTAAGTTCTTTACAGCTTTGAAAGCTGGTAAAACACGGTTTATTTATTTTTTTTTACTGTGACTAGTAGTATATATGGTGCATATAAAGCTCCATTCACTTCAAACAATTATGAATGGTTTGGTGGTCCTATCCTACCATTATGTGTTTGAGACATGCATACCAAGATTCACAACTTGAGCTTCGCTCTTGAGGTAAATTTCTTGGCTTTTTGTCGCAAAACATAATAAGTCAATTAGGATCACCGACCCGCTCATAAGCCTCTATGTTATGGCTGGATGTATAAAAATTAAATTATTTCCACTACTCATATACTAGTGACACCTGGGCTGAGTACAGTTTGTATGTTTGTGGTGGGAAGTTTTTCATGACGGGGAGGAAAAAAGAAAAATGTCAAATTCACAACAATAGAAAATTAGGTTCGAAGTTTAGCTATTTGTATTGATAGGATCACTAGAAGCATCTAGTAGAGGTGGTCTGAGTTCATGAAGAAAAAAAAAATAGAGCAAGTAGACAGGCTATGGGGGGGGGCAGAAAAAAAAAAAACAGAACATTTTCCAACATCTTTTGAGAAGCCAATCTGTGCAGCAAGAAAGTGGACAGCTGTGGATAATTACATGTTAGGAGCAGTGCATTAGAAAAGCTGAATGTTAAGTTAAGAAAAGAGCAGGTATTAAGATAACTAATGCAAAAGGAGACTGCAAGCTTCAAACAGGAGACAGGATAAAAGACAACAAGAAGTACATTTGAAGAGAGAAGGGACAGAAGTCAGGCAAATTAAGTGCAAGTGCAATAAATATATGATACGTTATGTGGCTCATTTAGTAGGGCTAATTAAATAATTGTTAAAAACCTAATTTAAAAGAGAAGCATACAGGAACAGTAACAGTAACAATTGTGCATTATTATATGAAATTAAAATAACTAGACCAAAGGGCCGAGGAAAATGAGATGCATGCTAACAGTAATACAGTATACTTTACTTACTATAGCTTGTTTAGTTTTAAGTTGCGTCTTTGTAAAGTAATTTTCCCTATTTTTATTTCAGGCCCTGTGATGAGTGTCATCCAGAAGTGAAAGCTGATGGATATGTAAACAACTTGGCAGAAGCTGTCACCCTCATTCTGGAGCACTTGAATAATTGACACTTTGGCAGGCATTGCTGTGCCATTACATTAACAGATTTATTACTTGAAATTGTACCTCACTGATTATAGTTGATAACTAGGTAGAAATTACCTGGTTTCTGTTACCATGGGTCTTATTCATTACATACAGCTTTCTATAGGCTATTCAACAAAAGTTAGTATACCATTGGTTGTTTTATTCTGTTTAAGTAGTAATTGTTTAGTTAATGAGAATGACATCATGACTAATTTAAATTATTTCTGTGAGCACTCTATTTATACTGAATGTATTAAACAAGTAGTATGAGTTCTGAAGAAGTTCCTGACAGCATTAAAGGAATGAAAGCGCTAAACCACAGTCCGGTCTCGGTGTTTTATTTTTATGTTAGTAGTTTATAATAGTTTTTATTAGAGCAAAAAGTTTTTATTTGTAATGTACAATAATCAGTGGCGGCTGGTGACTTCAAATCACAGGGGGGCTGCAGGAGACGCTGAATGGGCGGGGTCAAAGGGAAGGGGTGTGGTCAACCATAAAGGGGAGGAGCTATGCACAAAACCACAAAAAAACTAACTTTAATTAAATACGCTGCCCTGGGTGGCAAACCATCATTATGAAAGTCCAATCAAGACAAAAATAAGTGTAGAAGAATAAAAATATTTCAATGCATTGGCTGCATGACAGCTTACTTAATATCTAGATGGAAACAAAAGGTTGTGAGGCATGAAAAATAAATTACTTTTTAAATACATTACTGGAATGCCAGTCAAAATCAAGTATAAGAAAAACCAGAAGCACTCAACTCAAACTACTTCTCCTTGCACTGCAGTTCTAATTATAATATATTCAGCTTTATTAAAGTACCAAGCAACATGCTGAAAGTAGAAATCTATGTGATGCCCCCACTTGTAAAAATGTTTCTTATCCAAAAAGACCTGCTGCCTGACAACGCTTCATGGGGAAAACATGATAAAAGTAAAAAATGAAAAGCAAACAAGAAACAAGCTCAAGATACATTGCTTAAAGGATTACTGTACAGGTTATGGACCACACATGATTGGCATTCTGTTTAGTTTACGGGTAAAGCCTGTAGAGATGACTGGAAGTCTCCAACAAGTGTAATGAGCTTTTTAAAATAATGGAATCCTGTCCTTTAATACCCAAGGCTTATACATTATCTAGTCAAGTATTCTCTGCATGGCAACAACAGAAAGGCTTTCAATGTTGGCAATTCTTTAACAGTATCCTTATTAAAGCTTACTTGCATCTTACGATGTCAGACAAGCTTACCTTATGGTCATTAAAGCATTGCTACTTAAACACAGAGCAACAGGCACTTTGAGTAATAAGCATAAATCAACAGTACAAAAATATGACAGAAACCAGACCATTCTGCAAAATCAAGGACAGATGAAAAGCCACTGTAGTATTTATGCAGTGTGTCCTCCCCATCCAAGGTAGATACAACTACTCCTTGCCTTGCTTGGACACATCCAGAGTCACTACATGGGGAGTGGGGTGCAACAAGCATGTCACAATTTGAAATCTCTGGCTGACTGTGATGGCCCTGACACATTTGTCATACCTCTCAACTTCAAGAGCAAGAAATCTGGACAAAGCCATACACAGAAGTGGGACAAAGGCACAACAAGAAGGACAATTTTTAAATATTGCTCTAATAAACTTAGAAAGATAATAGAATAGGTCTTGCATTAGTATGAATTTTCTGAAGGGTATAAAATCTGAAACTCAAATGTCTGTCATTTTCTAACTTCAGTCTTTAGTGATTTGTCACTAATTTGCCAAAAACACAATTTTATGAAAATGGACCAAAAATGTGATGCAAAAATATAAAATAGACACACAATACAGCTTCTACCTGTCAAAGAAGGGACACTTTAATATTAGTACTGCTACCTTGAGCAGCTGACAAAATAAAAGAATCTACATGCATTTCAAGTAATCTATAACTTTGATTATTACAGTTATTTCTTAACTGTAAACCCTCCATGTTTTCTTCCAAAATTGCTATTTTATGGAGGGATTATTAGGGGAAGAGCAACATTTTGAGCCAAAATTGGGGACAGTTGAGAGGTTGGCTATGCCTAATTCTATAAAGCAATTTATTTGCATGTACCTCTCAACCTGTTAATGCAGTAAATCTGAACAAGGCCAAATATATTGGGGCACATATAAACAGTACTAAAATTGCTCTTGTATAAATTGAGACAGTTGATAGAACGGCTCTTACTTTAACATGCATTTTATGAAGGTTATGAAGTCTGAAACTTATTATTTAGTGACTTCTGGCAAATCATTTAGGAATTAAAACTACAAATTTTATGAACAACAAACCAAAAATAAGAAGCAAAAATCTATTCATTCTTTGAAAATCTGGACAGTTGGGAGGTATAGTTCAGCTGGGCCTGTCTGAGTTTGCTGCCCTTCCCCTGACAAAATAATGGTTGAACTGGAGCCTCTGCAGCCATTCCAATTAATCATTACTTGGCATTTTCACCTCATTTACCATAAACACTAATGTGCATACTGCTTTACTTCAATGATTGGACTTCATTTGAAAGTTTTATTTTGTATTTTACAGCACAAACATTAAGTAATCTGTTAAACAAAGCAATGCAGTCTCACAATGAAAACTTAGCATTAAAACTTCTCTGCCCTTGAAACTCACATTCATTGAAACAGCATTGAAACCCACATTCAAAGAAAATACATTTTGCCAGTGGCAGATAAAGATTAATTTTGGGCTGTTTTCGAATCATAGGCCCCTTGCATATGAAACATACATGTGCTCTTGTATACACCTTCCTCATTGTACTAAAATTATATTCCTTGTACAATACAGTACACTTGTTAGAGGGTGTTTTAAATTTGTTTTGAACATTTTTCCAGTAAGCAATGAAACAAAACATATGCACCCATAATGGCAAAACTGCCCAGTTGAGAACATTTATCATTGAAAAGTCTACTCAGACTTCCACAGTCCACCATTATTAGTAAATATGCACAATTCCACAGTCCACCATTATTAGTAAATATGCACAATTCTACAGTCCACCATTATCAGTAAATATGCACAATTCTACAGTGCACCTTTATCAGTAATATGCACAATTCTACAGACCATATTCAGTGAATTCAGTTCTGCCATAGCTGTCAACCTTAGCACAAAAACCTGACTAAGCCAATAATGGGGAATACAGTCCCAAAAATAGGGACAAATTTAAAAAAACTTAAAAAAAATGAGACTGACATTTGTAGACCAATCCCTTATGTAAGAAACAAAATGTCTCCATCCAGCAGCCCTGGTGTGTCATTACTATGTCTAGGACGGAGGTTTGCAGTTTAACCAAATATTCGGCCAAGTGCTATACAGCAGCTCTTTTGCCACATGAGGAGGTGACTCATCCAGCCATTGAATTCTTGGTCTGGTCCCCTTGCCAGTTTTCATCCTTCAGTCTGTCCCTATTCATAAATGTGATCAAGGATAGTGCAAGCTACTTACAGCTAAGTCTGAGAACTTTCGATGATAGAGACTGTTGAACCTATGTATAGTTGTTAATTGCTGGCAAAGAATGTCAGGGTAGCAGATCAGATGCTTTATATAGGTGACTTGGCCTTGACAAAGTTTGGGTAATTGAGCAGCCTGGAAGATTTGTTTGGGCTGTAGGACAGAAATCATTCTATAAGGGTTGCTTTTGGAAGTCAATGAATATATATAATTGGCTTCTTATTTCTCATAATACGTTTTTTAATGGAAGCAAGAGGCTAATTTGCACTGA
Organism: Protopterus annectens; assembly: GCF_019279795.1. Classification (NCBI taxonomy): domain Eukaryota; kingdom Metazoa; phylum Chordata; order Ceratodontiformes; family Protopteridae; genus Protopterus; species Protopterus annectens. The sequence goes on along the minus strand of NC_056748.1, from coordinate 848,505,555 downwards.
GAGAATCCAGGAACAAAGTTTGTTTCTATACCTCTCAACCTGCAGACATTGATTGATAATAGGTACAAAAGCCCTTGAAAAGTAGGTCTTCCCGCTTCTAGTAGGAATGTTTGATATTACTCAGAAATGTTTAAAAAAATTGAGATTGACAAAATGACAAAAATGATTGAAAAGTGTAAACAGATTATCAAAGAGACACTTTAAAAATTGTACACTTTAATGAACAGTATTACAAAATTCTACCACACAAGGTCATTCATTTTGCTTCTGAATAATGGAGATGTTAAATGTGTGACCTCTTTCTTTAAATTATTGGTGCCACTTGTATGTTGGTCATGTCATATAGTTTCCCATGTACACGACAGCTTAAAAAATTAGATGTCATGACGGCTTCCAGAAAATCGAGTGAAGTTATGAATCAAGCCTAAAAATAGGGACATACCTCCAAAATAGGTACATGTGCAGGAGTAAATCAGGCCTGAAAATAGGAGTGTTTCTTCAAAATATGGATAGATGAGATGTCTTTTTGCTTCTGCCAGGTGGGGAGGAGGTCAGTGGAGGTTAACATGTACAGGTAAGTATATGGTAACATATGTGCATGATATTATATGCTTATATGAATCTCCATATCTTGAGGAAGCGGGCACAAAGCGTAATGCCTCTGTCAGAAAGAGTGCACTGAAAGTAATGTAATGCCAGTAGGGTGGTGATTACACTCTGATATTTGGAAAAAGACAAATCAGTTAAGCTCTAAAGTGGTGCTACACCTGACCTTAAGAAATGTTAAGCACCCCATGCTTAAGTTGTTAAGCTTGGGTCTCAGTCTAGGCAGTAAAATCTGCCAGTACAGACTGGCAATTGACAGTGGCAGACTACAAATGTTTCTGTCTGCTGTCCATCAGTAATATCTCCCCAACTTTCTGTATCAACTTAGAATGTTACTAGAATTCAGGATGTGTGTTTGCCTGTATTTTCTAAAGGATTCAAGTCTGAATCTTAAATGTATGTCATTATTTAGAGACCTCAATCCTCAGTAATTTGTCTGAAAACCACAGAATTTATGAGGAACAGACCAAACATATGAGGCAAAAATCTGGACAGTTGAGAGGCTTGGAAGATGAGTGCAAACATAATAGACTGAGTTACACTACCTTTCTGACAATGCTCATTAAGTTCTTTACAGCTTTGAAAGCTGGTAAAACATGGTTTATTTATTTTTTTTTACTGTGACTAGTAGTATATATGGTGCATATAAAGCTCCATTCACTTCAAACAATTATGAATGGTTTGGTGGTCCTATCCTACCATTATGTGTTTGAGACATGCATACCAAGATTCACAACTTGAGCTTCGCTCTTGAGGTAAATTTCTTGGCTTTTTGTCGCAAAACATAATAAGTCAATTAGGATCACCGACCCGCTCATAAGCCTCTATGTTATGGCTGGATGTATAAAAATTAAATTATTTCCACTACTCATATACTAGTGACACCTGGGCTGAGTACAGTTTGTATGTTTGTGGTGGGAAGTTTTTCATGACGGGGAGGAAAAAAGAAAAATGTCAAATTCACAACAATAGAAAATTAGGTTCGAAGTTTAGCTATTTGTATTGATAGGATCACTAGAAGCATCTAGTAGAGGTGGTCTGAGTTCATGAAGAAAAAAAAAATAGAGCAAGTAGACAGGCTATGGGGGGGGGCAGAAAAAAAAAAAACAGAACATTTTCCAACATCTTTTGAGAAGCCAATCTGTGCAGCAAGAAAGTGGACAGCTGTGGATAATTACATGTTAGGAGCAGTGCATTAGAAAAGCTGAATGTTAAGTTAAGAAAAGAGCAGGTATTAAGATAACTAATGCAAAAGGAGACTGCAAGCTTCAAACAGGAGACAGGATAAAAGACAACAAGAAGTACATTTGAAGAGAGAAGGGACAGAAGTCAGGCAAATTAAGTGCAAGTGCAATAAATATATGATACGTTATGTGGCTCATTTAGTAGGGCTAATTAAATAATTGTTAAAAACCTAATTTAAAAGAGAAGCATACAGGAACAGTAACAGTAACAATTGTGCATTATTATATGAAATTAAAATAACTAGACCAAAGGGCCGAGGAAAATGAGATGCATGCTAACAGTAATACAGTATACTTTACTTACTATAGCTTGTTTAGTTTTAAGCTGCGTCTTTGTAAAGTAATTTTCCCTATTTTTATTTCAGGCCCTGTGATGAGTGTCATCCAGAAGTGAAAGCTGATGGATATGTAAACAACTTGGCAGAAGCTGTCACCCTCATTCTGGAGCACTTGAATAATTGACACTTTGGCAGGCATTGCTGTGCCATTACATTAACAGATTTATTACTTGAAATTGTACCTCACTGATTATAGTTGATAACTAGGTAGAAATTACCTGGTTTCTGTTACCATGGGTCTTATTCATTACATACAGCTTTCTATAGGCTATTCAACAAAAGTTAGTATACCATTGGTTGTTTTATTCTGTTTAAGTAGTAATTGTTTAGTTAATGAGAATGACATCATGACTAATTTAAATTATTTCTGTGAGCACTCTATTTATACTGAATGTATTAAACAAGTAGTATGAGTTCTGAAGAAGTTCCTGACAGCATTAAAGGAATGAAAGCGCTAAACCACAGTCCGGTCTCGGTGTTTTATTTTTTATGTTAGTAGTTTATAATAGTTTTTATTAGAGCAAAAAGTTTTTATTTGTAATGTACAATAAATCAATAATTACTTTGGTTGCTTTTAGTTTTTCGGTTTTCTTTTTGATATATGATAAGAAAACAGTGTATAGCAGCATCACTGTTTATAACTGAGAAGTATGCTGTTCATTGGCTATCATCTAATGATTCACTCCTAAAATATGTTCACAGCCATTTTACAATTGTAATAGCTATTACACAGTGTGCATAAAAGGATGTTAAACTACTACTGTAAAGTGCAAAAATGTTTAAACGTTTATATCCTTTCTTGGCATGAGATTAGGCCTTACACAGGTAAATAATACATGCAGTTGTATGCTCTATAAGAAAAGAATGTAATGTATACCTCAGATATAGAGTGCTGTATAAAATTCCAGTGGTTAAACCTAATGCGTTTATTAAATTATTTGATTCTAAAAAAAAAAGACAAATATGCAGTCAGTCAATATCAATATTCGTTTAACCAAAGATTGTTTAGTCAAGACTTCTTTACCAAATGATGCTGTGCAAAGCTTTGCATCTTTTTTTGGAAAATGGTCTTTTCTATAATGGTTGGTTATATCAGAGCTGGACATTTTGGTGAAGTGAGTCCTGTTGAATGAGGTGGAGGTGAAGCATTCTCATCACATAAAATTTTTTTTTTTTGCATCTTCAAAGCACATTTAGTGAAGTACTAACAACCAAATGACCTTCATTTACTGGCTTGCCAACAAGATGAGTCCTAACTGAGATAAGTAATGTAAACATTTTTGATACAAGGACATTTTTATATTTCAAAGAATGTGGTAGTTCCTATGCACTAAGAAAGAAGCTTGAGATGTTTATTGTATTGTCACATCCCAAGTGGATGATAGGTAAGATACCTTGTATCATATGTGGAATACATAATGTGGGAAATTTAGAATATTATACAGAAAGTAATACAGATATGAAGCATAGTTCATATGAATTCAGCGCAAGTTATTACAGCTTTTCAAGAACTCAGTAAATTAGTATTTAGAACCGTTGTATTATTTTATTTTGCTGCTACAATTTTATTTAAAAAATACCATATAAATAATATATTTTTGCCTCTTGCGGCAATAAACCATAAAACAGAGAAGATGGCATGAAAGGTTATTAAGTGTGAGTGTTAATTACAGCTCAGTCTTAGTAATGCTTTCCTTCCAGGTGTCATTTATTTATAGTCCACAGAAAACTTGAAGATACTTTTTTTGTTCATCCTTTCCATTTCTCACGCACACCTTTAAAGTCTGCTGTAGTTTTTATATGTTTAACTTTTTATATAAATCCTTTTTGCTGTTTTATTGTAATTAAAGTGCAAGTGCTTCACACATGTAGTCTCAGTCCTGCACCAGACAAACAATGATATATACAATCAGTATATCACGCTTGTGTGTGTGCTCAGACCAGAATAAAAAAGTCAAAAAAGAACACAGCAGATATAAGCAAGCCAACATTATAGAAACACTCCCATTCCCTCCATGGCCCATACTGAATGTCAAGGAAAATACATGGTGTGAAATACCTATTTTAAATGCCTGTCACTAAATATGCACTCTCTGCTCACAATGTATGTTATACTCCAGCACTTACATTGCATTACCTATAACTAACCAGACACCATGCTGTTTAGCCTGACATTCAAACCACAATATTATGCCTTAATTCATCTTGGGGTAGTATCTTCTTACTATGACCCACTAGCCAGGTACTATTAGCATTCAGCCCCCTAAACGTCACAGGCTTTCTCTGCCCCCCCCCCCCATTCCACCTGTTTGCTCCTTCCAGGTCCTATTTGTCCCATATGCCACACCTCTCTTACAAAATCCTCCTACTTCATCTCTCATGCATCTCATCATACCTCTCAGCTCTCCCTAATTTTGGCTCAGATTTTAGTTCTGTTCCACTTAGCCCCTCCTGAAACTGGTGACATTTGGAGAAAAGGTAGTGAATTCCACTTAATAAATAATGACAATAATTAGAGTTATAGACTTATTTAACTTCAGAAAATCCATGTTACTATTCTCTTATGCTGCCAATGTCTCGGGTTAATGGTATTAATATTCTAAAAGTGCCATTGATTGTGCCTCATTTTGTTGAGAGCTATGCATCTTATTATATTTCACACCCAGTCCCTAAGTTCCTTGCCATGCAAGTTCACTAACTCTATCACTGTCCAGCTCTTTGTGGTCATCTTTTTCATCAGCCCTGCTGTTGAGTTGCAGTGCTGACTTCTCTGTAACAGCCCACTCATGTTTTTCCCAGCAGCTCTAAGCAGGCAAAGCAATAAACTTTCCTTTAATTTTCTTCCTTATATCCTAGTACAATACTTCCTTATACCTACCCATATCTTCTTCACTTTCTTATATCTCCAGCATGTATATGTTATGCACTTCCTCTGTCCACAACTCCAGCACACAGCTTCATCCCACCAGCCTGATTCCCTAAGTATTCAGGGAGTTTGGCACTAGCAATGTTGTAACTGTATCTTTAGCAATCCTCCATGCCTCTTCCCAAGCCTTATTCCTGCTCCAGACCTAATGCTTCGTATTCCTCCTTTTCCATTATCTTGTCCATGTCTTCCTTCATCCACATACTTATAAATTAACCCTAACAGTACTTACCAGTGCCTCAGTTACAGCCATGGGTGACTTCCAGGTTTCTCAGTCAGTACCTACACAAATCATTTAACATTGGTATTACATAATGATAATGTGTCCGGGTCTTCCTGGTCACCCTTACCCCCATGATCTCTACTTCCTTTATGTAATTTGGGACTTCAGCTTTTATCAAAAGCTTCATTAAAATCCTCCTCTAATGCTTCCCCTAATTCTAGACTTCTTACTTGTAGAAAATATTAGGGATGTCATTCAACCCGCCAGCTATTTCCTACCCTCATATGCTTCATTTCTGCTAACATCTCTTCCAAACTAGTTCTCTGTTGTAACTCTTTTTGGTCCTCTTGAGCCAGAAGTGTTCCCTCCACTCCTTGTATAATATTCCATAAAAATCCTAGCATATCTCCTTGGTTTCTTTGTTTAGTAACCTTTTCCCACCTTGATGGCCTTTATTGCCCTCACCCTTTTCTGTTTTTTTTTTCTGATTATTGAGTCTCCACATTAGTGGTTTCATTTTCACCTGCCCCATTGCCCACCATTTAGCTCCCATCCTGACCAATGCGACCTCTATCTGTGCTTCTTCCAGCTGCCTATGATACATTTTCAACTTGCTTATTCTGTCCACCTGAGAACTACAGGTGTGCACTGCTTAACATCCTTCCAAACAAAATCTGACCGCACTTGCATCCATACTGTACTTAGCAGACGTAAATACGATTGGCAACTATGCAGATGGACATTAAGCAAAGCACAACACCAAGTATAGGGTGTTCGCTTAATGTCCATATCACTTAATGTACTATGGATAAAACCTATCCCGGATGTTAAATGGCACATACCTACACTTCTTTTCACCATTCTGAATTGCAGCTAAAGCCACTCCTTTTCTCCTTCCTGCACTTTATCTTTACAATACTTGTTTCCCATACCCATATACTTGCACTACTTTCCCCCTCCAAGTTTCCGTAATACCATCAGATTATTTAATCCTTACATCACATCCCTCCTTTTATTCATCTATGTTATGTGACCAACCAAACCATTCAACCATTTTATCCCATCTATTTTTTCCACTTCTTTGGAATGTGTTGCCAGATAGTAATCTCCAATCCCTCCAGCACTCTTGTTACCACCATCATATGGTCAGAAATGGCTCATCCAAAATTTCAACTTAATTGATCTCCCCTTCAACATACTGCATCAGCCCAAATCCTGTCCAGACTGCTTGTGTGTTTGCACTGATCCTTAGAAAATGTTTATTGCGTTGCTCTGCCCAAAGTGTTGACCATCTCATTCATATTCCTTCTTGGAATCCACTGACTTTACCTGAGAAATTCCACTGCACCAGATAATCCATTCAGTTTAGATAGCAGCACTGTGTTTAAGTCTCCCATAAAATCACTTTGTCTCCTTCCAGTACCATAACCTTCAACCTCCTCAAACACAAAAATAAATTCATTTTCTTTGTTAAAACCATAATACAATCCTGTCTCTACACCCCTACTCTCACAGATGCACTTACCCACCACCCATCTTCCCTTCCCCCACTTCCACCTTGTTATAGCTCCATTCACGCATATCCATGAATAGTATCCTCACTCATCTCCTCCATATCTCTTTGTGCAAGAAACTCCCACCAATCTAAATCTCTCTTCTGTGACCTCCATACTTCTCTTGTCGTCCTCTTCAATTCTGTATCATAGCCATAGCTCCTCCCTCTCTTATCAGTTTCATGATAACTATTTCCATATAGCAGAATTATTAAACCCAACACTATAAATGTCTATTTTAAGTTCTGTTAACCTTTGCCCTTTTTTCCAAACTCAGTACTCCCTGATTCTCAATGGGGCTAGACCAATTGGGTCTTTGGGTGGGGTCTATGTTATGTTATCGAACGATGAAAAGAGTGAACGCTCTTTCATTGAACTTGAAAGGGTGACACCACTACACAGTGAAGACATGGAACAGCGACTTTTTTTCCCAGGGAAAATCATCGCTGCTCCACAAAAAAAAAAATTCAAATACAAAATAAACTGAGGGGCTTTGCTCCCACACTCCCCCACATCCCCCCTACTTAAATATACTAACTCTGAGATCACACCATAGTAGAGAAAATGGCAAAATCCTGAAGACAGCCTACCGATTTTTTCCCTGGGAAAAAAAAAATCAATGTTCCGTGTCTTTACTGTTTAATGCTGTCGACTTTTACAGTTTGATGAAAGAGCATTTGCTCTTTTCATCATTTGATAATGTAATATAGACCCCTTTGGGTGGGGGCAAAACGAATAGATATGCTTCAGTTTTAGCAGTAAGATTCTTTGGCTTCCATAGGCCATCCACACGCAAATATAAAAATAAAGCATGCACGTTATGTTAGTTTAGTCTGTTCATTTGACTTGCGAAAAGGCACCCATAGCATTTTGTTTGCCTTCTCTGTCCTGTCTGTTTCCTCATGGACACTGGTTTGACCAAGCTGTATTCTCTATGTGGGATTTCATTAAGTAACTGTACAGCAGAATCACAGATTCCTGATTATTGTTGCTAATGCTTCAAATTGTGGATCTTCGTATCTCCACACCATCTTTAATACTTTCTGTTTCACTTAGGTTATGCTGGTTAACCTCGGCTAACTTAGCAAATTACCTCACCTATGAGGAATAATAAAAATAGGAAATTGTATATTTGTCAGTCTTAAAGGGGATATGTGCATGGATGACATAAATCTTTAATCAAGTAGTAATCAAAAAGAGTTATATACTGTTCCTTCTTGTCAGTGATTTTTGTGTTATTCAAAGGGGAGATTATGACAAGATAAGGTTCTGACTCCACCTTTGAAGCAAGATGAATTCATTAAATGTCCATCAGAAAGATCACTACTACAGGATTCATGTGAACATAGTTGTCTATAGGTGGAAGTCATTCCTTGGGCAGATTCATCACATTCAAAGTTGTTCTAGCATGCATGATTATAATCTCTAGCTGTGGCCATTAGCAGGAAGTCAAGCTAAAAAATAGATAGATAGATAGATAGATAGATAGATAGATAGATAGATAGATAGATAGATAGATAGATAAAAATAAAATAGAAAAAAAAAACAAATTGGGCTCATTCCTCTGTTTTTTTAACCACCTGAAATAAACTACTGTGCATCTTAGGTTTGCATTGTCATTACTTTGACTGTGTTAATTTAGACATTTTTATTTCAGTCTTGGAAATACATTGTCATGTTTTCTGGTTACAAAATATAAATTCAGTTTACTGTGATCATTTTGAGTATAACTGACCTCTCCTGAGAAAGTTACTTACAAATAGCCTTGTCAGAATTACCTTATTCGAGAAGATGACAAAACTGAAGTTGTATTCAATTTCACTGTGCTATGGTTAATAAAATTAGAAGCCATGTATTTACCATAACTTGGCATCTGTGTTGTCCAATTTCATTCTTCCTCACTGATGGGTCTTAGGATCTGATTTGGCTGCTTCACAAGGCTTATGATCTGAGCCTAGAGCTCCTCCCTGTCCCATGATGCCTCACATTTCCTCTAACTCCTCAGATCAACTTTAGTACTCTATAGACAGTTATCTATAAAGATATAGAGAAAGGAAAATTATATTACCGTAATCTGGAGCTGAAACCAGGAACCTATATGTTCCTAATTCATCTAGATAGCCCTTGACAGCTTAGGATGGGGGATGGATAGGTTGGATGTGAGGAAGAATGAAACTGGACAACATAGACACCAAGTTATAGTGAGTACATAACTTCTAAATCTGATGTTCTCCATTTCATTCTTCCTCACTGATGGGTCCCCAGCTACATAAATCGTAGGCGGCCCTCATGAAAAGATATGTGTAAGCACCGCAGAAACAAAGGATGCTCTATTTTGCAGACAATATCCAATTTATAATGAAAAACACATGTATGGGACTTGGACCAAGTTGCTGCTACACAGATTTTATCAGTAGAGGTTCTAACTGAAAAAATAGATGAAATGGACATTGACCTAGTAGAATGCGCTTTTGGAGGGCAGGGCAGCTGGGTGCCTCTCAAAGAATAAACAGTAGAAATACAATCAGTAATCCATTTTGCTAGTGTGATTTTAGACACTACCTGGCCTAGATGATTAGTTGAGAAAGATATAAATAGTTGCTCAGATTTTCTATATTTCTTTGTCCTGAGCAGGTAGAAATGCAACTGTCTATGAATGTCAAGCAAATGCAAAATATATTTGCCCTTGTTAGAATGACTGGCAAAAAAGACTGTTAGGTGAATGGATGGGTTAATATTTCACTCCTTGGCAACTTTAGGCATAAATGTAGAATTTGTTCTTAAAGAGACCCTATCATTGAAGAAGGTGATATAAGGTGGTTTAGCACCCGGTTCCCCACGAACATGCAGTGCACTGCTATCTGCACTCTGACCAAGTGATGAGCGGTGCTCCTCGCTGTTGTTGTGGGATTCTGACTTAAAGACGTTCGGTCATAATCCCACAGATGGTAGCTTCGCACCATTGGCTCCATAGCCAAGCACATACACCAAATGTCTGAACCTGCAGTTCCTCTCGTACTAAGCAGAATAACACATCATCAGTAGGGTAAAATTAACTTGTCTCACATTCCCTATTAGTGGGTGAACAATTCAGTTATTTGATGAATTCTGCTTCACAATGATAGGAAGAGCCAATATCAAAAGGATGAAAATCCAACATCGCTATGAACACTTGGCCACCACAAGCCAGTTATTCCTGTGGTAACTTTTCTGACACCTCCTGCCTAAAACTTAAAAAGCCAGAAGGATTGTGAAGCCACACTTTCACGGTCTGTATTCATACTGAAAATCAAGATCAAGCGAGCTTTTGCTCTTCTGCTCCATGGGAGGTTTCTGTCCTCCCTGAGCTCACCTTAGGACACTTGCATTACTCTTTGGCAGGTGTGCCACCCCAGTCAACTCCCCACCTAACACTGTCCTCAGAGCAGGTCCTGCCTGGGCAATTGGAGCCAGAAGTGAGCGCTCTGGTGGGGTTTACCCCCCCTGCCTCACTGGGTAAATGAAAAAATGATAAGCTAGAGCTTGCAGTTCAGATACTCTTTTGGCTGAAGTAATGGCTATGAGAAAAAATGGTTTTCCAAGTTGGAAACTTCATGTTGCAGGAAATAGCAGGTTCAAAAGGTTAGTAAGACCTTGAAAGACAATGGTGAGGTCCCAAGGAGGGGAAGGATCTTTTATCAGTGGCCTAAGTAGGAAAACCCCTTTTATAAATGCCGTACATATTTTGGATGTTGAAAGAGAAGATGAAGAATTAGACTCTTTCCCCACATGAAAATTTGTAATCACAACAAATTGTAATTTTATGGTGGAGGAAACTGGCCCCATCTTGAAAAACTGAATTTAGAAAAAGAAGTATAGCTGAAATAGGAACTGTTTCAATGCCCAAACTGAAAATCTCTTTCCACTTGCTATTATAAACCTTTTTTGTAGACAGCTTCTGTGAAGCAAGAATAATCTCTCTGATAGGGAAGCTGGCCTGCATTTTTAGAATCTTTGGAAGTGAAGAAACTAAGCAGTTAAACACAGAGCTGTGAGATTGGGATGTTGATGTTCTGATGGATGGGAAATTAGATCCTGACTGGGATCCAGTATCCATGGAGGATATTTGATGTGAGACCATAAAAAGGGGAACCATACCTGATGATTTCAGAAGGGGCAATGAGGATCATTGTGGTCTTCAACCTGCTGGCTTTCTGTAGGACTTTCAGAATTAGAGGTATTGGAGGGTAAGCATACAGGAGACCCAGAGGCCAGTCCTGGACTTACAGTATACCTTGGTGACTTCCCATTTGGGTGGATCAGAGCAAAGTACTTGCTACACTTGTTGTTCAGAGGAGATGCAAAGAAATCACAGCAAGATTGGCCCCATCAGCGAATATTTGTTTTGCTACTGATTGGTTCAGGGACCAGTCATGAGGACTCAAGATTGATCTACGTAGTCTGTCCCCCAGTACATTGATCTCCCCAGGAATGTGTGTTGCAGTGAGAAAGCAGTTTGTAGAGATCGCTCATTCTCACACTCTCATGGCATCTCTGCACAAAAGGTACAAATTGGTTCCCCCGTTTGTTGATGTACCAAACTACTGACATGTCTATATGAATTGCTATTGTTCCCAGAGGGAGACAATCATGAAAGGCTTGCAACATCAGAAGGACTGCTCTCATCTCTAGGATGTTGGTGTGCAACTTGGTCTCTGCTGGGGAACACGTGCCTTGGACCAATCTTTCTTGATAATCACCCCAACAGGGAAGCATCCATGGCCACTGTGGCTGTTGGATGGGGAAGAGAAAAAGGCCTGCCCAGGTATAGATCATTTGAGAGAATCCAGCATTGGAGGTGATACTTGTAAATTGGGTTAGTCTGATAGGAACAGATAGTGGTTGGTACAGAGTGGACAACTGAATAGCTAGAATCCATTGCCATACTCACATGAAGAACTTTGCTAGTGGTGCTAGGAGTATGCCAGCTGGCATAGATCCTAGAGCACTCAAAATTAGTTTTGCAGGTGGAGTGTGAGTATCCAGTAATATGTGAACTTGTCTCAGAGATGTTACATGTTTTGGGGAAAATGACGCTATTTGTATGATCTTGTTTATTTGCTTATCTATGAAATCTGTGTCCTGCATAGGGAGCAATTTTGAATTTGCTAAGTTTATCATAATTCCTAGATGATTGAAGAGTTGTAGCAAGTACTCCATGGCTTGAAGAAGTTGATGCTTTGCTGGTGCAGTCAGGAGCCAGTCGTCCAAGTATGGAAACACCTGAAATCATTGCAATCTCAGGTGAGCTGCTATCACTGACATGCATTTGGTAAACACCCAGAGAACAGTGGTGAGTCCAAAGGGCAGTGCTCTGAATTGGTAATGATTGGCTCCCAGTGGGAAGTGCAAATGTCTCTTGGAGTGCCTATTTATTTTGATATGATAGTTTCCTTCCTGGAGATCTATGGAGTACACCCTGTCTTTTTTGGCACGAAAAAAGAGGCATAAATAGGTTTTGCATCCTTGTTGTTCAGTTGGGACCCTTTGGATGACTTTTTTCCTAGATGTTTCTAAACCTGTGGGATGGCATTCTCCCTTTACTGGGTGGCACATTGGGGAGATTCTTCCTCGGGCTTGGAGGTTGAAGAGAAAAGGGGATATAGTAACCTCTGGAAATTATGTTTAGCACCCAGTTGTCATTTGTTAAGTTTGTTCAGGCATCTAGGTGCAATGATAGTCTGCCCCTGACTACCTCCAGAGTAGGACAGTTGGGCAATGCTTCAGGGAGTGCTAGTAGGCCTGTCAGAGAAAGATTCTCTGAAACCCTGATTCTGCGGACCCCCTCTGCCTCTAGGGCAGTGCCCGCCATTAAATTCTATTCCTCTACATCTGGAAGAGGAATCTTCTTGGGAATCCAGAAAAAGACCTTGAGATTTCCTGAAATACATCTTCTTCCCACCGTTGGTTCCTTGAAAAGGTCCTTGAGGGGAAGAAAATTTTATCCCTGCAGTAGACAAGGTCTTTCCCTCCTGCTCACTGTGGGTATGAGTTTCTTTGACTGATGGTCCAAATAGGGAAGAACCATCAAAAGGGGCATTGATGGGCACTTTAAAGGGTTCTGAAAACATGCAAAGCCTCATCCACACATGTCTCCTAATGGCTATGCCTGTTCCAGCTGCTTGAGAGGTTCCCTCTGTAGCATTAGAGATGAGCCTCATTGAGGAATTACAGATGAAGGAAAGAGTGGCCAATTGGGGAGATACCTTCTTGAGGTCCTCCTCAGACAAGGATTCTGTCAGACAGTTGGTAAGGTCTTTCACCAGGTCCCTCTGTAGATGCATAAAATGTGCCATGTAATTCAGTGCTCTCAGCATAAATGTAGCTGAAGCATAAACGTGCTTCCCTTGTCTGTCCAAAACCAGAGACTCCTTGTTTGGGGGTGGCAGTGGAGCTCTGTTCTGCTAGCTCCTCCTTAGTGGCTGCTGACACCACAGTGGCATCAACAGAAATACCTTTGCTCCAATGCAAACAATTGATAGGCAGGCTGAGGTACTTACCTGCATGCTTTGGGTATGGGCTCCATGGTGTCTAGCTCCTTCCACACCCGGCAGAAATCTAAATCAATAAGTTCATCCACCAGTGGGGTTGCCCAGGACATAGATGGGCCCATCCTGAAAGCCTCCAGGAACATCAACTACTCAGAAGAAGGGGTTGGGATGACCATCCACCCCTTTTGCAAAAGGATTTCTAAAATATCTTCAAAGGAGATGTCATCGGGTGGAGATTGAGGGGAACCTTCTCCCTCATCAAAGTCAGTGTCTTCTGTCAAGGACTCCAAAAGGGAGTCCAGGTACTACTTCTTTCATTTTTTCTTCTAATGACCCTCCTTTGTGGGATGATCAGGACAGGAATCAGAGGATGGCCTGGAAGTTCTCCTGGAAGGGCTGACTACAGGCAGGATGAATAGGCCCAAAGCTCAGATCAGAAGGTGACTAGATAGGATCGGGTCTATGACTACCGATCGAAAAGTAATCTCTACAAACAGCATATAGATCGAAAATGCCGTTATTCGAAAGTGGTGCTGTGAGATCGTGGTACAGTGAAGACTGGAAAATGTGTCCTTTCCTCACTGTAGTGCAATCTTGGAGTTGGAATATGTAATTAGCAAGGGGTGTGAAGGGCTGCGCCCCCACAAAACTGATTTTGATTAACAGCATTTTCGATCTATATGCTGTTCGCAGAAATTACTTTTCGATCAGTTGTCATAGACCCAATAGGATCTCGGGGGTGAGAAAACACATCTATAGCTTTACAGAATTTCCTCTCTGCCACCTGAAAGGCTGAGGACCCAGGGAAACCTCCCCCCTCTCGGAGCTGAAGCTACCAGAGGAGAGAAGGAAGAAATCACCCTGGATCCAATGCCTCCAGATAGCACCAGACCAGAACTGTCAAGGGCTGGAAACCCAGAGGGGAAGAGATGGATCTGACAAATTCAGAGTCAACACCAACCTCGTGAGGTTGGCATCAGTGTCTTGGGTCTGGGACACTCTTTTCTCCAAAAACAACATCAGAGAAGAGCTGGTATGGGACACTGGTGGAGATGAGGAAAGATATATCCTCAGTTCTGACAATGGCTCTGTCGGATAAACCAGATCCTGGGTTTCCAAAGCTGATGGTCTGATTGGAAGAGGAGTTTGTACTATAGAAGTTGGAGCTCTCATGGATCCAGTATGGGATTGAGACAGCAGAATTCCCAACTGAATATGAGCTTTGATGAAACTCTGCATCATCCTGTCCATATCTGCTTGGAAAAGCAGAGAGGATATAGAGGAAGCTGAGGAATGAGTAGACTTAGCAGGAAAATGACTGATCCAAGTGGTTGGAGCTGGGGATGGTTACTTGCTCTGAATTGGCATATGGCTTTGAGACCTCTGATCTGAAGGCTTTGGATCTGAGGAAGATTTTCTTGGAGATGGTGAACTTTGAATCCTAATAACGTCTGACAGATCTGAGGGAACATTCAGACCCCAGAAAGTTCTGAAGTTCTGAAGCGAGGAACGGCCATATTCAGTCTGGATTTTGTCAGATCCAAGTTACCTGTTGGATCTGATGAAGAATGGATATCAGCTGGATCTATGGCAGTCGGATCAGATAGTTTTTGCCTCTTTTATGGGGCAGAAGACATAGTCCCCAGGGATGCTGAGGGGATACACTTTTTGAGTCTTTGGAAGTCATAGGTTTCAAGGGGGGGGGGTTGAGCCCCAGAAGTAAATGGAAGACCTCTTAAAATTAGTTTATTTTTATGGTCCAATAGGGTATGGGCATTAAAGGTCACGCGAATGTCACAGTTGGCCTCTAAATGACCAGGTGCAAGACAGTAGATACACCTCTTGTGGGCATCTGAATTCAGAATGTTATGCCCACAAGAGGTGTATCTTTCACGCAAGTTTACCACTCACACAAAATCACTCTTGGGTAAAGAGAAAAAGTGAAAGGGAGAAACAATGGCCAACAGCCAGACTAAGAGAGATAAAGAGTGGAAGGGAGGGTAAGGTGAAATCCTAACAAATGAGGCTTGACTAAATACTTAGGAGTGGAGGTTTAGCTATGAAAGATAAAGAAGATAAGGAAATTCTATGAAAAGAATTTTAACAAAGCTGAAGGAAGATAGAAAAAAGGAAAAAAAATCACTTGTATGCACTTGAGGCAACAGAATCACATCTGTGCTGGATGGTGGCAAACGAGATTTGAGGAGTTAAAGGAAATGTGAGGCATCATGGGAGAGGAAGGAGCTCAAGGCTCAGATCATAAGTCTTGTGAAGAGGCCAAATTGGATCTGATATTGGATCCTAAGACTCATCAGTGAAGAAGAATGAAATGGATAATATCAGATTATTTTAGTTAATAGACCAAAGAATCTTGGGGAAGTATAGTGAACAAGATTCATGAATATTCCCTGTGCTGCTACTTTTATACATCAGTTAGATGCAGATGCAATTTTTATCTTAAAGAAAAAGCCTAAATATTAAAAAATATAAATGACATCTTGAAAGCATTAAAATGTACCATAGAGTTAGCCAGTGCAGTTGGTATACATGGATAAAGCTTTGATTATAATGCAGAAAACTCAAGTTCAATTAGAAAGTTGGGCATCCAAAGGAGGCACTGGCATGGGGAATACTTGGGGGGGGGTAGGAGGGAGGGGTATATACACAGGTCGCACAACACAGTTAGATTTCCCTGGCTCTGGCAAGGGAAACAACTATGAAGTGATTCCTGTGTGCTGGTGGTGTGGCTTGTCGACATCACGATTCTAAAGAAGTGAACGATGGTTCAGTGTAGTCCATCTGCTTCATTCCCCCTTTCTAAGGTGTTAATGGAATATGGATAGGGGCAGGGAGAAAGTTAAACACAAACACTCAGCAGCAGTATATTATGGTCCAGGACATCTCTATCTCCTAACTGTCCCTGTCCCTTATTAGAGGAAGGCCAGGAGAGATCACTATACCCAGTGAATGAGGAGAAGCACGAGAGTTCATTAATGGTGGGATGTGAGAGGAAACAGAATGCAAAATAAATACTCTGGAGTTTACTGAAATATCTAAAACAAAGGGCAGATCACAGGTATTCTGTGGGCTGTTTATCTGAGTGGTGTTGCTACATCATTGCAAGCTGGAGTTGAGGTCATTGTCCCAATCCTCAGGCTGAAACCTGTTTCCTAAACAATTTCTAAGGAAGATGAAACTGATGGGATTAATCCTTTGTATTTTTTTAAATTTTCAGAAAGAAATGCTCTGTTCTCACATATCAGTGTGCAGATGAGAAGATTAGGCCTTAAATTTTCAGTGATTTTTGGCTCTGAAATCTGCTGATGCTTATCATAATCCCTTTAATATAAATTTTCTGCCAGTTAGAGTGGATATGTTTGCAAAGTGGAAGTTGTTTGGGCAGTTTCTCCAACTTTGTTTATAAGGAAACAGATTCTTACCTCCCAGATGTAGGAAATGTAAATGTCCAAGAGTCAAGCATCAGTTACTTTTACATCAGAGGTTCCTTTGCTTCTAGATTATGAAAGAACATTGAATGAATTTTTCAACTCATAGCAGCAGGGTGCGTCCAGTTTCAGTACTCCGGCAAAGTGGCAGTTTTCAGTGAAGGCTATAAAAATGTGAGGAAGAGAAACCTTCAACTTATTTATTTGCATCTATGGGTATGACAATTACAAATTAACCTATTCAGATCATAGGGGTTTTACTAGGGGTGCCGTACATACAGTCATGATAACAAGTGGTCCTTGTCTTCATATTTCTTTCCACAAGATTTATTATTTTTTATAACACCATTACTGAATTATGACTTACGACATAGTCAAACATAGATTTATATAAAAGAAAACAAACTACATTTACTTGTTCATAGTTACAGACATTATACATCACATATATTATTTTGTACAATATAATCAATCCCACTTTACATAAATTTGTCAATTCCTTCCTTCTCTTAAACTTCATTCCTCCAAAACATTTTTTCTGCATGCAATTTTCTTACAATTTTCCATTTTTTCTATGTAATTAGCTATTACCTTCTGTAAAGATTTCACTCCCAGTTCATTTATCTCTGTTAAAATATTTACTACTCGAAATACGGTTGGTTTACCTTTGATTTAAATTTTCTAGTAATTGCTTTTTTGGCAACCACCAGAATTAAACTTAATAAGACCTAATATTTCTTAAGTTACATCCATTTTCTCGCCCAGTATTTTAGTCAGAGTACTGTGTAGAGAATTTTTAAAGTGTTCCAACTCATTACATTCCCAGTATATATGTTCCCAGTTACCTCTCTCTTCCCCATCACATCTCAAAATTTTGCCATCTACCTGAGGAAGAATTATTTGGAGTCTGCATGGAGTATGAAAATACCTATGCAAACACTTTCCAGCAAAAATCTTAAATTTTCTCAACTTTGTTGCATATTTGGGAGACATACATATGTTCTTCCATTGTTTCTTTGTGAACTGCTTATCCAGTCTTTTACCAATCTTTCTTCCCATTCCTTTCTAACTTCATCTGATTGATTCCTATAGTTATCATGCAATATTTGATATCCTCTATTAATTCTTCCTTTTTTAACATCAGTTTCTGTTCTGGATTCAACTAAAAACTCTACTAGTCCAGATCTTTCATTTTATATTTCCCTTTCACTTTATTTTTGTCCATACTCTGATATCACTCCTAGATAGGGAATGTTGTCTGTAACTTGCAGTCCAAATGTTTTCTTGGCCTCTTCCCATTCCATTACATTCTGTTTATATTTGTTTCCAGTAGCTTGCTTCATTTGCCAGTTTCCACCAGCAATTTGCAGCTCCCTTTTTCCTGTTCTGTGTACCCCTAACTGAAGTCATCCCTATCAGCAGAATCTTCTTTACATATATATATAACATTCTGTATGACTGTTGTTATTATTATCCTTAAGGATCTGCATCCAAAATCCCACTTTGTTCTTATTCTTACATTTCCCCCTGCTCCCTCTGCTTCATCATTATCCCTTTTCACTTTGAATTGTAGCTGTCTGCTTGTGTCATATATAAGATCCTTAACTGTAAAATATCCCTTTAAATCAGGTAATCCTAAACCATCATTTTTCTGTTGGAAGGAACAATTTATTCCAGTCTCCCTCTTCATGATAAAATCCTTCAGCTATTTATTAATTACTATCCACAACTTCTCCTTTGGTTGATAAAAATATACCTGACCTGTGTATAAAACTAAAGGGACTAAAAACGTTTTACTGCTTGCATCTTGCTATCCATATCCCTAGACAATGGCTTCTCACATACCCTTAGCTGCCATAACAGTATCCTTTTTAACCCATACTCCTGAATACTTCCTTCCTTCCATCATGTCCCCATAAATATGGGTATTGGTGAACCAGTTAATATGTGGGTACATATTTTGCAGCTATAGCCTTTGTTTTATCTTCATTAATTCTATAGCCTGAAAAAAACTTGAAACTGTCTCAGAATGTACCACAGCACTGAGATGCCCTTTTCTGGCTTTATCAGGTACAAAATAATATTGTCTGTAAATAAAGCCAACTCTTCTTGATTACCATACCAATTATATCTGATAATGTAGGGAATTAACCCTTACATTACCAGATGGGTAGATAACTAGCTCACCGACAGGACTCATACTGTCAAAGTGGGTGACTTCACCTCTAGCAAAAGACCAGTCACCAGTGGAGTACCACAGGCTTCTTTAATGGGCCAAATACTGTTTAGAATTTATTTCCCAGAAGTCCAGGCAATCATGGATGGCCTGAGGCTAAGTTCACTGACGATTGCAAATTGGGAGCAATCATTGAGTCTCCCAACGATTTTAATATGCTGCAGATAGGGATAACCGAGACAAATGACTAGTGCCAAAGCCACAAATTAAAAGCTAAATGCAAGCAAAATGTAGTGTTATTCCCTTTGAGGAAGCTGACATCCATACTAATTACATAATGGACAACAATCCCATAGGAGTAGACCCAGTGGTATGTAATCTGGGTACTCAGGTTGATAGCAATCTGAACTTTGACCATCATGTATTCTCAGTCATAAGGAAATCCTTCTATGTGGGACATCTTATTAGTAAAGACATTGCATATAATCTAAGAATGTTATCATTCCATTATACACAGCCCTCATCAGACCAATAATTGAGTGCAGTGCTCCCTTTTGCATGTACCTCACCAGATACCTGCAACAGTTGGAGAGATCACAGAGGTTTCTCACCAAGAAATTACAGGGTACACAAAACAAGTCTTATGCAGAAAGACTGAAAGCCCTGTCACTGTATTCTGTCTCCTACAAGTTGCTAAGGGGTGACCTGTGCTTGGCTTATAGGGTAGTCTCTGACCTAGCCCTGAGGGAAATGCTACACATTTGTAAATAAAACTGCACAAGGGTCACTCACTCCCGGGATCTTAACCTAGCCTCTGACATGAGCAGGTCATGCTGGAGAGATAGATAAATCTCCCAGAAACTTCCACTTCTCTGGAACAAGCTTCCAATTCATATGAAACAGACCCTGACCCTTTTCAAATGCAACCTAGATCAATGGATGGGTGATTGCAAATTCAGTACTGGGATGGTACCCATGTCCCTCCTGGAGAGAGGAAGTTGGTATTAACTACCATAGACTCTTTCCTCTGCAAACTTCACTCACCTAACCACTGATAATTAGGGCAAATTGGGATAAATATAGCTAGGCTGGTAAGGGCTGTAGGACCATTAAACTAGTAACCTTCTATGAACCTATTCACCTATTTCTGAGTCACTTGTTTTCTTTGCCAATGGTTCTAAATATACTGCAAATAAGAGAAAAAGGACACCTCTGCCTGGTTCATCTGTTCAGCTACAACTTATACAAGAAGACCCTCGTACACTTTAATTTTTGCCTCTGATCCCAGATGTATATTCCTAAGTAATCCTATTGTATTTGTTAATGCAAACACTTCCATTGCCATACTTATAAAAATCCCATCTTACTCTTTCAAGTGCTTTCTCTGCATCAAGATCGAGTAATAACAGTGGTATTTTTTTTTATATTTTTTACATTTTGCTTTCCTCTGCATCATCATTGTTTTGCTAGTATTATCAAATGTTTGTCTCTCCTCCTCAAAGCCACATTGATCCATATCTGTCAGTTTTTGCAACACCCTTGCCATTGTATACATAGATACTTTATAATCATTGTTTAAAATTGAAACTAGCCTATATGAAGTTGAATCTGATGGGTCTTTACCATCTGTAGGTATTAAAGCAACCATAGCTTTTTTTTTGCAAGATGTTGGTTCTTACTTTCCTTTTAAAATACTGTTTAAAAAAAGTCTATATCCTAGTTTCCAAACTTCCACTGTAATACCATTTATTCTGGAGAATTTCCTGCAGATTGATTATACATTACTGTTTTTATCTCATCTTAACTGTTAATTGCTGAGTCTCATCTACCTCTAACCTTGGTGTATTTAAGCCTTCCATAAATATTTCCATTTGTGTTTTTTTCCTAATTTCCATATTTCTTTGTTTTATACAAATTTTCATAAAATTTCTGAGTTATCTCTAACACCTCGACATGATCTTTGGTTATTTTTCCTTGTTATAGGCTCCCTATGTTTGACAACATCCCTTTCTACTTTCTTGTGCCTAAGCCATTGTACTAAAAGTTTTTTGTGCTCTGAATTATTATCAAAAAACTTTTCTTCTTAAACTTATGTATTTTATCTGGATACTCCCTGATTTTCTCTTTAGCACTCAGCAGTTGCACCTTTTCTCATTGTATGAGACTCCCCTTATTCAGCAATATTTTAACCTCCCCTCTGTTATCCCCTCTAAATAATTCTTGTTACTTCTTAACCACATCTCTTTTTCTTTTATTCTACCCTATTTTCAAACTTAGCTTTCATTTTATCCCACTTACTTGTTATAACTCCTGAAGTACTTTGTATCTTCCCTAACATCCAAATAATTTCCACTGCTCATTCCTTAATTCTTCTTTTTAATAGGTAAGTGGGGAAACACCATTGCCCTGCATTTTTACTTTAGTTATTATTGGTGCTTGGTTTGAAATTGTTATGGGGTGTATGTCAAAGCTCTTAATTAAATGCACATTTTCCTGTGAAATATAATTTCTGTATGGTCAAGCCCAGTTATTGTACCTTGGGGAATAATATGTAAATTCTCTCAGAGCTCCTACTACTGGATTCTTGTCTTCCATAATAAATATGTTAATAGCTTTCTTGAGAAATCTCCAATAACCTTCAAGGAATTTGGGGTACACACTACACAACTGGGAACCTTAATACAACACAGTGTGGAAAACACTGACACTGGGAAATGGGTGTAAATACGTTTATTAAAATTAAATAAAATCAAATGCTTTGACAGGCAGTTTTGTTTTTGGGCTTAAATCTTTCACAGGAGACTTCATCAGAAACAGTATGTTTGTTGTCTTCACTTCCTTTCAAATCCTTTCCAATTAAGCTCATTGGTTAATTAGAAACAACACATAAATACACATATTAAGAATATTCGTCTCTCTCTAACCATACAAAAATAATATTGAATTGTATATGAATATTAAAATGAAGTTCTAAAATACATATAATCTTATAAAAACATATTTAAGATATTTGTTTGCTAAAGAAACACATAAAACATATAAAACTGCAAATAATCCTAAGTAAAAAATCACAATGGTAAAAAGTCCCTTGATGAAACACTAATTACAGCCTAACCAGCACTTTGTAAATTTATGAATTAAGATTAAGCCAAAGGTTAAAAATGACGAGTGTGAAAAATACATTTACACTTTCACAGTTTAGCTACCCAGTGTTTTAAAACTGGCTGCAGTGATATGTTAGCATTTAACCCAGAAACTCTTTCAGCATTCAATCTTAACTGCCAGAGCAGTTCTCTGTATGCAATAATTGTTCCCATTCCCCTCCCCTAAGGCTTCTTTCCATAATAGCTGTGAAGCCAAATGTGAATTTTGTGAAAATAGTACAACTATCACCATGTTTAGCCAAGTAATTATTGAAAATGTTCTTTTTAATCTCATAATTATGCTCATTTATACATATTCTTAATGGCCTCTTGGTCTTTCCCACATAAAATTCATCACATCCTAATAAGTAAACTATCTCTAATGTACCACAGTTACTGGACATAAAAAATACACTTCTGAGCTCAAACTGTTTTTCAAAGTTGCATATCTATCCTCAGTAATGAAAGGACATTAGAATATGTCAAAGGTGAGACCATAACAAAGCCAAATGAATAGATCAAAATACTCTTTATTGTAGTAAGTGCTTTCACAGTACCATAACACTACTTCTTATGACTACAAAACTCTCAATAAAGCCATCATTTATATAGGTACAATTAAAAGGCACGGTCCAATAAAAACTTCACAGTCATTAAAACATCAGCATTATATCACAATCAAATGGGTAGCTTTTAAAGAAATAGTCAACATAAGTTATCCATAAGTTTGTGTCTTTCGGTTTTTCCCGATTAGGGGTCACCACAGTGGAACTCCGGTCCGCTAATGATTGGCAGTAGATTATTACGTGCCGAGTTGCCGGCCCTGACACACAACCTTCAACGAAGGTACCCCTATTCACGCATGTCTCCACACAGAAGACGCTCTAGCTGAGAATCAGACAGGACATCTTACTGTGAGGCGACAAAGCTACCCAAAATAAACAACCAGTAAAAAACAAATGAAAAAAAGCATGACTGCATAGGGAGATGAAAACATATACTATTATACAGATTGATAATTTACTTCAAACTCCTAGCAGCTAAAATTGGTTTCAGGGGAACTTTGAAAAAAACACACTCAGTGGTCCCTCCTTTATCTTGATTTTTCTGTCTGTTACTTTCTAATATATTGTTACAGTTCTCCAAAGTTTTATTAATAAATAATGTCTCTCTGCCAGTAATGTCCACCAAGTCATTATTTCCTTCTAAAAACTTCCAATTTCCTTTTATAATATTTTTTACATCTTTGGACATTTCATTGTACATCACCGTGCAGGCTATATCACAACTCTTTTCTTTTAACATTCGGTAATTCTTTCTCCCTAATAGTAGCCTGTATCTGTTATCCCTCTCATTCATAATTTCTCTGATAATCTCAAAAAACATTTTATCAGGATAACTCCTGTCTTTGAACATCCCTCTTAATATATTAATTTCCACTTCCTAGTCCAGTGAACTAGATGTCATTCTGGTCACTCTTATATGTTGCCCTTTGACTAAGTTACATTTGAGAAAACAAAGATGTCAACTGTTAAAATGTAAATATGAAGTACTAAATGTCATTTTTCTATAAATCTTCATTTTAAAGCTGACCTCTGTGTTCTCAACTTGAACATCTAAATAATTAATTGAATCCTTGTTAAAATTAAATGCAAATTTTAGAAACCTAATAGATTCATGCAAAAATTCTATAAGTTCTTTAACTTTGTGTTCCGTTTCTGCCACAAAACAAAAATATCATCTACAAATCTTAATTAGATCTTCATATATTTAAAAACTTCCTAGGGGAATAGCTTACTTTTTCAAAAGCCAATAACTCAATATTGGCATAAATGGGCACACAAGCTGCACCCACTGCCACTCCTTTAACCTGTTGAAAAACATTCCCTTCAAAGAATATAAAATTATTATCTAAAACAATTTTAACAAATTCTAAATGCAACATAATTTTACCATCTAAAAATTTGCATTCTATTATCATATCAAGAAAGATACTCATCCCTTCCTCTTTATGGACAGAGTTAAAAAGATCCACAATTAAAAATAAAACATTAGCCCCGGGATTCATGAAGCTCGGCGCAAGGCCGGCGTAAGGCCTGCGCCGGCGGTGCATGGAATATCCGCAGTAGCCATATACATATTAATGAGAGTGCACCGAATCACAGACACGCGCGTAGTGCACGGAGCGAGCCCAGGTAGGATGCGTCTGGAGGCGTGTCTAAGCCGGTTTTTTTTTAAAAAACAGTTTTTTTTTGGATAATTTAACCTTAAAAAACTTTTTTTTAAAAGGAAAAGCTAAAATTTTTTTTTTTTTTGGTTTCAAAAGGGAAACTTTTTGAAAAAAAACCCCCCACCTCAGTGGGTCCCTTTTTTCCCTTTTTTTCTTTAAAAAAATTTTTTTTTTTTTTTTTTTTTTTTTTTTTTTTTTTTTTTTTTTTTTTTTTTTTTTTTTTTTTTTTTTTTTTTTTTTTTTTTTTTTTTTTTTTTTTTTTTTTTTTTTTTTTTTTTTTTTTTTTTTTTTTTTTTTTTTTTTTTTTTTTTTTTTTTTTTTTTTTTTTTTTTTTTTTTTTTTTTTTTTATTTTTTTTTTTTTTTTTTTTTTTTTTTTTTTTTTTTTTTTTTTTTTTTTTTTTTTTTTTTTTTTTTTTTTTTTTTTTTTTTTTGTTTTTTTTTTTTTTTTTTTTTTTATTTTTTTTTTTTTTTTTTTTTTTTTTCTTTTTTTTTTTTTTTTTTTTTTCTGTTTTTATTTTAAAAATTTTTTTAAATTCCCAAAAAATTTAAAAAGCCCCAGAACCCCCCAATATTATTTTTTTAAATTCCAACCTTTTATAAATTTTTTCCCTTTGGCCCATTTCAGTAATGGGAAAAGGCTATTTAAACCTTTTTTAAAAAAATTCTTTTTTAAATAGAGCCGACCCCCTCTCTTTCTTAACTTAAAATTAAAAATTTTAAGGCCCTGCCTTTGAACCCCCTTTTAAAATTTAACCCACCTTCCTGTTTTAACGGTGTCATTTGGCCTTTTATTTTTTTTCCCTTTGGTTTTAAAAACTTAATTAAAAAATTTAAAAATTTGAATCCAAATTTTTTTTTAAAAATTTTCATTTAAAGTGCCTCGGGTTTTTAACTTGAACCTAAAAAATTTTTAAATTTTTTTAAATGAAAAAAAACCTAATAATTTTGTTTAAAAAGGGGTTTTTAAACTTTTGCCCTTTTTCTGAAAAACAAAAATATCCCAAAAAAAACTTCATTAAAAACCCAGGGGAAATGTTTTCCTTTTGTTCTATTGGAAAAAAGGGACCAACTCCCCCATTGTTTTCCTGTTAAAAATTTTCCCTTCAAAAAATAAAAATTTATTTTAAAAACTTTAACAAATTAAAAGGGAACAAAAAAATTAAAAATTTGCACTAATATAAAAAAAAAGGGAACCCCCCTTTTTAGGGACAAAAGTTAAAAGCCCCTTAAAAAAAAAATTGGGGATTTTTGAAGCCGGAAAAGGCCGGCTTTTCCCCGGGGGGGGTGAAGGAATATCTGCGGGAAGCCATAAATTATTAAAGAAAAATGGGGAATAAAAGACAGTGGTATTTGGCCCCCAAAATCTTTCAAAAACTTTAACCCTAAAATTTGAGCAACCAAGGAAAAACACCCGGTTCCCCCAAATAGTTTGGCCAGCCGGTCCTGTAAATAAACCGAACAAATGCAAATGCCCCGAAATTAAGGGAAAAAAAATTTCCCAAGGAAAATTACCCCCAAAAAAGGGTGCAAAAAACCCGGTTTAAATTTGTAGGGGAACACCAAAATTAAAAAATTTTAAACCGGAATAAGAAACGAAAGGTACCCCCCCAATTTGGTTTCGCTCTCCTGGAAAAGGGGTTCCCGGCCTTTTAAAAAAGGGCCCGTGGGTAGATTTTAGGCAAATTACCTTTTTAAATTAAGGGTCCCAAATTGGTTTTTTTAAAAAAGGGTAAAAAGCCCTAAAAAAATTGGAAAGGGACAAAAAAGCAAATTTTTTGGGTAATTTCATGCAATGGGGGCCCGGGTAGTGTCCGGGGTGAAATCAAAGGGTAAGTCAAAAATACCCAGAGGAAAATAAAAGGTGGAAACCCCAACCCTCCACCACCGGGGTTACCCTCCCCAAGGTTTTAACCCCGGAGGGCGGGCTGCCCCCAAAAACGTTAAATCCTGTTCCCCCCAAAATTCCCAAAAAATGAAAATAGAAGCTTTTAAAACATAACTTTAAACATATGGGAACACCGGTAAGAAAAAAAATAAAACCCCAAAGTTAAGGAAAAATCTTTTCAAAAATTGAATTTCCGAACCCACTCCCCGGGAAGGAAGGCCAAGGCCCAAACCCCCATAGGGTTTTAAAAAGGGAAAACCAAAGGTACGCAAAGTCAGAAAATTCCCCATAAAAACAAAGGGAACGTATTAAAACCAGGAAAACCCCTGTTTTCCCTACCCCAAACCCCAAAAGGGGAATCCGGATGGTGTATGATAAGTGTAAATGAAGAAACCCCATGCTTGGTGCCAAAAAACCCAACATTATTCAACCCATGAACCCCTGCCCCAAAGTACTTCCGGGGTCATATAAACCAACCAC
Organism: Protopterus annectens; assembly: GCF_019279795.1. NCBI lineage: Eukaryota > Metazoa > Chordata > Ceratodontiformes > Protopteridae > Protopterus > Protopterus annectens. Next base: position 848,478,774 of record NC_056748.1, on the reverse strand, counting down.
TTTGAAATACCTAACTTTAAATGTTTTGTTTGGCTTGCCGCAGGGGAAAATTTTCCCCAAGCCCAACCCACGGGTACGTTGAAATCGTTTAATTTCACGGGGAAGGGTGTACTTTGGGTTTTAAACCCCCCAAAACCCGGGGCCCATCAAGGTCCACTTTAAATTGGAAATTCGGCTTGGGCCCCCCACCCACAGAATTTTGGGAAGTCAATACATTTTTGGGAAATCCACCAAACGGGGACTTAAAGGGGTGCAAGGGCAAAAAGGGAAACGGGAATACAGGTAATTACCTGGCTACGGAAATCCCAAGGGAAAAGGGGGAAAAACACTTTGGGGGATGGAAAGGTTTTTAAGAAAATAAAAAAACCCCCAAAAGCCAAAAAAACAAAGGGGGGAATTAAATTGTCCGTCTTGGGCCCAAAAACTAACCCATTTTAAATTGGTAACCAAACAATGTGGGGAAATTTCCCGGCTGGAAAAATTGTTTGCCTTAAAACCTTTAAAACCCCAAAAAATGGCAGCAAACACTTTTGGGGAAACCGGATTAACAAGTAGCAGAAACCCCACCGAGAAAAAAAAGAACGATTAAAAAATTAAGCCCTTTCAACAGTTAGGGTCCTTGAAAACAAACAAAAAGGAACCCGAAATTTGTAAAGGGGTTTGAAGGCGTTTTTTCCCAGGGAAAACAATTTAAAAAGCGCCCCACCCCATTGAAGTTTGGGACCTGTGGGCCCCGTGCCACGTGAAAGGGGGAAAAGTTGTTGTAAACCCATAAAAAGGGCCCCCCAAATTTTAAAATAAAAAAAACCCTCTAAATTTTGGTGAAATTTTTTGTGTTTCATAAAAAGTTGCCCGACCCCCAATCGGCTGCAAGAAAAGTAAAATTCCTACTCGGTTGTAAAAATTTTTAAATTTTTCCTTGAACCAATTCCCTTTGGTAACCTACAGGTGATTGAGGCGGTTGACAACAGGGGAAATATAAAAGGTTTCCGTGGACCCCCTGTTGTTTGGAAAACACGTTGCCTTCAAAAAGGGAAAAAACTACCCAAGAAGAAAACGTTCCCCCTTTAAAAAGGACCCCGGGAAGGGTGCGTTTTGTGGTCTTTTGTAGACAGGGCCAACAAAGTGTTTTGCAGTAGTTATTGAAATAACATTTTTAAAAAACGGCCAAACCCGCGGGAAATGGGTTTGTCAACGGGGCGGGGAAAGAACCTTTAAAAAGGGTGCTTGACTGTAGGGAAAAAGGGGAGTTGGAAAAATATTTTCCCTTTTTGGACGGGGGGCGTGAAGTTGAAATGGAAGAGCAAAAAGTGGAAGAAAAGGGGAAAAAAATAACTTTAGGTAAAGGAAATATCGTTACAAAACCTTGAACCCCCAAATTTGATCTTTGCCAAGGAAAACCCCCCCCCTAAAGAGGAATTGTTTGGGCCCAGGGCCTGAAAAAACCCGGAAAAATGGAAAGTTAAACTGGGGCCTTTTCCCGAAAAAAAAAGGAGAAAAAAACATTTAATTTTTGTTGTGGAAAAAAAATAAAAATAAACGAAAAAGAATTGAAATGTACAAAAAATTTGGCCGCCTCCGGAAAGCGGAAAAGCCATTTTGGGTTATGACCGGGGGAAAAATTCCTTGAACCCCTAATTTCCCCACAGTGTTTAAAGGGGCCCCAAATTAACGCAAAACGGGAAATTGGGTTTGTAGCCATGGGTGGACATGTTAACGGGGGGGAATGGAACATTTGGTTAACAAATCCCCTAACAAAGGAATTACGAACCCCCCACAACAAACCTCAAAACCACTGCAGGTTTGCCGGTAGATTACCCGGGGAAACAGGGGTAAAACCGGGGGGAATAAAAGTTTAAAACCACACCCCCCCTAACTTCCGGGACAGGAAAGGAAAAACATCTAAAAAAGTAAAGGGAAAATCTTTTTAATTAAATTAAAAACCAAAATGGGGGGAAGGGCCAACCCCCGTAAACCGGGGGCACCAGAATTTTGGAAAAGGGTCCATAAAAAATTCCCCCAATCCACAAAGAAGCTAAAATGCAAAAAACCCTGTATTCCGACAAAAAAAGGGAATGGGGATTACGTTTTAAATAATAAAAATTTCATGTAAAAATTTGGGGACTTGGTGCCCCCCAAATTCCCCCGAGAAATAAGAAGGGGATTTGGGGGGTACTTTAAACAGTTTTTTTAAAACCTTCACCCTAGCCTTTTTGTTTTGGCTTGAAACATTTAAAAGGGTAAAGTCCCCAACCCCTTGGGGGTATGGGGAAAGGCAACATTTCCAAAGGGGGGAAAAGGCTGTCTTTCCTGCAAAGGGGGTCAAGCCCCTTTTAATTGGTAAATTTTTGGGAAGGAATTGTTAAAGAAAAATGTTTTAGAAAAATCGCAGAAAGGGCAAAAGGAAGCAAGCAAAAATTGAACCCCAAGAATCCGGTTTAGGGAAACGGGTTACCCAAAAGGGGGAAACTTTAAGGGCCAATGGAAAGGGTGCAAATTTGCCCCCAAGCCCCCCCCAAGAAAGGGAAGAGGCCCTTTCCTGGGCCCCCTCACATTTTAAACTGGTAAAAACAATCTGTTGGAACCCCTTGTATTTTTTGTTAAAACCAAAACCAATCACCCCAAAACTTATAACTTTACAAAGAAAAACCCCAAAGACTTTTATGTTTGTGGTCCTAATTTTAAAACCCCTTTTAACCTGTTTGTGGGTTTACTTTACTTTCCGGGAAAACCCTTACCTGCATTTTCTTACACGGGTTTCAAATTTTACGGATTGTTGAACCCCCGGGCCCAACAGGGGTTGTTTTTCCACCCTTAAACAGAATGGCATGATTGCGTTTGCTAAAAAGATGGGAACCACTTTAAATTTGTTTTGTCTGCCATCCCCTAAAATCAATGGGGATTGAGCGTTGTCCCCTTGGGGTAGTTAAACCCCTTGTGAATAACCCACACTTTGATAAAAAGGTTTTAATCAAAAGGAAAAGTAAAAATGATTCCCCTTGTTACAAAAAAGGAATTTGGGTATTTTAAACCCCTAAAACAATGGAAATTTTTCAGTTTTTTGGGAAAATTTGAAACCCCAAACCCCTGGCTTAATGTCTTAACACCCAAAAGATCAACAGTTTTTATTTGGGGGTGGGGGCCCCTTTTCCCCTAATTTGTTTTGGGCATCATGAAAACAATTTTAAAGGGAATGGGGAAGAAACACCCCTGAAATTGGGATAAACCCGTCCTCGGGTTAAGAAAGGAATTTTTTAAAGGGCAGGGAAAAAAGAAACGGGAATAAAGTGGGAAAAGTTAGGGGGTTTGGGGGAAAAAAGAAAGGCAATTGGGTTCCTGGGAAATTTGGGTCCCCAGTTTTTTTTGGGTTAAAACGGGTCCAAAAATAAAACAGCAATTTAAAAAAAAGCCGGGGGTTTTGGCGAAAGCAACCTTAACACATAATACCAAGGGGGAAAAGCCAAAACCTAAAAATTTTCCAGTTGGGTTTTGGGGAAACCCGGGGTTTGGACATGTCTCCCGGGGGGAAGGAAAAAGGGAATCCCCTTAAAGGGAAATTAAAACCACTAAAAACCTCGGGAACACCCCACTTTGGGTGGGAAATAAATGGGAACAGGGAAAGTTTTTTAAAACCCGGGGAAGGGGTTTTAATTAACCCCCTAACCCCATTATTTTGAGGGAACTTTTGAAAAATGGGGGGAACTTTTTTGGTTACAAAATTAAAAAAGGGTGGCCCCCCGAACCTGCACCGTGGCTGAAAAAATTTGCCCTAGCGGCTTCTGAAAGAAGTCCGTGCCAAAAAACCACATGAAGAACCAAAAAAACCCCCACCTGGGGAATTACTTTTTTCCAGGGGAAACCCCCCAAACCCATGCCAACCCCCCCAAACCCATTGGGGGAAAGGGGGTCAGAAAAAATGAATTTGGGTTGCCTTTTGGGGTTCGGGTTTCTATTAGCATTGCTAGTGCAACTTTTAAAATGAAAATTTAATTAAGTGGGGATTGGAACATACCTGTCCAGATAAAGTTAAAGCCTGAGGGGTTTTTGTAAATAGAAAATGAAATTGAATGTAAAAAATTTCTTCCATTTAAAAGCGTTACAAAAAGGAAGGGAAGGCCGGGAATGAAAAAATTTTTGTTATGTCCGGGATAAAGAAAAATTTTTCCAAAGGGAAGGGGAATGTTAAAAATACTTTTAAAACCCAAAAATTTAAAACTTTGGGCCAACTTTTAAAGGTAAAGGTATAAGCTATTAATTTTTTACCTAAAACCAAAACCCCGTCCCCCAAGCTTTAAAAATCAAAAAAAAGCTTTATTTTTGCTGCCTTGATTAAAAACCCAAATTAACCATGGGGTTTATTTTCTTTTGGGGATTATCATTCTGGAAAAAATACATGTATGTACGGGATTTTTCCCACCTTTCCCTCCCTAGGAGGATGGCTTGTTGAGCTGGAACACAAATTCGGTTTGTCCCCAAACAAAAGGAAACCCTTGTAGGCCCCGGGGTGAGGATTTGGAATTTTAACATTTGGGAACCCGGTTTTCGGAAAACAAAAAGGAAAAGTCAATGAATTATTTTCCAAAAAAGGTTGGGTTACCCTCAGGGAAAACAGTTTAGGGGGGAGATTTGAAACAAATGTTCTTACAATGTAAATGCCGTACGACAACACCTTTTAATTTGTAAAAATATAGAACAAATGTTAAGGGATGTAAAACATTTAAAATTGAAAAAGCCCTCTTTGAGCAAATTTTGTTCCTGCTGCACAGTAAAAAAATGTTATTTTTTGGTTTGGGGGAAATAAGTGAAAGGGTTAAAATAAAATTTGGTGGCAGTTTTATTTGGGTTAAATTCCCCAGAATGTTTACTTTAAAATTGGTGGGTCAAGCAAACATCACAATGCCCCAAGGGGGAACCACATAAAACCACAACCATTTAAAAAGTTTTTAAGTATTTTGCAAAAAAAGGAATACCGACTTGGGGGAATTAGTACAGGACAAGGGGCAACCCCCAAAGTTCGGAGATGAAACAAAAAAACCGGGAGGGTTTCCTGCGGGGGAAGGAAATGTGAATTTCCCCCCCAACAGGATGTAACGGGGCAATAAAAACTTTGGCAAAAAAGAAACACTCCCCGTCCAAAATTTTTGGACTGGGGCCTGGCCCAAACCCCAAACATGAAGAGCCCCAAAAGGGGGGCCCCCTTGGGGAAATTTTTCCCTTCCCCCCCATGGCCCAAAGGAAAAAGGGAAACCATTTCCAAAAATTGGGGGATGGGGTAGCCCTCGAATACATGTTGGGGCCATTTTTTTTCCTGCTCAATTGGGAGATGTGCAGGGGGGGATCCCTTGCATGTAATAAGGGGGACTCGGGCCCAAAAAAATTCCCGGGCGAAAGCCCTTAGTGGTTTTTGAAAATTTGAAAAGGGAAAAACCTATTGAATTTAAAATTAAAAACTTCCAAAAAGGTTTACAGGGAAGGGCCAAAATGTAAGGAAGCCATAATAAACAAAAAAGGGAGGAAAATTTAAAAAAACCTTTTCTTTGCTTAAATTTTAAATAAATGAAAATTGCTTTTTTCTCCGAAAAAAGCAGTAATTAATGATGTAATTTTTGGTATTACCTGAAATTTTTTGGGCCCCAACCCCTAGCGGAACCCAAGGCGGGAAGGTGTTGTCTCACTTTGTACTGTGGTTAAAGAAAATAATGTTGTCGGGTATATTGTCACCCCACTAGGAATGGCCGTGACGGTAAAAGGTCACCTGCCCGGGAGGGGGAACGGAAACCCAGTGGGGAACATAACTGAATATGGGTTTTGGGAACCTTTTTCGGGACGGGAACACCAAAACGGGAAATTAAATATGGGGCCCAAGGGGGTTCCTCAGGGGGGAAACATTAAAAAATTTACCGGGCACTTTTTAAAGGAAACCCAATTTTCTTCCCACCCTTGAAAATGTTGGCGAAACATCTTAATGGGGAAAAATGTAGTAAAAAATCCAAAAGGTGTAACAGAAAGGGGGTTTAAAAAAGGGAAACTTTGACCTACCCTTTTGTTGTAAGAATTGAAATCCCGCCCCGGTTTTTGGGAAATTTTAAAAAAACCCAAAACCCAGGTTTTAAAGCAAGCGTGTTTTTTTAATTTGGAATGGTGACCACCCAAAAATGCCCCCTGTTCCAATCACCCCGTCTGAGTGGGGGCCATAAGGCTGGACGGGGTGCCCGGGACTTCCTCCAAGGAGATGTTGAAAAACCCCCGGATTTCCCTGGGGAAACATGTCCCTCCCCCCACAGTTTAGGGCAAAAAAACCGGGAAAACCCCGAAATACTTTTCCCAATGCTCCCCAAACCTTGGAAAACCCCTTTTGAAGCATCACAAAAAATTTGGTTGGGCCCAAAACCCCCCTGGGGTGGGGCCTGAAACCGTAAAGGGATTTTGGGTGTTGAAAAGGAGGGCAAAAACAGGGAAAGGGCCCCATGGGACACCACTTCCTGCAGGCAGAGGCAATATGTGCCAAAAAATATCCCGTGGGGTTGGGGAATAGAAAATTTACAACAAATTTGTTGGTTCACCCCCCGGGAAGGGTTTTACCAACGTCCCAGGGGGTAATTAAATGAAGGGCTTTCCCAAAGGTTCGAGGTACCCTGTTTTGGACTGCAACAAAATATTTTTGGCCCTTTCCGGCAACTTCCGGGAAAATGTCAACCCAAGGTTTTAAAGGATGCCGCCCTGAACAAGACCAAACCTTGTTTTTGGGGAAAAAATTTTGTCCCAAAAACCACCCCATGAAGACCAAAAGGAAAATGTCCCTCCCCATGTTCTTTGCGGAAAAGGGTCTCCTAAAAGGGTTTAATGGGACGGGAATAACCCACCCGGGGAGGTTTTGGGGCCTTTGGCGGGGCCTACAGGGGGGCCATTACAAAAAATGGGCCCCTCCTGAGGGGGGTAAAAAGAAATAGGGGGTTCCCAACTGTGGGTTTAATTCAAACCGAATGGGGGAGTAAAAAGGGGGTCCCCAGGGGGTTAAAAGGGAACAATGCCCTACCCGGGAGAGATGTAACCCGGGGCCCCAAACATTTGGGAAAAAACCCCAACACAACCCTCAGGTGTGGGGAAATGTGGGACCTAAACATTTGTCCCTGATTTGGAATTGTGTATTTTGGAAAAACCCCCCACCTTATGGGGCCCCGGGGTGACCTAGTATTTCTCCCAGGTTTTTTGGCATAGGCAACGGGGAATTTTGGAGATTGTTACCACCCCCCTTGAAGGATATCTGGGGAATTTTGCCCCTTGGCCCCTTTTTGCATTTTAATCTACAAAATGTTGCCCAAGGGTGTCCACCTAAAAGGTGTTGCTCCACCGGGAAGGGCCCCTCCCCTTTGACAGGGTAGGCGGGGTACCCAAAACTATGCCTTGGGGGTTGGTACATGAAACCACATTTGGGTGGTGAATACCGGGTTTTATAAAGTCCTGAGGGGGTAATGGAAAGGGTTTGAGGCGGGGTGGCTGGGCCCAAACCCCCCACGGGGCCCTCGGGGCCCTTTAAAAGGAACCACAAAAAGGCGGGGGAACCGCCCTAAACAAGAAAAATGTGTAGGGAAAACCCTTGGCAACACCACAGGGCCCCCCCAAAGCCAAAAGGGCCCCAAAGGGGCCAAAAAACCCATAGTAACCTTCGGGCGGGGGACAATTATGTGTTCCCCCTCCCGGGGTATTGAAATGTGCCCTTGGGCCAAATTTAAAACAATTGGAAAAGGGGGGGTAAGCTGGCCTAAAGTTTCCCCAGGGAGAACAGCCCCCTGGGGTGTTTGGTTCCAAAAAAGTGGAAACCTCCCAATGGGGAACCCCCTGGGTAGGTAGGGGAAAGTGGTTGTTAAAACCCCAAACCTTATGTAACCCCCATTGGCTTGTGGGACTGGCCCCCTGTAGAAACAACAAGGGTTAGGGGTTTTTAGAAAGGCCAAAATTAGGATTCGGGGAACCCACACATCAGGGGAAACCCACTTGTCCCCAAGGGGGCACACCCAAAAGGGGCTCTCCCCCTTTAAATAGCCCCCCTTGGTTTTGTCCATTTTTTTAGGCCCCTTGGGGACAAAACTTTTTTAAATTGGGTCCCTAAACCCAAATTGGGGTAAGGTACCTATGCACCCAAAAGGCGGTTTTTTAAATGTTTGTGATGGCGGGTCCATGAAGGGCCGGGGCCAAAGGGAGCCACAGTACCCAGGGTAGGTTCCCTTAGAACGGGTTTTTAAATAAACATCCGCAACATGAAAAGGAAAAGTGTAAAAAACTGTCAATTTTGCAGAAAAAGGGATTCGGGGTATTGCCCTTGGGTCTTTTTTAAAAAGGCAAATCCTTTTTTCCCCCTGGGAAATTTTGGGGGTGTTTTCCGTAAAAAAGGGGCAAACCCCCCAAGGGGGAAAATCTTAGGTTAAAAGGGGTTTTTAACCCTAACTTGGTGTATGGGAAATTTTTTCGGGGTTGGAAACCCATGGCCGGAGGCACCCACAATGGGGTAAAACATACACGGTAACAAACACGGGAAAAACCCCCCAAAAGGGGACACATTTGAAAACCACTTTTACAAAGCCGGGTGCCAAACCCGTAAAAAATTGCCACAAAGCCCTGAACACCCGGTACCATACAGCGGAAAATTTTGCAAACCTTTTGGAACAAAACAAGGGCACAAAAACCCAGTGGGGTTTTAAATTTGGCCAATTCCCACCATAAAGGGAAAAGGGGAAAATGTCTTTGGTTAATAAAACATGTTCGGGGTGGTGTTTTTGGAAATCCGTCCCCCCGGGGAATTTTAGGGGGATGTTTTTCCCTTTTTAAAAATGAAACCATTCCAACCAGAATCTTTGGGTGTAATTTTCATTTTTTCCCAGTACTTTTTTCATGGAGGGACCCCCATGGGAAAGGGGAAATCAAAGGGGAAATTTCCGGGGTTCCGGAAAACAAAAGGGATCATTTGAAACCCCCCTGCCAAAAAGGACACAGTCCGAAAAAGTTTAACTTTTTCCCAAAAGCAACAGGGGTGCCATTGTGGAAACCCAAAAATTTTGGCAAACAGCTAATGGTTATTTCAGGGACCCAACCTTTTGGAAAACAGGTTTAAATAATGCAAGGTTTTAAATGTTCGGTGGTTTTATTTGGGAAAACAGTGACAAAAATTTTCCCAGGGTTCCGGGTTTTATAGAAAAATTGCAACCCCAGCATTTTGGGTATGTAAATTTTTTCCCAGTCAAATTTCCCGGGGTTATGTAGACCTGGGGTGGGTTTTTTCCGGGGAAAATCCTTTCCCTCCCGGGGGGGATCGAAAAACCCCTCTCCGGCAATAAACCCAAACCATATCCGGGTGTTTTGTAGGTTTTTTGAATTGTTAAAACCCCTTATAACTAGTGTCCGGGTACAATTGCCCATGGGAATGGGAACCCGAAATGGCCGGGAGGGCCCCCAAGAAAACCCGGGAAAAGGGCCATAGCGGGGGAACATCACGGGAAAAACACATGGGGATTTAAGGGGTTGCTTTTTCCCATAAAAAGGGAGGGGTTGTGCCCCCGGGGTTTTTTCCGGGAAACCCCTTTCTCCGCCCGGGGGAGGGGGGCACCCCACCCCGCAAAAGGGAAAAACCTTGGAAAAAAATTTATTAATGGACACCCAACTTTTCCAAGTAGGAATTTTAAAAATATGGCACCCATTATGGGGGACAAAAATGGGGTTAAATGAATGAAAGGGAAAGGGCAAAAAAGGTTCCTGGGTGTTAATTAAATAAAAAGGGGGAAATTGTCCCAGGGATTCTGGAAAATGAAGCAGGCAAACCGCACGGAAAAGATGTCATTTTTTCACATACTAAAACCACCGGTTTAAAAATTGAAAAGGCACCCATTGGGGAAAAAAAGGGGAAAAGTCAAAAGAACTTTTCGGGGATTTGGAAATAAAAGGGCGGAAAAAGCCCTTGGGGCGGGGTTTTTGGAACATTTGCAACCCACAATTTTTGGAATTATGAATTTTTTCCAGAAACCCAAAAACGGGTTAGAGAATGGGGGGGTAGCCCTGCTTTTAACTAAAAGGTAAAAAATTGCAGGTACAAAATTCCAGCAACTTTAATTTATGAAGGGGTTGTCCTTTGAAGGCCCCCAAAAATTTTGCCAGAAATCCCGGGGTTCTTCCATTACCTTGTCCCATCACGGGTCCAAAACACATAAGGTGTTAATGGGTACTGTCCATGTTGCAGAAAAGGGGGAAGCCCCGGGGAAAATCGGGCCTTGGGGGTTTTTCCAAAATCCGCCCCGCCCGGGGAGGGGTTGGGTACTTCATTTGCAAAATTTCTGGGAATGAAAATCGGTGGTGTTTTTTCCCCCCAATCCTTTGTGGCCCGGGGGAGGGCGTGCTAAAAGGGCACCCCAATAATGCAAACCCTGGAATTAAATGGGTGTAAAGGCATTCCCAAAAGGTCATAAAATTTAGGGATACGGGTTGAAAATTCCCCCAAAACCAAAAAACCCGGGGGAAACCCCCGTGAAGGGCAAACAAAGCATACTTAGGGCCCTCATTTGAAAAACCCACACCAAAAAAAAGGCCCAGGTCAAAAAAAGGGCTAGGGAGGGCCGTCTGCCAAAGAGACACCAAAATTAAAGGCAGCCCAACCTATCTTTTTCCCCAAGCGGGTTTTTGGAAATTAAATTCGGGACAAATTTAAAATCCCTTCCAAAAAATTTTCTTGTTAAAACAATCCCAATTGAGGACATCAGACATTGCTTAAAAGGAAGTCTTCATGGAAAATATAAATATATGAAATTTTGAAACATGAACCAACATAAAATTTTTTCCAAATGTCTGACTGTGAAAGATACAAATATATGTCCTACGGATTGGGCCAAAATATAAACAGAACTGCAGCCACCTAGTAATATAAATGAACCATAATATATACACAAAAACCCCGTATGATTATGACTACTGTAAAATGGCCCGAAATGTAAACATTCACAATGTGCTAATGTAAATATTCATTTAGAAGGTTCTTAAATAAATCAATTCAGTCATCCATGTGTAAATAAAAAAAGGCCAGCGAGGGGCTTGCCCTCACATGTACTGGGATGTTGTTCCACAGCAAATTTTTAAACCCCCAAAAACCGTTGATTAAGGGCAGTGTCAAGGTTTTCAGCTGCCCTTGTGGTTCTGAGGATCTAACTTATTTTAAGCATAGTCATCAGATCTGGGTTGACTTAGCCGTGTATGCCAGGCGGGGTCACCTCTGGGCAAGTGGTATGCAACTGTATCAGCTGGAATTCTTTCAGTGGTCAGTATAACACATATACCTGAGACCCTGCATCTGTTTGCGAAGAACTGTTGGTGCCTTTCCAGCTCCCGGGTTTTGGGGTTTAGATACATTCTAAAGGGGGGCATTGCCCAATCATAGGTCTATTGGCTGAGTAAAAGGGGGACAATGACCCCCCATCTAGAGGGAATCCCTTCATGATGATGTGGGCAATGTGGAAGGTCTCCCAAATATGTTAACATGTTTTCAAAGAGCTTAACAACAAAAATGTCCCCAAATCACTGGTAATCTGTGCTCAGTGGATTGCCACCTATATGGTAGCTCGGGGTAACCTTGTTCTTAAAGGGGTATGCCTATCATTTCCTGGCATTTAGCTGTAGGACATGTCTCTGGTACCACTTATCCACATCTGTGAGGCACTCCTGAAGGATATCTGTGTCAGATGTGTGTCTGACTTTCAGGTTTGCAGTCATCGGGAAACCAAAACCCCCCTGTGTATCGTGTACTTTGGGAAAACGTAGATGCTGGAAATAGTGGCCCCAGGACTGACCCCATGGGACACCACCTGTGACTGGCTGTGAGTATGACACCAGCAACTATGGCCATGTGTGTTCTGTGACTTAGCCGTTTCCCCGGGATGTATGGTTTACATTCAAGAGGGGGTTTATAAATTTAACCCGGGGGTATTGTGTCGAAGGCCTCTCCCGGGTTGAGGTAGGCTGTATGGACTGCTTTGCCCTCAGCAATGGCCTTGGTGACTGATTCTAAAAAGTGAAACCGGTAAAGGGCATGACCTGACTCTGACCAAGCTAAACTGGGTTGTATCCAAAGTATGCGGGCCCCCTATGTCTTTATCTATGTGTCCCATTATGATCCATCTCCATGGCTTTGCAGATAAGGCTTGTCAAACTAATGGTATGGTAATAACCAGGGTCAGTGGAGGCACCATCTATGTGGAGTGTGACTAAAATTAACCCTGTGCTACTACTCGTTATCCTGAGGTGAGGCTGATTAAACAGCTGTCCAATGGGGGTTTAAAATTTCCCCCCAAGATTTCCCGGGGGCACAGCTGGGACACCATGTGGACCATGGATGCTGTGTTGACTTTGGGGCTGGATGTGGGTAATGCTGGACCCCCGGCAGGCGTCCGTTCGATCCGACCCAAAGGGACCACACACATAGGGCCTTGGCGGCCTGGTACCCTCTACCCGGGGTTTCCAGATTTATTTGGTGGGAAAAGGGGGGTACGGGTGTTTGGGCCCCTGGGCCCATTTCCCTTCCCGGGGGTAATACAGCAGTCCCCACGGGGGGGTCTTTGGGGCCCGCAGTATGGCACATCATCTATGTGGAAACCATATATCCCCAGCAAAATTTGGCACCCCCAAAGGCCTTTTCCCCGGGGCCCGGGCGGGCAAAAAGCGGGGGGAGATGTCCGTTAACAATGGACATTGTCTTTTGTGAAACAAACTCCACAGAGACATTCAATAATGACAGCGGGGGCCCCGGCCCCGTGTGGCTGTTCAACCTGTTACGCCTATGTTGGGAAATGTGTGTAGCACAGCCGAACCGGGCCAAACAAAGCAACGGACATGTTCAGGCTCAGTGAAAGCTCGCCACGCAATGTTGTCCCTGTAATATTAAGTACACAGGCCATACATATGGAGGGTTAGTACGGAAATTGGTTATTTCGGTGCAGACCGCAGCAATTAGTATAACAACATTCACAACGGGTACACCGCCAATCGACACGTTACTAATTAAATGACATGGTAATTCATGGACATGCGACAAAACGCCCATGTGACTCATCTAACATTTCAGACAGGGTCAGGCAGTCCCAGACAGTGGGCTGCCAAGACCAAACCCAAAGCACCACAGCAACACCCTGATAATCGGAAGGCCTGCGGCGCATATGGGATATAAGCAGCTGTCATCTGGAACAGTTACCATGTGGCTTACATATGCATCCTGGGCCATGAGCGAGGGGAATTAGAATGTTCAACATGCAGTACCGCACCTTTCCAGCAGGAGAATGGATGCCCGTGACGGCGGTAAAGGGTATGTAAAATGTAACATAGGTACCATGGTTATGCATATTAATGACAACGGTAACAGCTAACGCGGCACTGGTCAATAGTAATCATTGCCAAACGTGAATGCAGTCACGCTTGAATTACTTAACTATTTTATTTATTTTTTATTTCTTTATTTTATTTATATTTTATGATTTGTTGACCGGGCTAGTCTAGCTGGATATATGTCCAGGCTTTTCAGTAGAGGCCCGGGAGAAAAGTCCCATTACATAACATAATAATGACAGACAGATACATATTAGCAATAAAGCACATACAATAAAAATAGAAATATAAATCAATTTTGTTAATAAAATCAACATACATTAAGGAACTCAAACAGTTTAATATCATACATAATGTTTGGTCAATTTCAAAGCATTTTATTCTAGTACATAAAGCAAGTTATGCAATAAGGCATTTGCCATACGGGATAACAGTTGAAGCCTGGGGAAGGATACAGTAGTAGAAGGGGAAATGTAAGATGAATAAAAGGGAAGAGGCAGGGTTAGGAAAAGAGAGAGGAAAAAGAGGGAAGACCATATAGGAACATATAGATGTGCATCGTGTACGATGCAGCCGCCCATGCTGCAAAGACTGTTGGTACATATTATAAAGCTGTAAGTGCTTTCTGCACACGTCTTACCGCCAACCGGATCAGACATATGTTACCGGAATAGTCATTAAGTAACGGAAACACGTAATCTCGCCACTACCACAGACACTGTAAACATATATAAACGGACTACGATATGCATGTATGCGCTGCAGCGCCAGAATCTACAATCCGGATACATGAAAGTGCGCGTGTGCGGTGGCGCGGTGTGTGATCCAGTGAACTCAGGGAAGGTTTCACGGGATGTCTCCACTCCATCGCTTACATATCTATAATTGTCAAATATATGCGCTTTAAATCAGTACTTATTGATTCCATGCTTTTGTTATCGTGAATGCTACTTCATTATACATTACACATTGATATACAATAACCTGATCAACACACTACATTCTAAGGTGCACTCACAACAATCATATCAACAACTATGTGTCCGGATACTGGATTGTATTTTACCAATATTGTATTGGCTATATATTAACACATTGTTGCCGTGACATTGTTTCCATGAAGTAAGGCATGCAACACTGATATGTATATGTCACGTTATAATCAAGACTTGGAGCACTGTCCACCTAACTATGAGCAGGTTTATTGATTATTTCGCTTTTAAACCGACTCTGAAGGAAGTGTATAAGGGACTCGCTATGTCATGCATTCCGTACTCGACGATGACCCATGTTAGTAGGTGAGAGAGCTCAGTATCCTTTCACTGTGGAGTCCATCGTATCTGACAGTGTCTGTTTTTGCCGATATGTTCCATAATGTCGCTATGAAGATGGGCAGGACGAAGGTTTGCTGTATTTCCGCATACTCGCACCTGGCTATAGATAGGCCATGTCATACAAACGATGGGTAGTCAAGCACACATCCACGACTGGGGAACATACAGCTACGACAGTCAATACCACTGGCCAGTATGGGGACAGTCAAACACGCTTCTACACTTTACAAATGCACATCGGTGTCCATTAGCAGGACTCAAAAATTACGACGCCTGCTCCCTTTATACACCGGGATCGCCAATCAGAATACTAACCGTGACTCACGTGCACAGTCTGACATCATATGCACCTGCACCAGCGTGTTTAAGGTTGATGATACCTGCCCAGCGACATGCAGTGACATATGAACAGAGGTCCCCAGACTGTATGTCGTATCCATATCCCAGTTCGCCATTAATGTGCATCACATATCCCAGTTCCACACATGAAGCATGTGTCATGCGACCGCGGGAAGGTTGCAGTTTCATGGTATCCTGGGTATGCAAAAATGGGGCTGCCGGTGTTGTTTGGCAGATAATCCGTTGTCCCGCCTGCGGAGGGCTGCGGGTACAGGATCGTGCTCTTGTTCCCAGTGGGTAAGGATGCAAAGCATCCATAGGGTAATGCTAAAGGCATGTGTGAAATAGTGCTCAGCTCCTACATCAGTGTCCAGTAGGCATTTCCGGCAAAGGATGGACAAACGATGACGGACAAGATGGCACCCATAATAGCAAACCTGGTGGAATCACACAGCCAGTAGTAGGGCATGACATGGTGACATTAAGATGGAAACAACAGTAGATACACCAGAGACATCCATCCTGCCGTGCGTTTAATCCCAGCATACACAGCAGCTGTAAGGTGCTATCAAGCATGAGGGATCACCGCTTCCACTCATGGAACATACCATGCTACCCTGTGGAACACATATTAATGGCACACCAACAACATCAATCCAGGAAGGTCATACTATCGCTAAAAATATGCATGCTCCCCACACATAACCCATATACTGGTCATGAATAAATAGGTTCTACATGTACCGCTGGGTGTTATACTGACAATACAGTGGCGTGATAGTTCACAATGGTACCTGTGAGGATTATTCAAAAGCAGTTGCCAACCCCAGGACTACAGTAACACCCTATGTGTAAATTGTGGAAGGACACGGAGCCACGTGAGCACTACATAATATGCGGTAGCCGGACAGACATCCGGAATGGGAACATACGGCGGCAGTCAAACCCACTGGCAATAATGGACACAGTCCAACATGTTCTAAACTTTACATATGCACATCGGTGTCCATTGCAGGACCCAAAAAATTACTCCCTTAAGTAAGTGTGGGCAACATAGTGTGAACCGGACGAGGTGACAGCCGTGACTACCGCACAGGTAGATATATGCACCACTAAAGCGTCTTCTTCAAGGGTGATGACAGCCGTCGCATGAAATGCAGGACATATGAATAGGACTCCCCAGGCTGCTGCGCCCATACACGCATCGTTTCATTATCCCATTTCCGCACATGAAGGGTGTGCAAGGGCGCCTGTCGAGGGTTGCAGACATGGGATCGTGGGTATTCCAATGCAAAACATGGGTGTCGGGTGTGGATTGGCAGATGATTCGGATCTTCCACCGATGTGCAGCGGGATCGTAGCCTATGACATACAAGCTACTTCGCAATACTAATACCGATCATCCACCGGAAATGGAGAATGCAACTGTCAAATGTTGACAGCCCGATACTAGTATCCAGTAGTCAATTCCCATAGATGGTCAAACGCACGCCAAGATGGCACGCATAGGTGCAAACCTGGGGGAATGTCACAGCAGTTGCAAGGCAAAACCCAGGGAACAGAGATACGGCCTACAGTAGACACTCCCCATTCAGCAAGACCGCTACGGATACCGGCGTACACAACACTCCAATGCCAGCACATCTATGGGGATCACACGCTTCCATACAGTGGAACAGATGGGTCACCTGTGTAAAGATACCAATGGCACAATCTCCACGCCTGCTGGGAATGACATAGGATGGTCAAACTATGGCGCTGACACCAAAGAAAGACATCCTTCGTGAATTAATAGGATTGATGTCAATACACACCATGGCAAACACCCAATGAACAGGGAAGACTTGCTGGCACCCTATGGCCACAAACCATGTCACACATAGGTAGATGGAACAGTCAACATAAACATTTCGCTCCAATTTACAGGTCGCGATATGGTATCCAAAGGTACTTCATAGACATGTATGCGCTATCACCCGCTGGCCCCGTGAGACTTACACATAACATGGAAGTATCCAGGCTTTAAATGTCCACCTTACACTTCCATTTGTCACTTTCTATGCGAGCAATGGAGATGTAGCCACAGCATAGAAAGCAGAGACGATTGCTAACGAAACACACACATGTCAACATCACAGAAAGCATACTATGAACACACTTATTACATGATATTGTGCTATGAAACCCAAACAAAGCAGCAACCTGCAGCAAGAATAATAGTCCCCGTAGTTCGACACAACACAAGTCTTCGTGAACATTTAAACAGTTCATTAAAACATGTAACGTTTTCGCTTTGTTTCCACAACGTGTGCAGGAAAAATGCTATGTTAGAATCGTTCACAATCAACAATGTGAGTCTTAACATGATTTTAAATATCACACTGCTGATTGTGAACACTTTCACAATTTGCTTATTCAGTTGTATTTTCGCAAGCAACGGAAACAGACACACACACACAAGGGACGGGAGATGAACATACGCCTATTTACATGAACTCAGTAAAGTATGAAGCAATTACACAATGCGCTACCGAAGTTAACTGACGTGGCGCTGCCGTCAGAGGCATACATGTAGGTTGCTGACGCCACACGCAAGACAATATTTGAAATAGCTAAGGCATGTGTTGCGGAGCATCTAAAAGCATAATCAGTCGCAGAGGCAGCTGGAAACACACACACACAGAGACACACACACACGGAAGGGACGGGGACTAACCTACGCCTATCTACATGAACACACTACTGTATGAAGCATTTACAGAACGCCGCCACCGAAGTTTACTAAACAGAGCTGTCAGAGGCATACTTGTAGGCTGCTGACGCCACCCGAAGACAATAGTTGGCAATAGCCAAGGCATGTGGCGGAGCATCTAAAAGCATAATCAGTCGCAGAGGCAGCTGGAAACACACACACACAGAGACACACACACACGGAAGGGACGGGGGACGAACCTACGCCTATCTACATGAACACACTACTGTATGAAGCATTTACAGAACGCTACCGAAGTTTACTAAACAGAGCTGTCACAGGCATACTAGTAGGCTGCTGACGCCACCCGCGAAGACAATAGTTGGCAATAGCCAAGGCATGTGTTGCGGAGCGTCTAAAAGCATAATCAGTCGCAGAGGCAGCTGGAAACACACACACACAGAGACACACACACACGGAAGGGACGGGGACTAACCTACGACTATTACGTGAACACACTACTGTATGAAGCATTTACAGAACGCCGCTACCGAAGTTTACTAAACAGAGCGCTGTCACAGGCATACTGGTAGGCGGCTGACGCCACCCGCAAGGCAATAGTTGGCAATAGCCAAGGCATGTGTTGCGGAGCCGCCTAAAAAGCATAATCAGTCGCAGAGGCAGCTGGAAACACACAGAGACACACACACACAGAAGGGACGGGGACTAACCTCGACTATCTACATGAACACACTACTGTATGAAGTATTTACAGAACGCCGCTACCGAAGCTTACTAAACAGAGCTATCACAGGCATACTTGTAGGCTGCTGACGCCACCCAAGACAATAGTTGGCAATAGCCTAGGCATGTGTTGCTGAGCGTCTAAAAGCATAATCAGTCGCAGAGGCAGCTGGAAACACACACACACACAGACACAATAGCCACACACACACACACACACACACACACACACACGAAGGAAGGACGGGGACCTAACCTCTACTATCTACATGAACACTGAGCAGAGCGCTGTCAGGAGGCATACCCCTACGTGACTGGTATCATTTGCAGAGGCAATGCGCCCGATCGGGAGTTCGGACAGAGTGCGCAGAGTCACGCAGTCTGTTACCATCCAGGCCGTGACACTAACACGTTAGTGCTGCAGCCTGCAATAACAAGTAACTACTGATCAGTGCATCACTGCATACTGGGCATGCTCAGACACTTAGACTCTGCACAGGGCAGACATGCATACACATGTTGCGACGGCATGGGTGGCGGAATGGGATCCGCCGTGTGTGTCCAGCCACACAACAGAAACCTGGCCATGCCACAGACGTGCCGCTATGTAGGGGATACAGGCATGCACCCGGGGTATAACTGCAGACGGGCGCGGTGTGCACTGTGCTGTGTGTCTATCTACACAGCTGCCTACTGGGCATGCTCAGACACTTAGAGTCGGCACAGATCAGACATGCATACACATGGTGCGACGGGCATGGGTGGCGGAATGAGGACCGGCCCTGTGTGTCCGCCACACAACAGCAACCGGCCATGCCACAGACGTGGGCCGCTGCAAGGGGAATATCTAGGTGCAATTAACCATGTGTAGGACTGGCCTACAGTTTGTTACATGCTACAGACAACCCTCCCAAACACAGGATACCTTCACAGATGTCCTGAGGACACTGGTGAGTGGGCATGCTCCCACAACAGCACCGTATTGGGTGACGTGAACCACCCGTACATAGCCTGGGAACATTACCCATGGCACAACACAGTATCGCCAGCAGTCCCAGGTGTTCACACACCTGGCCACTGTTAAACAGCCATGCACCATACATACTAGGGATGTCTGACACTTCTGCCCATCACACATGGTGAGGATATGCCCCACACAGGATGTACAGCCTCAATGGTGATGCAAGACCGTATAGTGGATCCACTGGTCATCCACTCACTGTAACCAACACCAGCATGGGGACCCCAGTGATGACCTCTCCACAGAAAACCACACACATCATACGATCGTGTGGTACCCTACAAGTCCTCCATGCCAGTGTTGAACAGAGGCCAGACCGCAAACGCCTAACCATCGCCTTTCCCGACCACTCCACATGCATGTCTGCAACAGGCAAACATGATGACATCAGGACCTTGTCCACCACAGGTAGGCACATGGTGGTGGACCGCAGCCACTGACTACCTGTACATCAACAGTTGGAGCTACTACATGGCAGAGCAATGACAGTACCAGGAAACCATCACCCATTCATACCGGCCACCATACGGCCCCACATACCATCATCCAGGTTCGCTTGTGGGAGTGGTACTGCAGAGGGCACATGAGACAACCACAGGGCCTTCCCTAACTGTGGTAAGGACATGGTTGGGGGCACACAGACTCGCCTGGAAATGGTCCAGAATGGTACAACAGTCACTGCACCCACAGATATTGTCTGCAAACCACAGGACATGTTCCATGCATACATCCCCCCCCCCCAACAGGGAACATATCCATCCCACCAGAGTGTATCCTCCCAAACATGTCATATGGCCTGGAGTGATCCCATATCTCTATGGCGGTTGACACGTCAGCAATGGGCACCGATGGTGTCCCTGGCTGTGTGTTACCCATCCTCATTGAGGCCCTCGGCCCACACATGCGGCCACTGTGTCATGTTAGCCTTACTATGGGCTATGTCCCCAATGGATGCCATATGGCATCTGTGGTCCCACTATGCCAGGGTAGTGCTCCTATGGACTGTCAACAGCCACACCCTATACGCTTGACAAGTGTTGTCTGCAAAGCTGTGTGGAGGTCCATACAGGTGGCCATGGTTACAGATAGCTGTGTACAGCCAATCCCGGCACATACCCACAACTACATAGTTAAGGGCGGATCCTGCCTCCCCAACCTGCTCGTCCAGTCTGGAGTGGTCACCAAGGCCATTGATGGGGATACGTGGGTTTGCACACAGTACCATGACCTGGTGGGAGCGGTCAGAGCACACTACACATGGGACCCATGGAAAGGCTCGCCAGCATACATGTGGGGACATATGTCACCCGATGCTTCTCAGACAGGTTGGAGGTCACACCACACAGGGTTGGTGCTCAAGGTGCCTTGTCACACTCATATCTGACCCAGTGGAGGGCCCACAGGGCTCACTCCTGTGCCCCCTGCCATATGGCATCCGACCTTCCAATGTGCATTCAATCATAGCTAGATTGTAGCAGACAAGGTATGCAGATGACTACGCACCGGCCAACATACCCAACACCCCATGTTACACGGACATCCACCTAGGGTGTCATAGACATGGATGACTGGTGCCAGAGCCATGGCCTGCTACTAAATGCCAGAGAAGGTGCAGCCCTACCCAGTGTGAAGGACATGTTCGTCTCTAATGTCACATGTAGGTGGTACGCCATTAAAGATGGTGGACGGCTCCAGGGAAATGGCTACCACACCTGTCGGCAACCTCTGTCAACACACACAATGGCAATGTGGGTGTGAAGACATTCCATTGTGGCCTCCTGGTCTGGATGGAATGGCAACCACATCAGGGGTGTTCATTGTACCCCTGTACACATCACACACCAGAGCAATGACTGCGCATAATGGCACATGTGGCCTGTAGCTAACCTGATGCCTGCAGCACTCGGAAGGACCGCAAACGCTCCACAAGACGGGATGACGGTGCTAGGACATGTGTCACAAGCTGCACGCCAAGGGGACACCGGGTTGTGGATCTTCACAGCACAGCTGCTCCGTGGTGATCTGTGCCTGACATACACGGCCATGTCTGACCTGGGTGACATGGGCACATTCCACCTCCCAGGCTCCATGCAAACACGGGCACAGAAGCGACTGTCAGACACCTCAACACAAAGATGAGTGGGACGGCTGGGGAACAGGGTTAACGGCCAGACACCCCCTACAACACGGGGAGGAGTGCCAGGCCATGTGAAGGAAAGGCCCTGACTGCCTTTGTCCAGGACTGCTAATGACATGTGGATGTGTGACGATAGTTATGCGCCAGGCAACCTCTGTGTGTCACTGCTAGACCAGGGACTGGGGACTGATGGATATGGCATCCCCATCCTGAGGGGTGTTAGACACCACACACAGTCATGCTAGGTCCACACATGTCGTAGGGCACATATCCTGTTACGTTCATGTGCACCTATGTAGGGGTCCATGCCGGATGCGGGTAACTGTGCTATGCTGATGTTGCCAGACATGCCTGTGGGTACCCCACCATCACACGCGGGGAACTAATCACAGTGCTCCCAGTAGGCACGCAAGTACACCATCAGTATCATACGGGTTAACTGCACCGACATGGTGCTACACATGTAACCACCACACATACTGTGTACACATATCAATGAATGCTGCACCTGTCCTGCATGGTATGTCTGCTGCATGATGTCCGTGCACAACCCACATCACATACACACCTGTCACCAGCCATACACACACACCACAACATACACATCACGCATTATGCGGACACAGGTATCACATACACCTCTCACTATCGTGTCCACCCTGTGCATCAGAATATGTTAGCTTAACCGCATTGATGGTGTGGCTCACAGTTATGCGGCAGAGACTTCATCATATGCACAGGGTGATATGTGTGCCACAGGCATGGGCTGTACCAATGGATGACATCATGTGTGTGTGTAAGGGCCAGTTCATTGAGTGGGCATGACTATTTAGATTGCATGTGGGTGTGGTGGAGCCCTACAGTTGTGTCTGCTGTGTGTGGGTGTGTGTGTACACAGTTCAGTCATCTGTGATGCCTACACGGGTATGCTTGGCAGCCCTGACTGTACAGTGCAGGTGTTACGGCTCACTGTGTCTGCCGGCGGCGACGTGACCCGCGCCTGCCTGGGGTTGCACGGGCACGACCGGGTGGAGGTACTTACTGTCCACTCTCCGATGTCACATGTCCGCTGGAAACGTGCCCACGACGGGGCCGTCCAGGGCCACGTCCACGTGGCCTGCTCTGTCCTGGTGTGGATGGTGTAGTAGCAGCTGCAGTGCTACTGCTACCAGCACTGTCTGGGTGGGCATGGGAGGTGGCACGCACACGCTGACCTGCAGCAGGTGGTGTTGCTGGCACACGCCCACGTGCCCTATGCCTCACCCCTACCTGGTGTTCCTGCACAGACTGCGCACGCTCAAGGATGGCCAAGGCTCGGTCGAGGAGACCAGCCATGTCACCCAATCTCCTATCCAGAACATCGGCAAGATGCTGTTGTGCATTCGCCAATGCCTGGATGTTGTCATTTAGGGCAAGGATTGCGGACCTGTGCAGCCTCTGCCCTTCCTGGTTCTGCCGCTCGCACGCGCCTCGCCGCCATTACAGTCTGGAACATGCGTCTGGTTATACCAGCTGCTGCACCCTGTACGGCAGGTGTATGTCTAGCGGTGCTCCCCCTACGAGCAGCACCTGCCACATGCCTGCGTGGCACTGCACCAGTCCTTACACTGGCAACATCGTGTGTACCCACACCTTCTGCAGCCACCACACATTCCTGCTCGGGGACAACAGACGCTGACTGACTGTCATCTATGGGCAACGGTGTTGGGGTATGTGTCGGCATCTGAACCGTGTGCGGGGATGAAAGGGACATATGTGTGATGTTCTCCAGTGGCACAGACTCTGCCTGTGACGACCCTGCCTGTGCCTCATGCACATGGTCATCACCACTACTATCTGTGGGGACAGTAGCATCAGATTGACCGCAGGAGGGGAACGCACCTACAGCACCTGTCAATACAAAGACATACCATCGGTTACAATACACACACACACACACACACACACACACACACACACACACACACACCATGCATGTGATAATGCAGGTGGCATGCAGCATTCACACAACACAGACCAGTGAATGCAGACCAGACATTCATAGTGGCAGTATGTACACTGCCCTGGTGGGGACAGTACAACAGGCAGGTGTCATTTAGTAGGCATGCAGTACACACATTCATGGTAGTTTGCATGCATCAGCGTGATACACCGTGTGGCCGCGGGCGAGTTGAGAGTACACATGGCTGCCGACACTATGTAATGTACACCGCAAACATGTGCGGTATCATGTGGACATGTGAAGATGGTGTCCCACCGCATGCACCACATCACAATGGCTGTCACGGTGCAGTGTTATGTGTACAGTGTACAGATACAATGTATGTGTAACAGTGATGTCTGTGCAGGTACGTTTGCTGTGAGCTGTGTGCATAGCTGTACGGTGTGTAGTGCAGGCTCTGTGCCACTGCACAGTAGCAGGACACAGCTATGTGTCTGTGCGATGCGTGACCTGGACGCATTACATTGCCATGTCTGTAAGTCAGTTCAGCTGCTCAGCAGCAGCTATATGGTGGACATTGGAGGCACCTGCAGTAGCTGTGGAGAGGCATTCCATGTCACTGGTGTACTACATCAGATGTCCAGGGGGTCCACTACAGTGATGAACCCACTATGTGTGTACAGGGTGCAACGGTGAGTACCCACTGTGGATGTGCTGTGTGGCAACATGCCTGTAGGTATCAACCATGGCCTTGTCTGTCTGAGTCATTGACAATTGTGTGTGGTAGACATCGTGCACACGGCCCTGTGGTGGCCCATGTGACATACACCCATACTAGTGTGACGTGTCACATTCTCTACGGATATGCTGACAGTGTGGATGTCTGCTATGTTGTGCATAGGTCATATCATGGTGTGACAATGCTGCAGCCAGACATCCACGTGCATGGGACATGGCATGCGCCATGTCACAACGTGTGCACCCGATGCAGGGGCATGGGTCACATTGGTAACACCTGTGCTCTGGCCAGATCACAGCTCACTATGTGGTACTGTGTGCATACTGCACTGGCATACCAATGCATACTACACATGCAGCCATTGTGTAACACCTACACCATTGTATGCATAGCTGAATGCACGTAACACACCAATAGGTTGTGTGGTGTCATACCACTCTACGGTAACGGGTGTATCTACTGTACATGGGTGGTGTGTATGTCGGGTGGTGCGAGCTGTATACCGTGATGGGGGCACACACAGGTGAGCATGTCATGCCTAGACACATGGGGAATATCAATACAGCAGAACATGCGTTTGACTAGCAACAGACTTACCTGCAACAGACCCTTGTCCTTGCGACACGCCAGACGCATTCTGTAAAGGCATTACACAAAGGTATACACATTAGCCATTACTATCTCCACGGTCAGCACTGTGCATGTCACATCATGCATGTGTGTGGTAGCATGTGCTATGCACATGTCTGCTAACACAACATAGCATACAATGGTTTGCATCTTGTGTGGCCATATACCTGGCATGTATTGCTATATCATGTGTTGTACTATGACACCCACACCCACGGCGCCTATCATACAAACATGCAACACTGACTTACCATGCGGCTCCAGGCTCATAGCTCGAGACACCCACCTCCACGATGGACGCAAGTGGTTCTGCGTGTTGATCCGTGGGTGTCCACAGACTGGCCAGGAGCTCCTGCGTAGCTGTGAGTGGGGGCTGTGCTGGTGGCCCACCACCTGTCCCACATTGTTGCCTGGCGATTGCAGCGCACGCTGTCTTGCATGCCGGATCAGGTCTCTGCAGTGCCATCTGTTTTGTTGGTATCTGCCGTTGTTTCCACCCACGCTGTTCACCCTCCTGCACATCTCCTCCCACATCTCCTGCCGTTCCTGTGCCTGCTGTGGCACATGGCTAAACAGGGCGTTGTAGTTACTCTGGAAGTATGGTATGATGACCTCCTCCTCCTGTCGGCTAAATGTTGGAAGCCGAACGTGGCATTATCTGGAAGACATAATGATGGTGGCAGGTCACATTCACACTGCTGTGCTGGCATACTGTTGGAAATACATTGCTATGACATGTACGACATCTGCACAGTGATCTGTGAAGGGCATCGTGGCGGTGACACAGCCGATGTTGTGGCTTCACACCATTGAGCACTGGGTGTCACATCATATCTGTGTGCCACCCCATCACACTGTGCATGCACCATGTAGATGTTAGCCTGCCATGGACATGTGTACCTGGCTGCACCTATGTCCATATCAGTTGGCATAAGTCCCCATGTGACGCCTGTGCTACTGTTCACCTGGACGCTGTGTATATGTCAGTACACATCACGTCTGTGTCCATTGTGAACGCCAGCAGCGGCACTGTACACATACACATGGACACCTGCACATGCATGTGTTGTGCCATGTACTTCCACACAGCACTGTACCAGTGCTGGACAACTTGCCACAGCTCACCTGTGTTACGATGTGATAGACATGGAGCAATGTGTAACCATGACACATTAGCAGGAAAGGCCAGGCATAGCATGTACACACACACATTGTGCAGAGCATCACACAGCACCTGTAACATGACAGGGTGCATCACGCCACATTACTACTGTGTATGGTTGATAGTGAGAGTGCCTTTGTCCATTGCACCATGTGGGACTGTGATAGCTCATGCAGCCTTGCTGGTCAGCTCTGCATGATATGGCAGGGTATGCCACATACATGGCACTGGGTGTGACCCACCCGGGCTGACGGTATTGGCAGGGTGGCTGTCCATTGCATATGTCATAGCTGTGTGAATATGGACATTCAACATGTTTATCACCATGGTGTGGACACTGTCCTCCAGCGAGGTATGCTGTACGCTGCTTGTTGAGGGTGTGTATGGTGCATGCAGGTATCACACATCCATACATACACTGTAGCCCTGGCAGGTGCTATGTGCTGGGATGTTGATCAACACAGTGCTGTATGTGTACACACACCGCTATCCCATGCACATGGATGGCTGCCTGAACTGATGTGGGTAACACATATGTGTACATCCATTGCCCGCTGCCACCCACATGTCTGCTGCTGCACTACACACCGCCATCCCTCCCTGTGTGAATGTGGTGTTGGCCTCAGCAGAGGTATCCATGTATGGGGACAGGGATGTTCACATAGCAGGCCCACTGATGGTATCGCCGATCTGACCATACACATATGATGCACCCTCACACATACAACCCATTCATATTGTTGTACACAAAGATAACACAGCTATATTGCTAAGCACGAGCCATTCACAGACATACATACACAGAGGCATGCACGCCCATCTGTGTCATTGCCTGGACTATTGGTGGTTTGGCACCTAACGTGTTTGACTGCAGGTGGCGCGGACCTACTGTGCACATGTCTACATGGTAGGCCTGTTCTACGGTAGGCATCTGTGATGTGCTGTGCACATCTCATATCTGCACATTTGGTTGGTGTCCATCGGTCCACGGGCCAGTGGTGGGACATACAGGGATGTTGCTGAACATATATGCATGCGACCCTGTACAGCTGTGACGCTAGCCTCCCAGATGCTCATGTGTCATGGACGTGAACACCGTACACACACATGTGGTTGTGGGCCGTCCGCACTCCATCTCCACCTGTGGGTTGCTATCATCCCACACACTCCTTGTACTGTATGTTCAGGCTATGCACCTATGTGGGGCTTGTGTGCATGCAATACGATACTATGTGCCTTTGCACCCATCACAGACATTGTCACACAGGTACACCGGCAGCCATACACATCGCAGATTGTTGTCAGCACGTCACATGTGGTACACACCTAACACATCTCCTGTGGGACATGGTAATTTGTATGGGCATGTCCAGTAGTGACATACCACAGCTACCCCTACATGACGGCTATGCAGGACATGTCTGTGAATATCTACTGTGACATATACACAAGCAATGCCCCCCTACCTACATCACATGGTACTACCTGTGGAGTATGTGTGTCTGCATCCATGCTATGGCCATAGATGACAATTGTACATCAATATGTGCAAAATACCTCAGTGGGGGTTGTCATGAGCACATGTTCCATGTGTCAATGCATTGTTTGTGTCTGTTGGGCGGTCATTGTTGTGCATGGTTTACATGGCTGACATAGTGTACTGTGTCTGATTCCAGGTACTTCATTGGGCTACCAGCATTGTACATTTCTACAGCACATTCCAGCCATCATGTAGCCAGCTTAGATGACAGTGGGAGGTGTTCCACCATGTGCACATATGTCACATGGTACAAGGGTGACTGACACACATTGTCAGGACTGGGTTCTGACTGCTGTGGCTGTGTGTACCGGTGTTGACAACCATGACTGCACCAGATGGTGTCTTCTGGATGTGTGACATTCACAACAAACACCCACATTCACATAGCAGCACATCGTCCATGACAATTGACATTCCTGCATGAACACTGTGTACGGTATGTCTGTATGACCACTGCATATATCACTGGTGGCCACCAGCATGGCTGCCTACAACAGCAGTGTGTGTATCCTGTGCAAACATGGGTTACACCAGTCGCACCACACCTGTGTCAGATGGCCCTGTAGTGGGTGACAGTGCAGTTCCATTCATCATGTAACAGTATACATCGTGCACCAGTATGTTGCAGACATGTGAACGGCTGTGCTAGTCGACATATGCACACATGACACATCACCTGGTACACCGTGTCTGCCTTGCCACCTGCTATTGTGACCACCCTGTGATGACATTGTACAGCCCACATGGACTTGGACATGTGATGGCACAATGGTGAATTAACCGTGCAGGTGTGTGTCTAGCCAGGTGTCCAGTAGCCAGTGGTCTGCATGCAGGGATAGTCTACATTGGCCTACTCTGTCACTGGGACTGTTGACTATGGTCATACTGTTGTTATGCAGGCATGTGCTGTTTGTCCAGTCTGATAGTCGTGTTCAACCACACTACCGCGGCACACATGACGGTGGACATCTGCCTAAGGTGTGCAGCCCACATGTACATCTTCACATGCTATGCTGCCTGTGCAGCGGTGTCACATGTCTGTCTCGCAGGGCTGTCACAGGTAGGCAGCATGCAGTGATGTGTGGCAATGCTTACAACCTCCACTGTGATGTACACTAGCACTGCACACACAGTACAGCACACATGTCATTTATCTGCAGTGCCTGGGACCTGCCTCCATGCCCTACACGGCACACCTGCCAGTCCAGATTGTACACAGATCATACCTCCCAGGCACATACCTGGACTGCAACACACACGGGTGGGTGGTTCCCACACCACACCGTGATTTACACACATACTGTATTTTCCCATGACACATTGCATCATAGGTAGTCCATGTTCAGATACCCATGTTCGTGGCCACTACGCACATTGTGACACGTGACAGTGAATACACTGTACACCACAGGTTACATGCCAGTCGGGTTGGCATACTGTACATTGCACCTAGGACAGTTGCTACTGCTATGTATTGCCAGCAACACGCCCTTCCCTAGTATGGACTCCCATGTACCCACACATGCTTGGCCATGCAGTACGCATAGCTGGGTGACACATTACACGACACATACCATACCTACACTACCTCAGCATGCACCAAACCTCCATGTGTCTGTGTGCTAGGCCTACACACCTCCCCCCTCTGTTTGCTGAACATCCGTGCTTACCATCCCTGCTAGCCACACCCTAAACACACAACCATAGCAGCATGCATGGTACATACACACTACAGCCGGTATTACTGACATCCACTGACAGAGGTAGTTGATGGCATGGCACCCCGTACGATGGACAGTCTACGTGCCTATGCCAACAGTGATCACAGTGCACTTCTGCTACATTTACACACTGGTAGGGACCATGCTATTCCACACTGAGACATGGTGGTACTGGCCTTTTCACAGACGCCACAGTGGTATTCCTGTTCCATGCACACGCGCTGTATGGGCACATGTGCAGGCTGTTGCACGGTAGTTATGTTCACCTGTGTGTTGTGTGTCACTTGACAGTCATGGTGTGTCCTGCTGGTGCATGACATACTCCACAGCTAGCTACCTACACATGACTGCCAGACATTGCAGTGTGGGCCCTCACGCAGTGTGGTGGTATGTCTCTGCTGTTTGACTACATCCACATTCAATGCAGCATACCACGGTCATGCAGGCATTGACGACACAGATGTTTCTGGCATCGTGCCTGCCAATGGGGTACCTACCAACAATACACACTCTCACTCACTACAGGGTTCCAATCCTTGGCTGGACATTATATTAACCCTGTGGACACATACATAGTACTGCCATGCACATGTTATGTCTGGGAACACAGTCCCAATGTCACCTCCAACGCTGTAGTTGTTGTATCCCGCCAACCTGGCTGTTACATGTCTCTGCAGCAGCACACGTCAGTGACTGCTAGCCCATTCATGTACGGTGTGCACCCTGACCACCACACTACCACATCTATCACACTACACATGGATGGTACTGCATTGCACGATGGGGCTGCATCTCTACACCCATGACTGGGCCATTCAGTATGGCACTGGGCCACATCTTGACATACATGCTTCACACACTCATTGACTACCTGCATGCCTTTCTGGCACCCTTGTTGGGCTTCTGTGCCACAGCACACCACATCCCATGCTGGCCACCTGTCATATTATTGCATGGGTGGTTGGGGTGGTACAGAGGGTATCACATCAGACATGATCCGCTCTTTGCCCTTCAGCACCATTCCACTTTATGCT
The DNA here is from genome assembly GCF_019279795.1 of Protopterus annectens. Classification (NCBI taxonomy): domain Eukaryota; kingdom Metazoa; phylum Chordata; order Ceratodontiformes; family Protopteridae; genus Protopterus; species Protopterus annectens. The sequence continues at coordinate 848,448,386 of NC_056748.1, read as the reverse complement.
ATTGCCAGTGTACACATCCAGCATCACATCGCACTTATGTATCGGCATGTCACGCCATGTGCCCGCTGTACAGTGCACACCGTCATGCAGGCATATCATGCTAACGTCAACAAGTCAGGGACGGTGGCATTGCACGCCTCAGACATGTGGCCCTCATGCTCAGTATTTGCATACGCACACTACCTGCTGTCACACAGTACTGTACATGCCTACATATACCACTTCTACATACCTGGCAGCATTCTAGCTCATCCTACTATGTTGCTGACACCCATACAGGTGTCAGTGTGGCAGATATATCATGTAGATATGATTGCATCAGTTACATCACACATAGTGCATACACATCACCTTTGCATACTGACAGTCATGCGGTGTGTATCACATGGATACTGTCCCTATACAGGCATATCACGCTGTACATGGTTGATGTACACACACATGGCCCACATGGTGCTGTGGTTGCCATATTACACCATGGCGTGGGTACACATGTGCAGGACCACGCATTTCTGGACCGTATGTCTAGCTGATACCTTGGGTGCCCTTGTACCTGTGCTATACACACATGTACACGCAGGCCGTGTTACAATAACACATGTGTGGTGTACCTTACACAATGGATACAACGTTACATGTCTCAGTATAGTCATGCTGTGCTCTCTACCCGGCTCAGACAGTTTACATATGCAAATGACAGTCATGCAACACATCTGTGCTCACCTGCATGCCACTAACACAGGGGTGTAATCTACTCTGCCATGGGCCATGTTCTCCGCAGAGTACTGATGCATGTAGTACTCCTACATGGCGTTTGCAGTGGGCAGGGTGGGAGGAGCAGTCCTGCATGTGTGCACACATGCCACATTGCTCAGCCCGGGCATCTGTGTGACATCCACAGACTGGACACACACCATGCTGTGGGACATAGGTCCTGTGCACATCCCACAGGGGCACACTGTGTCACTAGTCATGTGATAGCTTCCTTGCTGGTAGGGTGACACAGACCCATGGTACCACCACAGCGGACGCATTGTATAGAGATGACAGTTGCCCTCCAGTACTGACGCTCAGTGGACACTACCATGGGGGGGGTGTCAGTACTGTGTACATTGCACATGTGTTTACACACGGCCCTGCTGGACATCATTGTGGCACACATTGCACCTGCTATGGAACGTTTGGACATGGTCACTTGCTGTTCCCTCCATTTCGGTACCTATTCTGCTACTACATTGTCCCATATGTGCAGGCCATACATATCTTGTGTATGTACATAACATTAGGCCATCGCTCCATCATGCATGCTATGCCTGTGATACTGTCTATGATTTGTGAACATATCCATCATGACAGCTTTGCATTACACATAATTGACATAGTCGCCCCTACTGCGTGGGATACGTGCACGTCATGCACATTCCGTATGACATCGATGGTATATGCCCATGCACATGTGTGCTGTGACACTATACATACATGTCCTATCCCCTGCTATGGCACTTCATTGTTGGATATCCACTGCCAGCATCAGCGTGGGTGGTGGCATTGTTCTGTGCTTGCAACCCCTATGGCAGACCTGGGGTAGGGTTACCACCTGTGCCACTTTGCAAGGGACAGTCCCTCCTTGGGCAGTTGTGTCCTGACAAAATATATTACAAATGGCAAATGTCCTGAGATTGTAGGACATCACTATATCCCATTCTTATGTAAGAGTTGCATAACATACTTATTTATGTATGTACATTCCTAAATGTTACAAGACACACAATAAGCAACTTAACTGCTACAAGACTACACTTTTCTTTATGCAAAAGAGTAGAGTTCTAACCTTTGTACTGACCATGGGTATGTGTCCACCTGTAACATCTGATGTGTGTCCCGAAGATTTCCCACTTTGGCCATTTGAAAAGGTGGCAAGCAACCTGGGTTATCCCGGTGTGTACATGTTGTCCCACTGCTGTGCACACGTTGTCCACAGTCGTTGGTATGCTGCGCCGTTTTAGCATTACATATCCAACCTTCGCCTCTCTGCCTGATGGACAGGTATCTTTACCTACACACACCGCTCACATACTGTACAGATTCGCCATACGTATCGCGTTACACACCAGTACATGTCGTGGGTTCGACATACCTTTCCGCCTTTTGTTCTGAGTTCGTCTCTATTCCCTTGTTTCTCCTTCTCTATTCGTGTTAGTTCGGTATGAACATACGGTTTGAATATCCAGGAGTCTTCCTTATATTCGCCGTCACCTGAGGCATGTGTGTTAATCAGGCCAATAGCTGTTCCTCGGTGTGCACTTATGCGCATATCAGCGGTGATCCCCTTCCTTTCGCTCGCTACGCCGGCACTAGCCCATGGTTCTTTCCTCGTGTGGCCGTTGGTTATTTGCAATACCTTCGTGAGGATGGTATGTATTGTATCATGTTTGTGTGACTGCATCCGCTATGTGTGGTGTCGGGCACATTTCGCTGTGGTGTTAGCCGTGGATTGTGTGTGTTGAGTATGGTATTGTGTTCGACATGTGGGTCCCCTGTCCTGGCGGCGCCTGTCGATGGCGTTGTGCATTCAGATGTGTTACATAGCTGTTATTTTCCTGTACATAGCGGATGCAAGGATGCATCAGCCGCTGCTAGTGTTTCCCGGGAGCTTGTTGTGGGTATGCCGCTGTCATTCACTGCCTGTATGTGTTTGCTACGGTTTTAGCTGTTATCCCTTTGATATGTGCAATGGGGTATATCTGCGGATGTGGGTGACGGTACGAGGTGTGAGTCTTGCATTTATACATACCAGATATGCTTGTGTGTGTGCTCCATCCCTGCTTGGGGAGCTGCGGGTTACCTGTCTGTTGTTCCGGGAATGTTTGTTTTGTTGATGTCGTCTGCTGTCGGTATCGCCTGCATGTGTGCTTCCTGCACGTATTCCTCCTTCACATCGGTTATATATCTGCGGATGTTCGTCCGAGCCTACTATCCATTGGCATTGTGTCGCTGATAGTTACGGTGAATGTGGTCCTATACTTGGGGCGGCCTGTATGCTGGCGGTGGCCTCCTATTCGGGTGCCGCTTGCTTACACACCGCGGTATTTACGGGACCATAGGTGTTCACGATCGGTGCCGGATAGCACATTCGTATTTTCGCCGCACATGCCTGATGCTGTGTAACGCTGCCGACGGACCGTGTGGAGTCTACCTTATGGCCGCCATACCTACGGTCATGGTTTGTACATGCGTCCTTTGCATCTCCTGTTGGCTATGGCCCTGTGGTACACTTTGGGACATTTCCGCTTTGCATCGCTTTTACGCCGCCACGCATAGCCACTGAGGAGATGTCAGTACTACTTTGTGGGTACTGCTGTACATACGCCTATGGTTCCTGTACTGTATGCCTACGCCTGTTATTACACTCCGCCTGTGACATGTCATCTACATACACAGTTTACACTGGCACACACATTACACACACACAGCGGAACACACGACAACCTCACCTCACACATACACATATTGCCGCCATGGCTGTCAACCTTCTATTTCCAAAGTGAGGAACACACACAGTAGTAATGTGAAACAAATGGGCATAATGTGGAACACATAGTAATGGCATAGTGACAACTTCAGCTAAGTAGGTCATAGGTTGATTATAATATGCTGATTTACTTACAGTGAAGAACCTTTACTGACTTACTATGAGTACATTCTATTTACCAGGATGTCATTTATATACATTCCTAACAATGGATGTTTGACAGACATTTTCAATGTGGAACTTGGAGGAACTGCGAGGAACATGAACTGTTTTACACCCCAAATGAGGTACGCCTCATAATGTCGTGACACTTCACTGGTATGCTTTCCGCCGCACCGACGGTTGAACACAATACCTACGTTGGCGCATCACCGTGGCGGCATGTATGTCCGTACTCATATTGTATGGATATGACACGGACATATCTACGGTTGCCACCTTTTCAAATACCCAAAGTGGGACATTTTTGTAGAAACGCCAGATTTTGCATGCAAACACATACCCACGGCCAGTACAAAGGACAGCAATTCACTTTTTGACAGAATATGAACCTGTAGCATTACAGTTGCTTATTCTGTTTATTATCATATTTAGATGTTTCTTCTACAAAATAACTGTTTTATGCAACTAATAAAGAAATTATGGGAAATAGTTTTGTCCTACAATCTCAGGACATTTGCCATTTTGTCAATGTTTTGCAGGACACAACTGCCCAAAGGGGACTGTCCTCACAACGTGGGACAGGTGGTAACCCTACACATATCCCGTTACTGTACCGTGGACTGGTGACCATCCCGACACACGGATATGTATTGATGCAGGTTAACATTTCCATGGCTGGCGTTACCTGCCCTGCCCACCCTCCAGGATGATCGGGTTGTCGGTCACTATGTTTACTATGTGGTGATTTCGCCTTACTTATCTGTGAACTTGCATCCCTGGGTTCCATATTACCCTGTTGTACTTTATATCTGTGTATGCGTATATATATTTCTACATGTGTACTGATATGTATTTCCGTATCTGTGTATGCACATGAGTACATATGTGGTCGACTTGCGGCGATAGTGGCAGCATACGGCTACGCCGTGTGCTGTAGAACCGGCGTGCGTTGAGGTGTTGGCGTTCCATGCTCTGCTGTCTATTGGGTGTGCAGTGTTTGGGCGGTGCCTTTGTTGGAGTCACACATACGTCCGCACATACGGTACACATTACGGGCGGACATGTTTGTGTGGCGCCCATTTTACTGTGTGTGCAGGTCAGGAGGTGTCAGTCCATGGGGCCTACACTGTCAAAGTATGTGCTATGCGTTCCCTCTTTGCCAGGGCGTAGGCATATTGGGTACGCCTCTGTCTACCTACTGGGGCTGGCTCAGTGTGTCCATGGCGCTGAACGCCCTGTGCCTGTGCTTGCCCTGGCAGTTGTGGCGGGCTTGGTGGCCCTCCGGCATTATGTCCCTGCAGCAGCTGTTTCCGCAGAATCATATTGTGTAGCATACAACATACTATGAATATGTGGGCACTTGTGCCTGGAGAGTACTGCAAGGCTCCACCGGATGTATCCAAGCACCGGAACCGTGATTTCAGCATCCCGAACACACGCTCTATGATTATTCTCGTTTGCGTGTGCCTCATTATGGCGTTCTTGCATGTGTGTGTGTGCATTTCTGATGGGTGTCATCAACCACGGCTCCAGTGCGTAGCCAGCATCCCCACAAGGTGACCTTGTGTGATGTCCCCTGGCGAATACCTGATACAGCTGTGAGGCATGCCAGATATGGGAGTCGTGGTAGCTTCCAGGGCTGCCAGCACACACATCCATAATAATGACCTGCGCATTGCACACGACCTGGCAATTGATGGAGGGGTATCCCTTGCGGTTTATGTAGCGTCTACCCTGCTCCCCGGGTGGTGACTTAATTTCTATGTGCGTACAGTCTATCGCACCCAGGACCTCCGGTATTGTGCCACACGGTGGCAGCGGCGATATTGCTAGCCAACTCCTCCTGAGATGTGGGGAAATGTATGTGCTCATGGGCATGTGGTAACATGGCATCCAGGAACTGGTGTAGTACCCTGGATGCTGATGCCTGTGAGATGCCCATTATGTCCCCGTGGGCCTTTGAAAGGTACCTGTAGCCAGTATTCGCAAGCTCACACATACCTTTGTGTCCACTGGGATGGGCTCCCCTCTGTTGTCTCTTGTTCTCAGGCGCGGCCGCACAGCTCCACTATTTGCTGTAACGGTCCCTGTCCACCCTGTAGCGCCTACTATCTCCAGGTCTCGCAGCCCCTGGTAGGTCACCCTTGGTCTGAACACTCTCCTTCTCCTGTGAGGCCTATGGTAGTTGTCGGCACCACCCTCCGCAACTCCGTCTGTCTCTGCCACATACCTATGCATCACGGCCACGGCGGCACCCAGCATATACATATTAAAAGTTCCCCGTCTGTTTACACCCTACGGTGCGGCGTTTGGGAAATCGCTGTGTGTTGTGTGCATTCACATTTAATACTGTTGTGCTGTATACCCGGTGATGTCATTGGGTGTGTCTGTGCGGCCGTATCCATGGATTATTTCCGTGGTTTTACGCTTGCAACTGCAACGGTACTGCCTGTAGTGTTACATTACGGTTGCCTGCATTGCCTTCGCCTGGCATCTTACATTACTGCATCCTGCAAGCACATGGCATATGATGCATTTTATCTGCAGCCGCAGTTATGCTACCTCTGTACTTGGCTGTGCTATTTCGGTTCTTTGCTCTTTGCATTTCTACTACATCCCCTACTATCTTTGCACTCATATGCCTCCCCTTTCCCGTTATGCAGGAGTCTGCATGCAGAGTTATCAGCTGCCGGCGTTTGCCCTTCCTGCATTGATTGGTGTTAATTGCTCATTACGGATCCATTTACACTGCTTCCGCATTTCCTCGTATTCTCCGCATTACCTTCCTATATCCGTGGTTGTTGACGGTGAGGCCGCCACATGACTGGTTTAGGGAACGTAGTCATCCTCGTGCACATGCATTTGTGCACGCATTCTGTACTCTCAGCGCATCTATTTCCTAACACGCCAGTCCTGATGCTGTGATGTGCATTGTACAGCCCAGATTTGCTGACCTCCAATATCCTTCCTCCTACAGTGGCACACCCTCTGTGGTTGACATGTATCTCGTAGGCCACTCCTCGGTGTAGTACCGCTCGCCGCTTGCTCCATCCTTACGCCGCCGCTTTTGCGATTCACTATTATCTGCCTCATTTGCATGGAATTGACTACTAATACATGGTTACGGCGGACACCGCCACCACTCCTTGACAACCATTGCGCTGGGGTTGCAGCTTTACATACATACTATGGTGTGTGGTGGCTGTGCAGCTGATTTGTGTTCTACTGCTCTTTTAGGACATTGTCATATTATTTCATTGCTTTGCAACTTCTGTGCACATATCCCGGAGTCTGCTGTTCTTTCTACATACGTGCCATTTATGTCATTTTTACATTTTGTGCATATTTTCTTTGGACATTCTCGGTGCCTTTCCACATTGGCATATTGCACCTATATGATACCTGACTTTGACAGCCTTCCGTTACTCCTCCGGTATGTTTGGGTAAATGTAAACCGCTTTTTTGGTTTACATTGCCGTTCTACGCTACGCCTGCGCCACTTCGTGGATCGCTATTTGCCCTCATTTGCATGGTGCAATACCGCACACAGTGTGTTTTGCATACCTACGCCGGGGGCGGAGACGGTCCGGCGCACGCCGGTAGTGCACGTGGAATTCATTCATACCTGAATCGCTAAGCAGCCATATTTGGCATTATAACGCCGACGCTATGCTGGCGCCTGGCGCAAGGTTCATGAATCCCGGGGAATATCTTTCCCAGACCTCTGGGGTTAAGCTTTCCAAAAAGTCCCATGAGTCTTTTAGTAAATGCCTTTCAAAATGATAAACAGCTTTCAACTTCTCATCAATATACATTTGAAATGGCTGAGTTTTAGAGCCACCTGCAGCCACAATACGTCTATATAGGGGTTTAATCATATCTTCGTACACCTTAGGAATCCCAAATATAGTAAGAATGACAGGCATATAGACCTTCAAAAACTGATATAATTCTGAAAAAATGATTTACTTTAGCAATAGTTCTTCTGAATAAAGGTCTACCCCTCAGTAAGGCACAATGATGTCATTTCTAGAAACTGAACAATAAAATTCACTATTATGTATGGTTTCTGTCATGCTTTCCACATAATCTTAAGTGCCACAAGTCAGAATACCCCAACCTTCATTAGGTTTCATTACTCTTATAGACTTATTATTAACTAAAGCTTTCAATAGATCATCCTCACTCTTACTCAAATTATTCATTTTGTTTTTATTCTTCGCTATAAATGTATTCTATATCTCATCAGAGCAAACTCTTTCAAATGAGGCTAAAACAAGATGAGGTAATGGATTAAAATACTTTTCCTTCACAATAGACTTTCCAATGGTTTTCTCCCTCTGGTTCTATCATCTTTGTAAAACAATGCCAAAGTCAATTTTCTAAAACATAATTTAAATTCTAGTAAAACCTCACCGATATCTAACTGTCTACTAGGTACAAATTTCAACCCTTTTTTGAAAAGTGAAACAAAAATATTATCTGTTGTTAAACTGCTACAGTTAAAGATGTTGAAACCATTTTAGTTAATAAAATTCCTCCATAGTCTGTTTCAATTTCACTACCTATTCTGGCCATTCCATGCCTCTGGGTTTGTAATTCCTGTTCCATTAGGAGATATTGCCCCTTGGACTAATATCCTCCCCTGAAATAATTGGTTGGCCCTGTATCTGTATGTCTCCTCCCCTGATTCACTGACCTCTTCAACCTTCATAGAGGGGAAATCCTCATCCACGTCAATATGATTTACAGCATCCCCAATGTTCATTTCATAACATTCAACCTGCTCTGAACTGTCACAATTGTTACTATCCACTTCTTGTTGGTCCTCACTTATCCAAATTGCCTATCCTATTCATCATGTTCATACTTAATACAGTTATTGTAGGCATTTACTCTCCTTCTTAATGAAAGATATGCTGTATTCTTAGAATATTGATCAAGATCCTGAAGCAATTTCTTTTGTTTCTTTTAACAGTTACTTCAGACTTTTTGTCTAGAAAAACATTAAAAAGCATCATTCTATAATTATTGAACAATAAATCTTTATGAATTAATTTAAATAGTCAATATCTTTCAATATATCATGAATATATTCGGTATTCCAGTTTACAATCAATTCAATGAACTCTAGACCATGCTTATTAAATAAAGCAACAAAATCTGAATATGTAGAATCATTTTCATCTGTAGTATTAGGAAATGTATACATTTGAACCCCTACGGGCACTATCCTTTTACTGATGCAGTCTCTTAAACAAGCATTATCAATTTGCAATTTTTTAAAGTTTAATAACTTCTTTTCAGGTTCATAAATACAATAACTTATTTTCAAGTTCATAAATACAGTCCTTTAGGCTGTGAAAGTAATTGACATGTCCTTATTCAAAATTAAGTTTCCCACCTCTGGGCCCACCTAATTCAAAAATATTGTAATTCCTATTCATCTAAGTTTTAAAATCAAAATCTTCAGTTCTATCAAAATGAACATAGCCATGCCTGTCATCACCATTAGTGTGGTTACTGTGGTATCAGTTAAATGACTATCAACCCGTCTACCAACACTAATAAAATCCTTCACAATATGCCCACCGGAACCATTAATAAATCCCATTGAACCCTTATCCAAAAGATTATCATTAAGTCTGGTCTCTTCAGATGAAAAACTGTCACAATACCATTATCTTTCTTCTTGCTAGATACAGTACCTGTTTTTTCTTTGTACTGGTGCTGGAAGAACCACAAACATGAGCATTTAAAACATTGTTCAATTCCTTCCAGGGAATCATTCAAATGCCCCCTTGACAAATAGTTCAAATTCTGTAAGTTAACATCACTATTTTACTTTAAAGAACCATCTTTCCAGCCCTGCAAACATGTTTCATCTTTTGATGCTAAACCGACAGTACCATCTAACACCCTCCCCAAAGGAGTACACAGCCCATGCCACAGTCACACAGTTGGCCATTTTTTACATCAAATCAATCTAGATAAGTCACCTTGCATGTCTGTTAATTCAGTCAACACAGGCATAGCACTGCTAGAAGAAAATAATTCCTGTGAGCCTTCCATATGTTTTTAAAGATTCACTTCAGAAGACTGAAAGCTCACAATCTCGAATCCCAAAAGACTGGCACCCAAAATCCTGAAATTTCAAAAGACTGAAAACTCAAAAGACTGAATCTCAGAATACTGAAAACACACAGGATACAAACACTTACTATATTCCAGTACAAGGATATATAGAAACAAATACAAGACAAACCATAATACCTTCCACTAAATACAAGCAAAGGGGCAAGTCCCCCTGCACCCCACACACCCCCTGCTACTTAAATATATCAACTCCAAGATTGCACTCCATAGAACAAAATGCAAACATACCATTATGTGTTTCATGACTGCCTGTTGTAACCTTAGTAATATTCCCTTCTAACTTGCTATACTACAACATAACTCATGTTAGTATAGTGAAATGCAATATCAGAGTTGATCTATTTACATAGCAGAGGCTGTGAGGGGCACAGTCCCCCACATGGGGGGGGGGTCCATGGGGGCTTGACCCACTTGCTTATACTTGGTAGAAAGCAATATGGTTTGTCTTGTATTTGTTTCTCTATATCCTTGTACTGGAATATAATAAGTGTTTGTATCATGTGTGTTTCAGTATTTTGAGCTTCAGTCTTTTGAGTTTACAGTCTTTTGAGCTTTCAAGATTTTGGGTGTCAGTCTTATGGGATTCGAGATTGTGAGCTTTCAGTCTTCTGAAGTAAATCCATTTTTAAAGTTTAAAACCACCATGAAACTGAGTATAAGCTAGCCCCAAAAGAAAAAAAAAACACCAATAACCTTCAATGAATTTGATTTTTTTAGGATAATTTGCAGTTTTATATGTTTCTTTAAGAAATGACTATCTTAAATATGCTTTTATAAGATTATATGTATTTTAGAACTCCATTTTAATATTCATATACAAGTCAGTATTATTTTTTGTAAGCTTAGAGAAAAACAAATGTTCTTAATATATGTGTTTATGTGTTGTCTCTTTAACCAATGAGCTTAATATGAAAGGGTTTAAAAGGAAGTGAAGTCAACAAACATACTGTTTCTGATGAAGTCTCCCATGACAGATGAAAATGCTAAAACAAAAGTGTGTGTGTCAAAGTATTTGATTTTTTAAAATTTAATAATGTATTTACACCTGTTTCCTGGTGTCAACGTTTTCTGAACTGTATTGTTTCAAGGTTATTTAGAAATCTACCATCCTTTTGTCATGTTTTTCCTTCTAGACCACCCAGATACATCCTCACTGTTGCAAATCAAATTCCATTCTCTACCTATAAGTAATATTCGCTGCTGAAAGCTTATTATTTTTCCTAAAATGTTCTTAAGATCCATAATAATAGTTTTAGGTGGAATATAAATGCATGACAACTTTATCCTCTTCTCTAGTCAGTAGCCTCTACTACTGCAAATGTATCATTATTATTTTTTACCTCTTTTATCACTATTGGAGCTCCTCTAGCAATTAATATAAGTATTCCTCTTTGCCTTTGTCTTTCCTATTCTGCTGAATATCCACAACTTAGTTCTTTTCAAATGTGTGTCCTGTAGCATTACTATTTGTACTCCATGCTTCTTTATATAATTCTGTGTTCTTTTCTTTTGTCCGTACCTCTGAGACCATTCACATTCCATGACAACATAGAAATTGTTGCCATTATAATGACAAGTTATTATTACCACCTATTATGCATAACAGCTTCTTTAAATGTCTATTTTAAGCTGTTGTGTTCCATGTACCCACTAGTGTTTGGCAGGTTGATCTTTTATACAGTTGTTCCTTGTCATCTCCATTTAAACCTATGTCACATTTTGCAAGACTTTTTAATAAGCACCACCCTTCAAAAACATCCCCATAACTTAGTAACTAAATTAAAACACACAAAATTATATACATTTCCAAATAATGAAGTTTAATCCTCCAAATAGGATGAATTGTCCTAAATAACAAGTGCCATCTACAGGCATTATGTGACCTAAATATAAGGTTTCCCATGTTAAGAAGCAAGTTATTGTCTGTGCTCCTACTTGGAGTAATTTCTTTCTATTCTTTTTTAACTTTATTCCCCTTCCAATTGTGATAAACAACTTGAGTGCTTTCAGAAAACATTAACTTTTATCCTCAAAGAAGTCACTGCTTTGGCTTTATATTGCCCTATAATCAGCTTATCTCCATGGAAACATAAGAGAAAAAAGTAGCCCTTGGCTGCAAACTTCCAAAGATATACTAAACATTTAATGAAAAGTTTAATTTACATTCAGTATTCTGTTTAGTTGTTTCTGGTTAAAACATGTTATTAGATTAAGCCAAGAGTCTTAGCCCAGACATTCATCTATGCAAAAGTAAGTGAAACATACCAGCTCTACATATATTATGATATATGCAGTTTTATATCCAATCCCCCAGTTAGTCAACCTTGGATTGCACCCTATTTACTTAAACATGCTTTAATCCAACCCTTTTTTCTTTTTGTATTGTAATGCCTACATTTCTTAGTACCAAAAAGAAGAAAGAAAAAAGAGATTTCTGTTTACTGTAGTATCTTTATCACATCCAGTAATATCTGAATATGGTTTAATAAATAACATGTAATTTATATCATGTAAAGTTTTATAAAAATACTGTTAAATACAGAAACTGTTTAGTTACAGTTACCCCTTTTCTTCCTTTTTCCTTCCCCTTGGTGTCATTCCAAACATTAAAGACATAAAATGAAGCAAATTCCTTACAGTCCCTCTCAAGCGTAACAACGTAAATAAAAGACCATTCTTTCCACTTTTTCTTGTATGACCATATTTGACAAATGAAGTTAGTGCTTTGTAATCTGAGACTTATTCAGTAATTCCCATGTTACTGGTCTTTGTTCTGTTTATCTTTATCTCCCAATTGCAGACTCTGATTTAATTCCAAAGTACTCCAGATTCTTCTAATCAACTTTTCTGCCTCTCTCTGTCTCTCAACCATTTTCCTTTGGAACACTGAAAAAGGTTTCACTGGCAATATATCTCTATGTGCTTTATTATCAGAAGAATGAGAAGCAGTGTCCCCTTCTGCTAGCTGGCTTACTTTATATTGGACAAACTTTTGTATTTCTTCCTTAGCCTGTTCTACATCTGGATACAGCAATTTGAATCTCACACCTGCCTCTCAATATTCGCTGATTACTAGAATAAATTTGCTTCTATTCTGCCTGATACACAGTGAATAATCTATCTGCTGCTTCCAACTTTTAATACGTTGCCCTTCTGCCACAGCTTTGTCAGGATCAATTCTTTCTGGTGGTGGGTTTGTATCTTTACTACTACAGGTCTTGGCTACTTTCTCATGACCAGGTTTGAAACACACACACAGTGTGCCTTTTTAATTAACAGATTCTGCTGTGGAGTACCAGTCCAGTTGCTTATTTGTGCTTTCATAAAGTGAATGCAGTCTGTTCCTCTGTTTTTTTTTCCAGTACAGCAGAAAATCTCAGGTTTTCCCAATGTGTTCTGCCTTCTAAATCTACCATTTTTTGAAACTTCTCTTGCTGAGCAGTCTTATTCTCAGCCATACTTTTCTTCATTTCAGCCTCTGATATTTGTAGTTTTATCCATTCATCTGAATAGATGTCTGATGCTCTTCCATTTTTTCCAGCCTTTTGTTTTTTGAGTTGATAAAGTTTTGTTTATTTTATTCAGTTCTGCGCACATCTGACTTATTTTTATTTCTTTAGATTACTGAGAGCTATGTCTTGCACCAGTGCTGAAGCTTGAACTGCTTTTTACTGGACAGCTGCAGAATTCATCTATTTTCTCTTCTCTTTTTCTAGTTAATTTTCTTGCAGGCTCTCTAAGTTTTTTCTTTGTTGGCATTCAGACAATGTACATACTAGCCAGTAACTGAATTTACTAAAATTTGCTGAGTTTCTTTCTCTTATCTGTCACTTTCATTTTTCACACAGGGAGAAATGAAATTAAGGTTTTGATCAGTGTGCAGTCATCTTGGATATCCCACAAGATTTATTATTTTATGACAGCATTAACTTATTGGCAGAAAATTACCAGCTCTTAAATATTGGAGACTCCTGAAACTGGCTAAGCCTCTAGCGGCCATATCATGATTTCTTGATTCATAGGTTCATAAGTAAGTACTAGCCTACCTGCACTTGTGGGCCATTTGCAGCTTAACCGGTTTCCCTTTTTTGTGCTCAAAATAACTACCCCACTTTGTAATAGATTGGGATACTCATCCCATGCTTGCTAGTTATATATTGCCATAAGGAGAATAACAGGGATCATACCAATGATAATTTAAGGGTACCCATGCATGGGATAAAGCATTTAGAATTTGCCTCTGTCAATTAGTAGTACAGGGGGAAGTCCTATGGTATATTTTCTGTTTCTGATCCATGGACCTAAGTTGTGCTTGAATATGGACAGGGATGAACCTTGTTTTATGTGGATGGGGAGTCTGTTCACAGCAGCAGTATCTTCTCCGAAATACACCTATCCCTCCAAACCATCCTGTTGATGTTGCAGAAGACATTTAGATCCATAGACTCAGTATTTCGAATGCCATTTGACTTGCAGATGTGCAGTAAATCCATCAGTAATGAGTCCGAGGATGTCTTGTATGCAGACACAGGTCACCTCCTAGTAGTCTATAGGATACCGACTATAGTGACAGGGCTTTGAGTTGTGTTGGTTCATGTAGAACATCTTGTTAAGGCATTGTATCATTTTAGTAAGGTTTCTTTGTGAGCTTTCCAGTTGTTGCATTTGTCTTGACAGATACATGCCAAAGGGTCATTATATTCAATGATTGGCCTAATGAGGGCTGAGTAAAGAGGGCAATGACATCCCTAGATCTAGACACAATCCTTTTGTTTATAAGCTGTGCAGTTTAGAAGGACTTTTTTTACAACAATGGACACCTGTTGGTCAAATGTTAGATCACTGTCCACATAAGTTCCCAAATTCCGAACAACTGTGTCAACTCTTAGGGATGTTTTGTCAATGTGGTAGTTCTGGGATAGAAGACTTCCCAAAGGATATAATAATGCATTTTTTGGCATTTAGTTTCAGTCCATGATTATATACACCAGTTATTTATTAGGGAGAAACCTTCCTGCAGGATGTCTAAGTCATGCCACAATATTATTAGGGAACTGGAATAGGAACTGGATGGCATGCCACCTGCTTCTAAAAATCCAGATAGATTTTGCAGGGTGCTTTGAGGGTCATAGCTTCTTATTCAAAATACATGAGTTGACCCAGCTACAACAGGGCTCAAACTTTATGAAGGGTCGGGCATTTTTGCTGCAGTAAGGATGTTGCTATCAGACATGGAAAGCAGGGTGACTGACTTTTGAAAATGTTCTGTACCCAAAATAAATCAAGAAGATGTCCTTCAAGAATGCAACTGCAGTCATAACATGTGGGTTGTCCTGCCTCAGGCAGCCCTCGGTTGGCCGGATTCCAAAGTCTGGGTCCGACGTCGGCTGATGTCGCATTTCTCTCCGACGTCAGAGCGGCTGGAGTACATAAGCATCAGCCGACACCATTTTCTTCAGTCTTTCTTGCCACGCTGTGCCCGAAGCAGAAGCAGTTCGCAAGTGCTGGTCGGTCAGCTCCTGTATTCTTCGATTTCGAAGTCATCAAAAAAGCTAAGTACCCCGTTGGGGACCTTTTCTTGCCTCAGCCGATGTCAGAAATTACTGAAAAAGTTAACAATTGTCTTTCTTGTGGTAAACAAATACCTCATAAAGATTTCCACTCTTACTGTCTTCCTTGCCTTGGCCCAGACCACGACGTCTCGGCCTGTGTAGCCTGTGCTCGCTTCAACAAGTGCACTCTCAGGCGCCGGGCGGAGTTTGCTGAAGATTTTTTCACCGATAAATTTGCTTACACCATGCCGTCGGATCTTTCGACATCGCAAACTCCCAAAAAGCAAAAAGACCGGGACCGACATTCTCGGCCCGCGTCTACCACCGACTCCACGCCAAAACCTAGCGCGAGTGCTCCGGTTCCCTCTGAGACGGTCTCTGCACCGTTCCCAACCGAAGGTGCCGCTTTACCGACGACTCCGATTCCGGACATCACTCCGACGCCAGTTATCGATTTTCCTCCGGATACCGAAACCGAGGAAATGCCCGAGACCATTGCTGTAGACAAGGTCACTCCTGCACGTGGATCTGCCAGGCCTCCTATGGCCATGTCTATTAAGGCCTACACCAGGGCTAAGGCAGCAAGCAAAACAAAGCATATTACTTCTAAATCCTTACCTCAGCCTACTCCAGAGACACAAATTATGTCCATGGCTGCTAATTTAATTTCCATGATTAGAGGTTCACAGGCCCATCCTGAGAGAGGATCCCAGCCTCCTTCTGATAAAAGGCCCCGGGTTGAACCCTCTGACCCTATTCCTTCAGATGAAGATTCTGAGGGCTCTGTCCACTCTGATAGCCAGGAAGAGCTCTTCCAGACCTATGAGGACTCGGATGCAGAAGATTCCATCCCCTCGGCCTCCCCTCCTGAGGATATTTCTTTTGGGGAAGTTCTGCACACCATGAGGGAACATTTCAAGTGGCAAGGTCAGGAATATTCTGATTCTAGGAAATGCCTTAGGACTTTCCTTAAGAAGCCTCAGCACAGGCCCTTAGCTATTCCTCCTGTACTTGATGTTCTGGATGATTTATATTCTGACTCTAGTGCTAACCCTGATTCTCTTCCTCCTGCTCCAGCCAAGCCAGACAGGTATTACAGGGTCCCAGAAACTCATTCCCATTTATTCAGGGCCCATACTGTTGATTTGGAAACTATTTCACAGGGGCCTAAAGGAGTTTTAGCCTCCACCTCTAAAAATCCATTGCCCTCCAACAGGGAAGCTAGGTCATTAGAGAGATGGGGCAAAAAGGTTTACACATCCACTACTTTATCTAAGAGAGCTTTAAATTGCCTTTTTCATATGTTACAATAACAGGATTACCTGTTAGAAGATTTACAAAAAACATTAGCCACTCCTGATCCTTTAGACAGGAAGACTTTGCAGGAAGCTGTACATAACACTCAGCAAGTAAGCAATCACTTCCTGCAGTGTGGATATGATGCACTGGAAGCTTCATGTAGAGCAGCTATGACAGGGGCAGTCATTCGTAGACATGCGTGGTTAAAAGATCAACCTCTACCAGATCATGTAAAAGCAAAACTTCTGGATGCACCTTTGGAAAAGAACAAGCTTTTTGGTGCGAATGCTAAGGATGTGTTAAAGACCATCGAAGAAAAAGCAAAATCGGTTCAGACGGTGAAAGATTTCCTCCAGGTTCAACCCCCCAGATTCAGTAGGAATTGGCCTTCTGAAAACTGGTCCTTTCCTAATCCAGAAAAGTTTCAAAGGGGTAAGAACAGACGTGGCCGAGGAAGAGGCCAATACAGGGGCCCTTACAGGGTATGACAATGGCAGCCAGGAAACCAAAGAAGTGACGCAGGGGTTTCACCTGCCCCACAACCACAATCTCAATGACTTTCCTCTACTACCGCCTACCAGGGAACAAATAGAAGCACCCTTGGGTGGGAAATTATCTCTGTTTGCAGAAAATTGGCACAGACTGACAAAGGACAAATGGATTTTGGACATTATAGACCGAGGGTACAGGTTTCATTTTCATACCTTACCAAGAAAACAAGGCATGCCAAACCTACCACAAAACCAGAGGGCAGAGGCTATCAAGCAAATCACTCTGCTGACTCGGATGAAAGCAATAGAAAGAGTTCCACAACAAGAACAAGACCAGGGTTTTACTCAAGACTGTTCCTTGTTCCAAGAAAAGAATCTCAATGGAGACCAATTCTGGACTTGTCCGCATTAAACACCTTTCTCATAGTACCAAAGTTCAAAATGCTGACTCTACAGCAACTCCTTCCCATGCTGGGCAAGGGGTCTTGGCTGATTACTCTGGACCTCAAGGAGGCATACCTGCATGTCCCTATCAGACACAGCTGCAGAAGATACCTCAGATTTCTTGCAGGGCCAGAGCATTATCAATTCTCAGCATTGCCATTTGGCTTATCTACTGCGCCCAGAGTATTCACAAAATGCCTGGCTTCAGTAATTGCTCATTGCAGGCTCCAGGGGATACAAATGTACCCATACCTGGACGACTGTCTCATACAAGCGGACGACAAATTGATGTTGACAAAAAACCTGGATTATGTCATACGATTACTTCAAGCTCTGGGATACACAGTCAACTTTCAAAAGTCAAGACTGCAGCCATCCCAGCAAATAATCTTCTTAGGAGCCAAACTAGACACAGCCTCTCAGATGGCTTACCTGACAGAAGACAAGCAAGAGAAGTTAACTCATTACTTCAAGGGTTTAGCAAAACTCACCCAGATGACTGCAAGGAGATTCCTACAGGCCCTGGGTTACATGGCATCCTGCATTCTCCTGGTTCCATTAGCAAGACTACACATGAGAAAGCTTCAATGGTACCTAAAAAGCATTTGGTCTCAGCACAGCAACAACTTGGAGACAATCATACCGCTCATTCTATGCCTACAAAAGGAATTCCTATGGTGGGCCTCGGTGAGCCAGGCAAACACAGGTATGTCATTCAAAAAACCACAGATAACACAGACCATGACCACAGACGCCTCAGACCTTGGATGGGCGGCGCACATGGAAGGCAGGTGTATACAAGGACAATGGTCTCCAAAGGAAACACATCTGCATATAAACCAAAAGGAAATGCTGGCAGTAATGCATGCCATCGAGGCCTTTCAACACCAACTACAGCAAGGCCATTTTCTGATACGGACAGACAACACCACTGTGATGTGGTACATAAACAAGCAAGGGGGCACCCACTCTTACCCCCTTTGCAGACTGACAATGCATCTTTGGGAGAAATCACTGAGCCTAAACATCCAGTTACAATCCCAGTTTGTTCCAGGAAAAGACAATGTGTTGGCGGACAGCCTAAGCAGGAATTTCACAGATCCACACGAGTGGAGGTTACATCCGAAGGCCTTCACACAACTCACTTCGACATGGGGCAAGACAGAAGTGGACCTATTTGCCTCTCACCTCAACCATCTTCTACCAAAATTCTGCACAAGGACATACCATCCAAAAGCTTGGAAAATAGATGCCCTCTCATTCAACTGGAACTCCCTAACAATCTATGCATTCCCACCTCTGCCACTGATGACCTCAGTATTACTAAAGATCAAAGCAGAGAGACCCAAGGGAATCATAATAGCTCCGGACTGGCCAAGACAACACTGGTACCCACTACTACGGAGCATATGTCACACCAGGAGGTGGGCCCTTCCCCAATGGCCTCTACTTTTGACGCAGCACAATTTCGAAACAGTGCATCCAAATCTTCAGACACTGCAGCTAACAGCCTGGGAGATCCCATAAATAACTTCAGCCTATCTCTCTCCAAGGAAGTTCAGCGGATACTGACAGAGGCTCGAAGACCATCCACCAGAAAGGTTTACTTAGCAAAGTGGAAAAGATTCAGCAATTGGAATACCAGTAAGGGACATGATGCATCATTGTTGAGCATCCCACTCATCTTGGAATATTTGGCAGATATGTTAAAGAACGGCCTCCCATATTCTTCCATAAAGATACATGCATCTGCTATTTCAGCTAGATACAACACTGATCCTCCTGTTTTTTCACACCCTTTACTAAGGCAATTCCTAAGGGGAATCAAGAACATTAAGCCACCAAGAAAGGCCCCAGTGCCAGCCTGGGACCTCAATTTTGTCCTAGAAAAACTGACTCTACCTCCATTCGAGCCAGCAGCTTCAGTTGACTTGCAATTTCTCTCATGGAAGACAGCTTTCCTGTTGGCAATTACCTCAGCAAGAAGGGTTTCGGAACTACAGGCCCTAATGGCAATACCACCCTTCATTATTTTTCACAGAGACAGGGTTTCATTAAGGACCAACCCTACCTTTATGCCAAAGGTGGTATCTAGGGTTTCTTTAAATCAAGCCATTCATCTGCCTGCTTTCTTCCCCAATCCTGAGAATAAGGGGGAAAGACTGTTGCATACCTTGGACATTCATAGACAACTTTGATACTACCTGGACAGAACCAAGGACAGTAGGAAGTCTGAACAACTTTTTGTAGCTTAAACCCTGCAGTCCAAGGAAAAGTAATTTCAAAACAGACTATTTCAAAATGGATTGGACATTGCATCAGATTCTGTTATTCCTTTCATGGAAAGACTGTTCCAGCCAATGTCAGACCACATTCCACCAGAGCTACAGCCACCTCTACAGCATTCTTAAGAGGGGTGCCTACTAAGGACATTCTAGAAGCTGCTACATGGAGCTCCGTGCATACATTCTCCAAACACTACAATCTCCCTCTATACTCCAGATCCAGAGCAGGCTTTGCTTCGGCAGTCCTGCAGGGTTTGATTGCCACACCATCTTTTTCCTAGAGCATTCCTCCTCCCCCAGCTAAGCTATGGTATTCTACCCACATGTTATGACTGCAGTTGCATTCTTGAAGGACATAGTACAATTTTGTACCTACCATAAATGTAGATGTCCGATAGACATGCAACTGCAATCGGATTTTCCCTCCCTCCATACCCCTCTATGCCTAGGGTCCACTCCTATCCCTGTTACTCTTAGCTGGGGATATCTGTTATGGTGTATTTGTTTTATTGCTCATTTATTTGTTTGGAATCCTGTTTTTGTTTTCCAATTTGATTACAGCCTTCCTTGGAGGGCACCTGGCATCTGGGGTAAGAAACACTGAAGAAAATGGCGTCGGCTGATGCTTATGTACTACAGCCGCTCTGACGTCAGAGAGAAATGCAACATCAGCCGACGTCAGACCCAGACTTTGGAATCCGGCCGACCGAGGGCTGCCTGAGGCAGGACAACCCACATGTTATGACTGCAGTTGCATGTCTATCGGACATCTACATTTATGGTAGGTACAAAACTGTACTTTCCTGCAACACAGCTCAGTCTCTCAGACTGACCAGTGCAGATCCACCATTAAACCTGATAAGAATAAACTTAGTGTTTTATAAATGTCTCGACACCTTGTTTTGCCAAATCCTGGATTCCCCTGTAGCCACAGATGTACTGTTTGGGAAGTGTTCTGATGATATACTTGGTGAAAGGAGGGAAAGGGAAAAAACCTGCTGAAATAAAATTTTTTAGTTTTACACTCCACTCTGACAGCTTCCTAAGAATCTGTTTACTAACAAAAGACTTTTCTGTCAAGAGCAGACCTGTGCTCAAAAGCAGTACAATAAAAAGTAATTTCCAGTTACCTCAAATTATGGAGGGACAAGTGCCAGCAAAGAAGACCTCAGTGCCTGAAATGAAAACTCTTACTCCATTGTACTAAATAGATGAAATGGTAGAACCAGAATCACGCTACTTATCTTTTTATTTTTTTTTGAAAGTTCATGTTATGGCCTAGAGAGAGAGTTAGATGTTCATTATATGGCTAACTACTGGAGTAGCATTAGCTATAAGGGTTATATCCTGCCAAGGATATAATAGACAATCAGCTTTCAAAGCTTCAGGGCACTTTCCCTGCACCCAAACTGTATAGCAGCTTGAGCTGAGCTGACTAAAAGACAAGTTTGGGCACCAAGATCTTCAGAACTTTACTGCTGCCAAAAAGTACGCTAATCTGAGACTTTTGAGAATCAACAGTCAGGTTGTGCTGTTTCTTTGCCGGGCAGATAAACTCCCTTTTGGGGGAAAAAACAAAATGGTAACTCTTGGTTCTTCTTGAAATGAGATTTTCCTTTATTGTGCGATCTTTTCATGCAATCTTTTCAGAGGTTAGGTGAGTGCACTTGTTATGTAACAATAAAGAAGAATCTCATTTGAAGAAGAACCAAGAGTCAACGTGTCATTTTTTTTTGATTGTACAGGAGAATCTTTTGCAGGATTTTGAAAAATAAAAATCTCTTAAGATCTATATTAAGCTTAGAGCTCAACATGCTGGTTTGATTAGCTTAGAGCTATTTGGACGCAGATCTAAATTGGTTTGATGGTATTAGTACAAGATACATGCAAGGGAGAGCCTTGGGGTACTGCTCTGATCATAGGAGCTTCCAGGTGCTAGGACAAAAAAAATTAGTTTCTGGTAAAAGAAAGCGGCATACCTTCTTTCTTTAAGAGATTCAAGATTCTGAATCTAGACAGGAGATTCAAGTGACAGATAATTTATTTTCTCCTCAGATTTCTGATTCAGCCTCAGAGGAGGAGGACTTAATTTCTGATTCTCCCTGCGGAGGTTATCTTTCTTTTAGACTGTTTCTAGAATGTGCCATTGTTTTCAGTGGAATAACACTGAGGTTTCTCAGTGACTCAGAAAATACTATGAGCTGTTAACATAACCAATTTCAGGAGCCTGCACCCATTCCTCCAGTTCTGTCAGCATTGGAAGGATCTGTGTGCTGCTGCCTGCAACCTTCCTGACAGTCAGCCAGCTGCCCTTGAAAAGGCAGTTAGGAATAGAATAGAATATATAATGTTCCTCAGTTTTTAAGTTTTTATAAACTCTTCCCAAACCTGATCCAGCAACTACTGCTTTAGTTAATCCCTCTACTGCTAAACACTTAGTCAATTCCAGTTCTACTCTTTATAATAAAGATGAAAAGGGTATTGCTATGCATAGGAAAAACGTGTATGTATCTTCAACTTTGATTTTTCAGAATATAGAAATTGTCAAGCTCATTTGTTAAGGTTTGTTGTGACTAATTCTGTAAGTACAAGGAATGTTTTATCTGCAGTTACTTCTTGTTAGGAAAAATCTGCTTTAAATAATTTAATTTATTCTGTTATTCAAGTCACTGCTCATTGTATACAGTGTGTGCATGACTCTGTTGATACTTCTTCCAAGGTTATGGCTACTGGTACTGTTTTGGGGAGGTTTGCATTGCTGCATTCTCAGAACCTACTAGATAATGATAAAAATGAGATGCTAAATTCCTGTTTGGACAGAGATTCATTTTCGACCCCTCTGTTGCAAAGTGATCAAAAAGTGTGGCGAAAGGGGTAAGCTGATGCTTGGAATCTCTAAGATTTTTCAGCCCTCCTTTTCCAAGTTTTCCAAGGGATTCTCTAACTCCTCATCCAGTTTTGATAAGAAACAAAATAAACAGTTTGAACAAAATAAAGGTAAACAGATGTTTAAAAAGAAATGGCAAAAAGTTCCAAGAAGAATTCTGGAAACTCGTAAGTCAGATTGACAATCAAAGAGATCCCCCCTCCCACCCAACCTGGAAGCTCCCTTTTTTTCTTTCCAGTAAGTCTGAATATCCACTTTTCTGTTTGGCACCAGATAATTTCAGACAAATGGGTTCTGCAGATCATTTATCAAGATTACAGAAGACAGGAGGAGGCATTTCCTCCTTTCCAGGGAAAAATTCCTCATCCTCCAGACCAGATTGTTTTGTTCTCACTTGTCTTCCTTCACAGGGAATGATAGAACCAGTTCTTCCTTCCCGAGTGGGAAAAAAAAAATTATGCAAGAATGTTTTTGGTGCCAAAGAAAGAAAATGCTTGAAGACTAGTTCTGGATCTTCTTTCCTAAACCTGTTTTGATGGTGCCCAAACTGAAAATGGTTTCACTTCAGCTATTATCTCTTCTTTATCATTAAAGTTTCATTGTAACATAATATTTAAAATATGCTTATCATCACTTTCCTTTTCATTCAGACTTTGGGCATTTCTTAAGGTTTTTTTTTGTTTGGATCACATTATCTCAGCTTTATCTTACCCTTTGGACTATGTCTTATAGAAGCTAGGATTCAAAAGTCTTTCTTGACTCCTTCTCATAAGATTGTATTTCTTGGATGTCAACTAAACACAACAGTTCAAAGAGCTTTTCTTCCACAGGAAAAAAAATAATGTATATCTAGATCTATTTCTAGGTTTTTCCAATCAGACATCAGTCACTGTGAGGAAATACCTCAGGATTATGGGTCTCATCCCATCTATGATTCTTGTGATACCCCCAGCAAGACTCCACACAAGAAAGATACAGTGGTGTCTGAAGTGTCTTTAGTCCCAGCCCAACACCACTTGTCATAGGTTCATAGGTTGGTACTAGGCTATCAGCCCTAGGGGCCTATACAAGCCTAGCCATAACAATTCCCTGGCTATTTCTTCCCACACTATTTACTTCCCTGGACCCCTGTCTAGCAAGGCGACTGATGTGATCCCTGGGGTGAATTTCCTTTCTCCCATCCAATCGTCAAGGTTCCTTTTGAAGAGAGCCAAAGAGGCACTCTGCTTGACATGTATGGGCAGTCTATTCCAGAGTCTGGGGAGTATCTAGGTCAGGAACCTATCCCTCCAGCATGTTTTGTTTATTGTGATGACAAGGATAAGATCCCTGGAGCATGTGGCTCTGAGGGATTTGGATTTCTTTAAGTGCAGCATGTCCAACAGCTTTGGGTTTGACATGGCCTTGTATGTTAAGCAGAGATCACCTCTGAGTAGACGATATGCAACAGAGTATAGCTGGAGTTTTTTAAGGTGGTCAGCATAGGGCATCTGCTTTAGGCCTGTGATTCTTTTAGTGAGGCATTTCTGCGGCCTTTCCAGTTGTTGCAGATGTCTTGAGAGGTACATACCAAATGGGGCATTGTATTCTATAATGGGTCTAATGAGGGATGAGTACAGTGGGACAATGACTTCCTTTTTTCTGGATGAAAAGCCCTTAGTGATGAGGTGTGCCACATAGAAGGATTTCCTGACTGTTGTGGCGATGTGGTTATCGAAGGTGAGACCAGTGTCCACCTATGTCCCTAAGTCTCTTATCACACTTTGGGTGTTTAGTGTACTGCCACCTTTGTGGTAATTCATGGGTACATGTTTTTTCCCAAAGGGGATAACTATACATTTCTTGGCATTGAGCTTGAGCCCATGGCTCTGGCACCAAGCATCTGTTTCTGTAAGGCCCTTTTGTAGAATATCCACTTCATTTGGCGATTCAATAATGGCTCCCAGTTTGCAGTCATCTGCAAACTTTGTTAGCCAGAGTCCCTTAGTGTTGGCCTGTACTTCAGAGAAGTAGATGCAATTCAAGAGCAGTCCCACGACTGAACCCTGAGGTACTCCACTTGCCACTTGTCTGGAGCTGGATTTGGAATGTGGGTTCTGTCAGTAAGCCAGTTGGCAACCCATTGGGTGACATAGGGATTAATGCCCAGTTAGTAAGTTTATCTATGATTCCATGGGGGATGGTGTCAAAGGCCTTGGCGAGGTCTAGATAGGCTGTGTAGACCACCTTACCCTTGTCCATGGCTCTAGAGACTGATTTGAAGCAGTCAATCAGGTTCAGGAGACAAGATCGGCCCTTCATGAACCCAAACTTGGTGGGGTCCAATGTTTGAAGGTTGCCAGTGTCTTTGTTTATAAGTTCCATGATAATACACTCCATGGCCTTGCAGATAAGGCTTGTCAGACTGATGGGATGGTAGTTTCCAGGATCCAAGGTGGATCCCCCCTTGTGGAGTGGGATAACTGTAGCTCTGCACCACTCAGTGGGCATGAAATCTGAGGTAAGGCTATGATTAAACATGACACTTAGGTGAGGTGCCAGTTCATATTGTAGTTCATGTAGTACACAACCCAGGATGTCATCTGGTCCCATGGATGCTGTATTCTTAGCTTTGGAGAGTATGTTTTTTACCTGTGTGGCCGTTATTACCGGAATTTGGCAATCTTCCGGTATAGAGATGGGCCGTTTAGTGGGTGAGAGGGGGGTGAAGTTGGCACTAAATCGATCTGCCAGGATATTGACAATATCCTTGGGATCAGTATATTTAATGCCATTCTGTTTTAGCTCAGAGCAGATCTGAGCATTGCCATTTAGATTCTTGACATAGTTATAGAATGCCTTGTGGTTGTCTTTGGAATCTTTGGCAATTTTAGTTTCATAACTAGCTTTGGAGGATTTTATGAGGGATCTCAGTTTCTTACTGAGGCTGGTAAGGGAGATTTTTGCATCCTGGGATTTTCCTCTTTTCTGCAACAGTTTCTTCCTTTTGTTGTAAAGTTTGTTTATGGCAGGAGACCACCAGATTGGCTTCCTTTTTTTGGAGGAGAGCATCTTGGTCCTATTTGGGATGGCACGATTCATGCATGAGTGGATGTGCTCGTACAGTGCCTTAGTGTAGGATTCATCAGTCGAACTTTCAGTTCCTGTCTGTATGGGTGTCATGAAGTTTGTCACTTCTGACTTGAGTAGCATGAAGTTGGCTTTGGAGAAGTTTTTTTATGGAGGTTTCCTTACTGAGGGGTGGGGGTGGGATGTGGATGTTAAGGGTGATTAGCTTATGGTCAGACCTGACTAACGAAGGTTGACCATAGGTCAGGAGCATTGATTTCTCATGTTGGTAATGACCAGGTTTAGGATACTGGAGCCCCTGGTGGGACTATGTATTAGTTGATCCAGGGCATTGGAATATATGAATTCCAAGAACCGTTGGGCAAAGGTGTTGGTACAGGAGTAGTTTTCCCAGTTAATGGCAAGGTAGTTAAAATCACCCAGTATTAGGGTGTTTGGTTCTAACTTAATATTTTCCAGTATGTTTAGAAAGGTGTAGTGAGAATGTTGGGGCATGGTGGGGGATCTGTAGCAAGCTACAATTTGGATTGTAGTCTTACCTAGTGTTAGTTGCACCTGGAGAATTTCAGACGCATTGTGTTGGGCAACTAGCCTGGTGGTGTGAATATCCTTGGTGAATATGGACACTCCTCCACCTTTAGTTTTTCGGTCCTGGTTTGGTAGCTGAAAAGTGTGGTAAGTTTTGTAGCCTGGTATTGCAGGGGTGCTCTCTGGAGTCGAACCAGGTCTCAGTTACTGCACAGATATCGATATTACCCATTTTTAGGAGTGCCTCAAGAGAGTGCATTTTGAGGTTTAGACTTCTAGCATTGAGTAGCATTACCTTCAGATTTTGCATGCTTGCACCTGTTACGGTGGTGGGTTTGTCCTTTGAACCTTGCCTAAAAGGGCACTATAGGGGTGGCAAGAGCCTTTGCCAGTATCCGGAATCCCAAGGGCAACAGGTGTAGGCCATCTCTGGCAAAGCATCGTGTCATCCCAGGCAGACAGATACTGGATTCCCTTAGAATGACACCAGAAGCTTAGCCAATTGTTGAAGTCAATCATTTTGTCCTTGTACTGTGGTATCATTCTGGGTGATGGCAGGATGCTACTCAGGGCTAGCCTGCCTGGGCTACAAGATCGGTGAGCTCCTCCATGTCTCTTTTCATGTAGTCCAGGGAGGTACATCTCAGATCATTCACACCAACATGGACAATGACAGAGTCATATTTGCACTTGTTGTGCAGTGAACTGAGTGCGTGCATTATGTGGTGGATCCTGGCACTCGACAGGCAGCTGACAGTAACTTTCTCCTTGTTTAGCCTGGTGAGTGGAACATCAGTGTGCCTGACTATAGAGTCACCTATGACTAGAGTGTTGGGTACATTATGCCTTATGGGCTGTAATTGAGTGGCACACTGAGTTTGTGGGCTATGTGTCAATTCATACCACACCTACAGATTGTAGCTTGCTACAGACCCCCCCCCCACCATGACCCAGGATTCCCACTCCTCTTTTCTTGACACACTGGAAAATATTAGGGTACAACCCAACACCCTAATAATAGGTGATTTCAACTACCCCACGATTAACTGGGAAAACTACTCATGTACCAACTCTTTTGCTCAAAGTTTTCTGGAATTCATAAATTACAACGCCTTGGATCAATTTATCCACACCCCCACCAGGGGCAGCAATATCCTAGACCTGGTCATCACCAACATGAGTGACCGGTGTTCCACATCAGAGGTCAATTCCTCGTTGGTCAGATCCGACCACAAGCTAATCACCCTAGACATCCACATCCTGCCCCCACCCCCCATTAGGGAAACAACCGTAAAAAACTTTTCCAAAGCCAACTTCACGCTTCTTAAGACAGAAGTGGCAAACATCACGACACCCATGCAGATGGACAATAGAGGTACAACTGCTGAATCCTACACAAATGCACTTTATAAGCACTTACACGAGTGCGTGGATCGTGCTATCCCTAACAGAACCAAGATGCTATTCTTCAAAAAAAGAAAGCCAATCTGGTGGTCTTCTGCCATAAACAAACTCTACAACAGAAGAAAGAAACTGTTGCAAAAAAGAGTAAAATCCCATGATTGGAGGAACTCCCTGGTCAGCTTCAGTAAGAATCTGAGATCCCTCATAAAATCCTCCAAAGCTATTATGAAAACAAAATTGCCACAGATTCTAAAGGCAACCACAAAGCATTCTATAGCTATGTCAAGTATCTCAGTGGCAACACTCAGATCTACTCTGAGTTACAGCACAATGGCACTAAATATACAGAACCAACTGATATTGCCAACATCTTTGCAGATAGGTTCAGTGCTAACTTTACCCCCCTCTCACTCCCTAAAGGGCCCATCTCTATACCAGAAGAATGCAAAGTTCCTGTAATCATGGTTGCACAGGTACAAACCTCACTCTCCAAAGTCAAGAACACAGCATCCATGGGACCTGACGACATCCCAGGCTGCCTTCTACATGAACTACAGAATGAACTGGCACCCCACCTAAGTACCATGTTCAGTCATAGCCTTACCTCAGGCTTTGTGCCCATTTAATGGCACACCATGATGATTATCCCACTCCACAAAGGGGGAGCCACAACAGACCCCAGGAACTACCACCCCATTAGCCCGATGAGCCTGGTCTGCAAGACCATGGAACGTATCATCATGAAACTCATAAACAGACATTAGCAATCTCCAAACTCTGGACCCCACACAGTTCGAGTTTGTAAAAGGCAGATCATGTCTCCTAAACCTGATAGACTTCTTTGAAGCAGTCACCAAAGTCATAGATTAGGATAAGGTGGTTCACACAGCCTATCTAGAGCTCGCCAAGGCGTTTGACACCATCCCCCACTCTGGAATTATAGATAAACTCACTAAACTAGGTATAAATCCCTATGTCACAAGATGGGTTGCCAACTGGCTTACTGAAAATGCCCACACTGTGAAAGTAGCAGACTCTAAATCAGACTTCAGACCAGTGACAAGTGAAGTACCACAGGGTTCAGCCCTGGGTCCTCTCCTGTTTGGTATCTACTTCTCTGAAGTACAGGCTAACACAGAAGGTCTTTGGCTAACTAAGTTCACAAAAGACTGCAAACTAGGAGCCATAATCGGAACTCCTAACAATGTGGACGTCCTACAAAAGGGCCTCACTGAGACAGATGCCTGGTGTCAAAGCCATGGCCTCAAGCTCAATGCCAAAAGGTGCATTGTCACCCCTTTGGTAAAATCTCTGTACCCATGAACTACCACATAGGTGATAGTCTACTTAACACCGAAAGTGTGATGAGACCTTGGGACACAGGTGGACAGTAGTCTCTCCTTTGATAATCACATCGCCACAGTGATCAGGAAATCCTTCTACGTGGCACACCTCATCACAAAAGGTTTCTCATCCAGAAAAAAAGAGGTCATTGTTCCCCTCTACTCATCACTCATTAGACCCATTATAGAGTACAATGCCCCTTTTGGTATGTACCTCACAAGACATCTACAACAACTGGAAAGGCCACAGAAATACCTTACAAAGAGGATTACTGGCCTCAAACAGATGCCCTACGCAGACCGTCTCAAAAAACTCCAGCTTTACTCAGTCGCATATCGCCTACTCAGAGGCAATCTCTGCCTAACATACAAATCTATGTCAAACCCGGAGCTGTTGGACATGCTCCACTTAAAGAAATCCCTCTGAGCTACATGCTCTAGGGACCTAAACCTTGTCACCACAATAAACAGAACATGCTGGAGGGATAGATTCCTGTCCCAGACACTTCCCATACTCTGGAACAGACTACCTATCTATATCAAACAGAGCTCCACATTAGCACTCGTCAAGAAAAATCTTGATGATTGGATAGGAAATAGGAAATTCACCCTGGGGATCACTTCTGTGTCTCTGCTAGACAGGGGCACAGGAAAATAATTTTCTTGGGTGGCGAAAGCCAGGGTACCTTTTTGGCTAGGCTTATATAGGCCCTAGGGCCAATAGCCGAGTACCTACCTATGAACTTATGAACACAAATCAATAGGGCTGTATCAAACAGCCCAACACAATCAATTTCAAATGACTGCCTGGAAGATACGGTCTTAGTTTCCTTTAGGCACCTGTTTATGGAGGATGTGCAGTGGGTACTAATGAAGTTAAGAAAACTTGTAACTAGAAAATCATGTATTAGTGAATGGAAAAGGTTTTCTAGCTGGTGCCAACAACATAACTAGCACCCTTTCAGGGTTAGTTATTGTCTGGTTTTACAATATTTGAATGAGTTGCTATCCTATGGCCTTTTTTACTCCTCCATCGAGGTTCATTTATCAGCTGTTTCAGTATGTCTCCCCATGCAGCCTCTTCTTTCATTGCATTCTTATGTCAAAATATTTCTGTTTGCAGAAGAGGCCTCCAAGGAAACTGGTGGCCCCTCTTTGGGAACTTAGATTTGTGTCATAGTAGCTAACACTTGCTCCATTTGAATCAACTAACCTAGATGACTTGAGGTTTTTAACATGGAAAACAGTTTTACTAATTGTTCTGACCTCTGCAAGAAGGGTGTCTGAGTTGCAAGCATTAACTCTGTCTCATTTTCCACAGGGACAGGGTTTCTTTGAGAAATAATCTTTCTTATATGCCTAAAGTAGTATCCTGGTTTACTTTAAGACAAACTATCCATCACCTTATTTTCTTTCCCAAACCCAAAAATGAGGGAGAAAGGATACTCTGTACCTTGGTTGCCCATAGAAAATTCAGGTACTGTCTTGAACTAAATCTTTCATAACTTCAGATCAATTGTTCATCTATTTTGAAGGTAAGAAGTAAGGACAATCTGTGTCAAGACAGACAATTCCCAAATGGTTGTCTATCGCTATTATCTTTGGTTATACCCACCACAAGAAAACTATTCTAGGAGGATCAAGGCCCACTCTACCAGGGGATTGGCTTTGTCGCTTGCTTTTTGGAAAGGGTTAGATTCCAGACGTATTCTAGAGGCTGCTAGATGGTCTTCTGCACACATTTTTACAAAGCACTATAAGCTTGATTCCTTCTCTGGGTCTTGATCAGGCTTTGCAACAGCCATTCTACAGGGCTCCTGAAATCTTCTCTCTCTACCTCCCAAATATAGTAAACCCTGATAATAGGGTTCCTATTAAATCAGCAAACGGTTAAAATAATGAACGCTGTTTAATCAACCCTTTTTATTCAAAATGGTGAAATCCTGAAAGCACGGAACAGTGATTTTTTTCCCCAGGTAAAAAAATCACTGGGCTGTTTTTGGGACTTTGCCATCTCCTGCACTGTGGTGCATTCTTGGAGTTGATATATTTAAGTAGGGTGTGTGTATGTGTGTGTGTTTATTTTTTGTTTTACGGATCAACAATTTTTTTCCTTGGGAAGAAAATCGCTGTTCCGGGTGTTCAACATTTTGGTGTTTCGACATATTTGGGTCGATTATACAGCATCCGCTAAGTTAAGCGTTCACTGATATAATATAGACCCAGATAATCTACCCATTTAGCTAAGGCTAATGCAGCAGTGATCAACATGATAAACAGAGTACAGTTGTGTAAGTACATTTCTAGTAACAGTAAATGTTTCAATGATCACCGCTGCAGTAGCCACTCTCTCACATCCATCCCCCCGTTGTTTTTTTTGGTGTATTGTTTATGCCTGGGTGTGGTCATGTATTTTTTGTTCTTTCTCACATTGTCCTTTCAGGGCTCAGCCTCCCTATCTTTGCTGGTATTAAAACTCTGAATGCCTTGGCATCCAAACTTGTCTTTTAGTCAGCTCTGCTCAAACTGCCAGACAATTTGAATGTGTGTGGAAGGTGCCCCAAAACTTTGGAAGGTGGCTGGCTGTGATATCCTTGGCAGGATATAATCCATATAGCTAAGGCTACTGCAGCATTCAAATATCTGCTGTTACAGTAAATTTACTTACACAGCTGGACTATGTATGTCCTGAAGCATGATTGCCAGCTAAAATATATATATATAGCTTAAGGTATGGAAACTTGAATGTTCAGGCTAAGGTTGAGGAGGATGACTGTATATCACTTCAGGTGGCTTTGGCACCCAGATGATATACTATGGATCCTGTGTTATATGAATTTGTGGTGCAGGTAAATACCACCTGAGAGCTCCAAGTGAGCAAGTGAGGGGAATATCCCAAAACAGAGGTAAGTTTGTACAATCAGCTGTCAAGCTTATGACCTACCATTGTTCAAGAAACTTGACTGCCTTAACCCACTAGTGATATTTTCTACTTTACAGATGCACACATACATATCATCAAACTTGTAATTTGTTAAACTTAAATTACTAAACATAATCCATCAACTATGAGAATGAGGCAATAAATGGACCTGCCCCACACAGGACGCAAGTTTTAGAATCCCTATGCTAGTGTGTGTTGCAGTACAGTGGTGTACCATCTTCAGACTGTGAGTAGAACTGGATAATGTTGTTTAGTGTCACCCTATCTTTTCAGATTGGCATTTGAGCCTTTGTTACATTTCATGGAGAAAGAGAGGAATTTCATGAACACTGACCTGGGACAGTTTGTGGTTAAGGCTTTAGTGCATACAGCAGTCATGTTGTTATTGCTAGCCATCTTGAGCAATCATTTACAGAGATGTGTGAGAGTTACTGAAGAGCAGAGTAAATTTTCAGTCTGTAAGTTAAATGTCAGAAATCATTTTTTTTACCCAGCTATAAAACAGACTGATAGGTCATTGCTGATCAGGGTATGCCTTGGATCTTCTAGGGGTTATAGTACCTTGGACTACAGCTTTTTGTTCAGGACAGAGCCATAGAGAATTAGGTCCTGAACAAGATGAAGAAGAGTTAATTGCTAATCTCTTGAATGGAGACCATAACTCTCAACTGTAGAGATGATTGCAGAATATTCATATTTTTGCCTTATATTTTTGGTCAGCTTTTCATAAAACTGTGGTTTTCTGGCAAATCATTAAAGACTGAAGTCAAAAAATAATGACATATATTTCAGTTTCATACTTCATATACTTCAAAAAAATTCAGGCTAATGCAAAACCTGTTATTCTATCAATTCTCTAAATTTGTACAAGCAATATTTAAAAATTGTCCCTATTTTTGGCCTTTGCCCCACCCCCACCCCCATTATTTTTGACTTTGTCCAGATTTCCTGCTCTTAGAGGTTGAGAGGTATGCTAGACCCAGTTGGGTGCCTTTTTTACGACAGGGTCAGTATTCACAGAATGGATATTCTCAGTAGGAGTTTGCATTCTTCATTTAAACTTCCTGTATAGTTCAATTTCCAGTGGTTTGAATCCGCGAAAAAGGTAAAGGATTGTAATATGTTCTTGGTAAAGGAAATGAAAGCATTTAAGAATTTTCAATGAATGTGTAACCTTGTTTGAAGTGAGTATAGTTTTAGTCATTTTACACTTCAAATTCCCAGTGGAGTATTGTTGTTTTAGTTGAGTATCAAATAGTTTGTACCACTGTAAAGGACAATAGTATTTTTATTTATGTGTGTAAGTATATATGCAGTTATTTAAGACAGCAACTGTTTCTTGCTAGTTTCATTATGTGGTTGCTACCTTTCAAAGGTGGGAGGAGTCAGGCTATCAGATACGCGAGTACTTTGTGCTAAAGCCAGGGTGAGATCCTCTTACATTTCTAGGTCTCAAGGCTGAAGAAGTAGTTCCTATTTTCCTGTTTGCAGTTTTTGTGGTAAGTATTATTACAGCAGCTATTCCATTCTCTGTCCCAAGCCATTTGGATGAGGTAGTCTTTTGTAGTGGTTGTTATAGCCATACTCCACTGGCTAAGACTGTGGTGTCAGCTGAAAGTTAACAGTGACATTGAACAGCCCTTGTTGTATAATTCCTCAATGCAGATAGTGGGTTCTAACCTTAATAGGTCTGAGTAGCGCACCTTAGTGAAATCTAAAATTAAAGACCTATTAGTGGATGAGAGAGAGTTGTAATTGGTGGAATTACAAGCAAAGTATTTCCAATTATGAAATGTGTTGCTAAGATGTTATAAAATCACCAATGCTTTGCAATTTGATTTAATTCCTCCAAAAGGTAATTGAGGAATTCAGAACACCTTTGCTGCTCTATCACCTTAATGTTATGGTTGTCTTGGAATTAAGGTTGTAGTCCTACCACCATGACATAATTGAACTTGTTGGCATAGTTACTTTTATACAAGGGATATAATGAGTAGAATAATTAGATTATCCTTCTCGTTTTGAAGAAGGGGATTCAAGATTTTGCCTTTTATATGGTGATTAATCCAATATTAACAAGCCTAAGTGGATTGTGGCCAAACTACTGATTGATGGATGAATTAAAATAATAACAGCTCATTTCTACATGCATGCCTTCAAATTACTGAGGGAAATAACCCTGATATGTTTGAATAACAAGTGTCTTACTGTACAAGATGGTAACACCCATGGATGTTTAATGGAAGAGCTAGGACTTAACAAGTTTGCACCATCTCCAAAATTTAACCTTTGGTGTAATGCTACCATGCACACACCTGTGTGTTTGCACTTGTCAGACTGGTTGTGCTATTTCTGTACCAGACACAAACAATTAAAACTGCATGTAATTCTTGGTATGTCTCTTTACATTTATTTATATTATTTAGAGTGCAGCTGCGGTTTAGCTGAAATACAAAAAAAAAATATGATGTCTGGCTCAAGTTTGTTATAACTTTTAAAGGATACAGAATGAAAGTATGGACAGGTAGAAAAATAAACAAAATCATATGTGCTAAAAAACTTTTATTGACATGAAAATGGAAGGTAGTGTTGTGAGGATTCTATGAGAGATGAAGCAATGCCATTAAAATGTGATTTTGTTTAATAAATTAACTAATCAGTAAGCATGCTTATGTTAGGAAATGTTAAATTAGTAGGATATCCCAGACTGCATACAACAAAATCTTCTTGAAGAACTTGAAAATAAGAAAATGTTAGCATAAGGGAAGTTATTTTTTATAAATTGGAATTATTTGTCAGATAATAAATACAGTAATTAAGTTAATATGAAATCAGTTTGTGTACAAATGGCAATTTAAGGTGTTTTTTCCCCCAAAATGACTAAAAAATATGTTGCAACGAGTTGTGTGAGACTTTTGGACAAGAACAATTTACAGAAGGCATTATTTTACACAGAATTTGTTCTATAGTCATTTCTGTTTACAAAAGAGAATTCCACTTTTATTTTTTTCCACACCAGAAAAGTGTTTATTGCTGAATATACAACTGATTGTCTAGTGCAGTAAAAGCATTCAGCATAACAAGAAAACATTATCATTATGTTAAACAGAGGCAGTTTATTTAGAGAGATGGTTCTTAAAGATACTTTTTTTTAAAAGACAATACAAGCAGCAAAATACTAGCTTTATAAAGGCTATTCATGCATTAGGATTTTAGAAAACTGATTTCTGATGGAGGAAATGGTTGCTTGGACTGAAAATTTCTTTTTAATCTTCTATCCCTTGAAACTGTTATATATTTTATAGATATTCCATGACTATTGATTCTTATGACAATTTTGCTTTGCCAGTACCTTTCCTCAGGCCACACCACCTTTTCCAGGAGGGCCATACCAGTCACTTCCATAGTAAATTTGTGAAGATCCATCAAATCATCTAAGTTATGTTTAAAGGATGATAGTGAGTTAGACTGTTTCACATGCGAGGAGGTTTATTTCAGAGGATTGTGAGGTACTAGGGAATAAACCTGTCCATCTGTTGTGTTTTACTTATCTGTTGGTGAAGCTATAAGGTCTTGGTTCTACCACTGGTAGAACCACTGGACTTGTGGAGATATGGGAGGTCTAGGAAAACTGGGGCTCTAATAGTACAGAAAAAAACAACCTCTCCCCTCAAAAGTCCATTAAGACAATGAATAAAAGGACAGAAGGTCCATTCAAGGCTCTACTGATGTCTCAGGAATTGTAGGTTTGTGATCATTTTGATTAGGAGCATTTGGGGAGTCTTTCTAATGGTTTAATAGGGTCTATATTATGTCCTCAAAAAGGCATTCCATCAAATGCCTCTTCATCGACCCTAAAACCACAAACTTTCAAAATATCGAACCTCCACAGAAGAGATTTGTTTCCCGTGGAAAGAAATTGTTTGCCCTACAAATACCAACAAATAACCATAAACATTACAAAGTGGGGGGCTTTGACCCCCACACCCCCCCAATGTGGGGGACTGTGCCTCCCACAGCCCCCAAGCTAAATATACCAATTCTGAGATTACACTACAGTGGGGAAAACGGCAAACCAATGAGGATGGCCAAGCAATTTCTTTCCCAAGGAAAGAAATTGCTTATGTGGACTTTCAATGCTTTCAAAATTTGCGGTTTCAAGTTTGATGAAGAGGCATTTGATAGAACGCCTCTTCGAGGAAGTAATATGAACCCGTTTAATATATTTAATGAGATACAGCCTGAGAAGCCGCGGTGGTGCAGTGGTAGCATTGTCACCTCACAGCAATAGGTTCTCCCGTTCGATTCTTGGCTGGAGCCCTTTCTATGTGGAGTCTGCATGTCCTCCCCATGGTCGAGTGGTATTCGAAAGACGCGTGAATGGGCGTGCCTTCATTAAAGGTTGGACGTCGAGCTGGCACCGTAAAAATCTACTGACAATCATTAGTGGACCGGGTTCCGCTATGGCGAACCGTAACCAGGAAAAGCCGAAAGAAGAAGAATGAGATACAGCCTGAAGACAGCATTGTACTCACTAATTGGTCTGAGGTTTAAGGGAGTGATTACATCTTTAGACCTTGAAGAAATTCCTTTTGCAATTAGCTGTTCTAAACAAAAAGACATCTTGGCAACCATTGTCATAAGAAATGGACTTATCAACTCAAGTTTCTAAGCTGATGACTACATTTCCTTTCTGTAGTGGTGTGTTGCTTTATACAGTAGGGTGAGGGGAGGGGTTGTATACCAAAAGAGACAATACTATAGCATTTAGTTTGTGCCCATTCTTAGTACACCAAACATTTACTAGGGAGAGTTTAGGTGTCATGGGTTGACTTAATAACAACCTCCCAGTTTGCAGTGATCGGCAAACTTTGTTATCCACAGGTCTTAGCACTCTGCTTAGAGATCTGACAAGTAAAAGCCAAAAATGGAAAGATCCCAATGCAGAGTCCTGAGGGACATACCTTTCTACCTCTTAGTGCAAGAGATCTGGACAAAGCCTAAAATAATGGGGGACAAAGTCCCAAAAATAGGGACATATTTTAAATGTCCTTCTTATAAACTTAGAAAGTTGCTAGAATAACAGGATTTGCAGTAGTATGCATTTTCTGAAGGATATGAAGTCTGAAACTCAAATGTATGTCTTTATTTAGTGATATCAAGTCTCAGTGATTTATCAGGAACCAGAGGAACAGACCAAAAATATGAAGCAAAAATCTGGACAGTTGAGAGGTATGCTAAGGGGCACCATTGGTCATCCATTGTTATGAGGCATCTGCAGCTCGTACTGTGTAGGTTTGGTCTTTCAGCCAGTTTACCATCCATCCTACAACACATGGCTCGATTTATTTTAAATCCATTTAACTTCTGTATGATAGCAGCATGGGGAATGGTAGCAAAAGCCTTGGCTAGGACAAGATATGCTTTGTGTACCTCATGAACACCATATAAATACACCCTTTTGAAGAAGTTTATCACATTTACTAGGCAGGATTTTCCCTTTCCTTCACAAAGCCACACACTTTGGAGGCAGGTTGGATAAGATTGTTTATATCATAGTTTAAGAAGTCAGTTGATAATGTGTTGCATGGCTTTGCAGATGAGACTTGTAAGACTGAAAGGTCTGTAATTACCTGGGTAAGTTTTAGGATTACCTGTATGGAGGAGCATCATGACTACAGTGCAGTACTCATCATAGATGAAACCAGTAGCTAAATTTAGGTTAAACAGTTTAAGTAGTGGGTCTGCAATTGCATGTTTAACATTATTAATTAAACAACCAGGTATATTGTCAGGTTCTGTAGGAGGTGTGTGTTTGGTCTTGGTTAGTGCTTTCAGTAAACAATCTTCAGAGATAGTACAAATAAAAATGTAGTGAACCAACCCAAGGCAGAGTATAATCATGTAAAAAACCACATCCAATACATATATTAAAACATTTTTATTGTGAGTGCTTTCACAGTTTAACCAGCTGCTTCATCAGATAAAATCATAAACCATCAACTATTCTATTTAAAGGCCTTTGGACCAATAAGAGCATTACAATCATT
Organism: Protopterus annectens; assembly: GCF_019279795.1. Classification (NCBI taxonomy): domain Eukaryota; kingdom Metazoa; phylum Chordata; order Ceratodontiformes; family Protopteridae; genus Protopterus; species Protopterus annectens. The sequence goes on along the minus strand of NC_056748.1, from coordinate 848,410,240 downwards.
AATCAATTAAGATCATATGTCAATCAAACTGAAGCCTCCCAACCCATCGCAAGCACAAATATGTTTATATTAAAACCTAAACTATATAAAGAACATATATAAAGAACACATAAAAAACACTAAAAATGTATAGAAGACATATATCTTCAAAATGTGACATAAAAATGTGAAAGTATACACATATGTATATACTACCATCATTCATAAAAACAATAAAATTTTGCAAAAATAAACCCCCCTATTTCATTTATCTACTAGTCTGGTTCTGAGAACCAGCTTGATACAAACCTTATCATTCAGACCTCTGCCTCTGTTGGCTCTCATCCTAATTATCCATTTCAACTCCGCTGTTTCCACTTTATTCCTAATAGCCCCCCTCGTTCATAAATTTGTACTACTTCCATTGCCATAGACTTAAATGTGTGTGTATCAGTCTGTTGTTAAACAAGTTTGGCTAATGCATTTGTAAGTATTAAATTGTTGATATTATACACACATTCTCTGATGTGATCATGCAACCTTCTGTCCATTTTTCCTATATAGAAACAGAGGCGTCGGAAGTTGTTGAAGACTGGGGGGGGGGGGCAGAGGGTGACAGGGGCACCTAGTGATCTAAAAACGGTAATTTTTTAAAACTATTTACTACCACAACATAGGTGCATTTGGAGGACATTTTAATCTTAGACAATTTCCATTTTGGTGCTTGAATTAACATTTCCTGATTGGTCTTACCTATCCCATGGCCGATAATTGTATATTAGCCCTAGTGAGAATAAATATGATCACACTGTAGATAATTTGAGGAGACCCATGTAAGGGATGCAGCATTTCGGAACTGCCTCTATCCATTAGTGGCATGAGGGATAATACTGGAGTACATTTTCTATTACCCATCCTTAGATCCAAGTTGCATTTGAATATGGACAGGGATGAGCTTTGTTTTACTTTAATGGATAGTCTGTTCTGGATATATAGCCATCTCTCCACAACATTCAGTTTAAATACCTGGACTGAGTATTTCTGATGCCATTTGACTTGCTGATGTTCAGTAGGTCCATCTGTATTAGGTCAGAGGATGCCTTGTATGCCAGACACATCACCTCTAAGCACTCTGTAAGATACTGAGTATAGTGATAAATCTTTGAGGTGGTCCATGCAAGACCTCCTGTTTAGGACTTGTATCCTTTTAGTAAGGTATTTCTGTGGGTATTCCAGTTGTTGCTTTGGTCTGGACAGATACATGCCAAAGTGGGCATTATACAAAATGATTGACCTAATGTGGGCTTTGTAAAGGGGGACAATAACATGTCTAGATCTAGTCACAATTAATTTGTTCATAAGCTGTGCAATATAGAAAGACTTTCTTATGACACTGGGCACATGTTGGTCAAAGGTTAGGTCACTGTACACACAAGTTCACAAATGCCAAGCAACTGGGTCATTTCTGGGGGCATTGTCAATTTGGCAGTTCTCTGGAGTAGATGACTTTCCAAAGAATATGATAATATATTTATTGGAGTTTAGTTTCAATTCATGATTCTGGCACCAGTTATTGTTTGGGCAAACATTCCTTCATGATGGTTAAGTTATTTGGGGGTTCAATAACTGCTCCTAGCTTGCAGTCATCTCAAACTTAGTTGGCCAAAGCCCTTTGGTATTTCCTTTTACTTTTAAGATGCATATCCCAAACAGAAAAAGTCTCAGCACCGAACCCTGGAGGACACCATTGGTGACTGGTCTCTTCCCTATTTTGATCTCCTGCTTCCTGTGACCAAGCATACATGTATGCATTCTTTGATTCACCTTCCGGATTGTATTAACCTGATTGTATTAAATTATATTCCTTGTATAATACAGCACCACTTGTTAGAATGTGTTTTAAATTTGCAGTTTGGAACAGTCTTCTAATGGGTAATGAAACAAAATGTATGAACCAATAATGACAAAACTGCCCATTTCAGAAAATTTCAACCATAAAAGGCCACTCAAACTACTGTCATTACAATCCACCAATATCAGTAAATATGCCAAATCTCTGCAGAAGTCATCTAAATAATTCCACATTAAAGAGGTCTGTAACTAATGAAGAGGTTGCTTCTAGCAAAAACGTTATATTTCATTGTTTCATCTATAAATAAAGTGCCTGTTGCCCTTGAAGAATAAATTGCCTATGCTACATTAAAAAATGATAAGCTAGTAATTTTGCAATGGGGAATGGATGGCAAACTGATAACGGGTTCCTAGTTACTAAGTAACTCCTTCAAAGGGGGACATTCATAGGACTGCAGCATCCACTCCCATTAAAGTACAATACAGTACAGTATCAGCAATCCATCTGCATACTGTGGGAGTAGTATCCACAGCCTTCTGCATCAAAAGCACGTATACTAACTGTTATGCTATTAACAATGCAAACAGCTTAGCATAAGTAGCATTAAACTTCTCTTCCCCTAAAGCTCTCTTCTAAAATCCTTTTGACAATCTAACTAAATCTCTCAACTTCGCAGTACAAGAAATCTGGAAAAAGCCAACATTTATTTGGGAGGGGGGGGGGGTAAAGGCCCAAAACCAGGGACACATTTTAAATATTGCTTGTATAATCTTAGAAAGTTGCTAAAATAAAGTGTTTTGTGTTACCATGTGTTTCCTGAAAGATAGGAAGACTGAAACTTAAAGAGCTATCATTATTTAGTGAATTCAGTTCTCACTGATTTGCCATAAAAACACAAATTTTAAGAGGAACAGTCCAAAAGTATGAGCCAAATATTCTGTGAAAATCTGAACAGTTGAAAGCTATGGACTCAGCTCCCTGAATCATAAGTGGTGGTATGGGTAGAGAATTCAGACTCTTGTTTGAGCCTGAGTAACACTAACCACCAAGTATACCTAACTGAGCATTTAACACACACAAACATGCGGGAGCAGCATAACTCCTGAAAATAAAAGAACAAAACTCTCCTTACCGGCATGACTCTGGAAGCACCAGCAGAACAGCGGCAACCTAACTCCTGTAATACAGAGCAATAAGAGAACAAGAATAGCTAGTTTAGTTAGTTTAACTTCCCCACTTCATTAATTTTTCCCGACAGGTCTTGCAGCAGTGGGGGGGGCACCCCCTCCCCCTGGCTTTATGGTTCCGGCACCCATGTATAGAAAGATAGGTTTGATAGAAAGCTAAATACACTAAGTGACAAGTTTGTTTGTTTGTGTCTTATGGCTTTTCCCGGTTAGGGGTTGCCACAGTGGAACTCCGGTCCTTTAACGATTGGCAGTAGAGTTTTACGTGCTGGCTTGCCGGGCCTAACGCACAACCTTCAACGAAGGAATGCCCGTTCACGCATGTCACCACACAGAAGATGCTCTGAGAATTGAACAGGCAAAGCAGTCTTTTATGGTCCTAAAATCTAGTTGTTTCCCTGTACCATGATGTATAAAACTCCCAGTTGTATCTATATATCCGCACCAATTACACTTCAAGCATGGAAAAGTCTGATATCTTAAAGTGGTGCTGAGTGGTCTCTCTGCCTTTCTTAGGTAGCACAACATCCTTTTCAGGGATTTCTTTGTCAAACTTTGAAAGTGGTCACAACAAAAACATTTTACTATATGTACTGGATGTGCTTTTTTACATGATTATACTCTGCCTTGGGTTGGTTCACTACATTTTTATTTGTACTGTTGTAGTGTGCTTTGTCACACTTTTTGGTGAACCATTTATCTCTCTCTCGCTGCAAACAGTTCCTGGAATCTTCAGAGATAATTGGGTAAGTAAGGATTTTATGTATTTTAGAACTTAGGATATAATGAAATTCTAACACACAAAACTTGTCTAGCCTTGGAAAAATTAAAAATAAACTCATTAGCCACCTCCCCCAGATATCTACACAACGTATCTACAAGAATTAAAACACAATCTAAAGCAAATATCATTAGTAGTATATATCATGAAAAGAAAGGGAAAAAAGTATCTGATATAGGAGACATCCTTGAAGCATTTTAGTTCCATTATATGGAACACTTTAGAAAACAAGATTTAGATACCAACCAAATAAACTTAGATACAAACCTTATCAATATAAAAAAAAATTCCCAAAAACTTAAAACTAGACCTACAAAAACCTATATCCTACAAAGAAATTGTTGACAAGATAAAAGAAACTAAATCTAACAAAGCTCCAGGGATAGATGGTATAGTTATGGAAATTTACAAACTGTTCCCTTCAACAGTAATCTTCCTTTTTCATAAAACTTTGCTAGAAGTCCAGTCAGAAGCAAAAATACCACCCTCATGGAAATATTCTCTCATAACACCAATTCTAAAAGATAATAAACCATCAGACTTTTGCACCTCATACAGACCTATATCATTACTGAATAATAATTACAAAATATTCATGTCAATCCTAGCTAACAGAATAAAAATCCCACTTTCAAAGACAATTAATAAGGATCAAACTGGATTTTTATATAACAGGCACACACATTATACTATTAAAAGGATACTTACTCTTATAGATTATGTGAATAAAGAAGATAGAGAAACACTTGTAATCGGATTAGACATAGAAAAAGCCTTTGATTCCCTCAACTGGGAATATCTATTTAAAACTTTAGCATTATTTGGATTTCCTCCTCCCTTCATCTTATTACTAAAAAAATATATATATTAATAACTTAGCCTACATTAAATTAGGTCCTTTCACTTCAGAATCTATCCATATAATGAAAGGTACTAAACAAGGATGCCCCCATTCTCCTATTTTATTTGCTTTGACTATAGAAATACTTGCAGAAATAATACACAATAATTCAAGATAAAAGGAATAGAAGTCTATGACCAGTACATATATAAAATAATGCTTTTTGCTGATGATATTTTATTAACCCTATCAAACTCCAGAGAGTCATTAGGAGAGCTAGAAGACGTAATGGAGAAATTTTATAAGATTTCAGGTCTACACTTTAATAGATCAAAATCAAAATTTCTATTTTTAAATAAGAAAAAAGACCTACAAGTTACAGATAAATCCATCATAGGAAAGCAAGAACTTACGCTAAATTATTTAAGAATAGTGTTATGCAAAAATATAAACGAAACAATATTAATAAATTATAAAAACATTATTGAAACAAAATATATATAGAAAAGTGGAACAAAATTATATTAACTTTTGAAGACAGATTGCAATTAATAAAAACGGTCTTATTGCCAAAAATACTATTAGTAGCATTAGCAATACAGTTAATTCCTGAAAGATGCATTCTTAAAGAAATAAACTCATGTTTAATAAAATTTTTATGGCATCACAAAAAGAATAGAGTAGCTCTAACTCATCACAGTAGACCTTGGAAACAAGGAGGATTGAACTTCCCAGGAATAGAAACATATATAAAAGCATCTGTGCTTAAAACTATAATAGACTGGATAAACACAAATTATTTTGCCAACTGGAAAGAATTAACAATGGCTATATTAACAAATGAATTTAATCTGTTAAAAAAAATTTTAATAGTAGACACATCAAACAAACCCTGGTACATACTATGCATAAGTATACAATATAATATAACACAACCTTCTAAAACAACACTGATTAATCATTACATCAATTCCTTTAGGAAACTTATCATTGCAAACATAGATCTAAAACTTTGGTTTGATCTTTTAACCCCATTTACCATCACTAAGAACTTTCCTCACAAACTATATAGGGAAACAATAACCTCCTGGAAACAAAATGGATTCTTATGCTGGTTTCAATGTGTAAATAAATTAAATGTTTTAGATATACATATGATAAAAATTGCTTACAATATTCCAACACAGGACTGGTTAACCTTACAAAGCATTCTAATGTACACCCAAGATTTATGCAGATTAATTAATAATTCCTCATTTAAAGATATTCCAAATCTAATAAGTTTTCTGTATGAATTTATATATAATAGTTGTGAAAAGAAAAATTCAATTTCAAATCTATATAAAGAGTTAATAACATATAAAACAATTCCCAAACCATCATACTGGCAGTTCTTAACAAAAGGCAGTCATTGCAGTTAACAGAAGAAATGAAAAGTAACATCTTACTGTCAGTTAATTACACCTCTAACACACAGTACTTGAAATATTTAGCTGGAAATACTTACATAGAGCATTTTTAACACCAGATAGAATTAAAAAGATCAGTACTACTAAAAATGTTTTTTGCTGGAGGTGTGAAAAGTCAAATAAAGCAGACTGGATTCATATTTTTTATGAATGTTATAAAATTAAATCATATTGGAATGGAATCAATAATTTTTTACAAGCTTTATTTAATGAATCTTTTACCTTAACTAAAGTATTGATAATACTAAATGTAAATGAAGGTCCCTACCTGAATAAGACAAATATGTATTTGTTATGGACAATACTTGCTATATCTAGGAAATGTGTAACCAGAAGGTGGAATTCAAATACACCCCCAAACTTGGAAGAATTCTACACTTTACTGAAGACAACTGCATTGATGGAAATAAAAATCAAAGAACTATGAATCTATCCCAGGCCATTGGTAAATAATCCTTGGAAGAAAGTTATATCTTTGTTGGACACTCTGCAATAATCAATACTGTATCTCTGATAACTGATCTGTTAATTCTATATTTAATAACATACAGTGTATATAATTGAAAGTCAGGCTATTGTAAATATTGTATGTAGTTTAAAATGATATTTAAAAATATTATGTAAATGTTATTTTAATTGAAAATAAAAAAAATATTTGAGGAAAAAAAAGAACTCAGGATATAAATATTGGGGGTATGCGTGGCACTGAATTTGTTTGCAAGGATGTTGGCAATGTGTGTTGGGTCAGAAGAGGAGGTGCCATTTTGAATAAGTTTAGAGCAATGTAAGGTGTTGTTTCTTAGTTTTGTAATGTAGCTAAAGAAGGATTTATAATTTGATTGGCTTGAAAGACCAAACTTAGTCTCTGGGGTCCTTTAGTGGGCGGTACTGTTTTCATTTTTTTGTAATGTTTTTGATTATTTTCCTTGATATTATCAGTTTTGGAACTACTATATAATTTAAGGAGTCCCCTTCCTTTGCTGTAGACTTTTTTATCGTAGTAAACCACCAGAGTGTTTTATTTTTGAATTTGTAATGACACTTGGTTCTGGAAGGGAATGCTAGTTCTGTGCATTTTCTAAATGTAGGTAGAATTCCTTTGTGAAGCCCACTGCTCTAGTGAGGTCAGGGGTGGTGCAGTCAAAAATGGATTTTGATATTTCATCATTTAGAAGACTGAGGTCAGCTTGTTCAAAGTCTACAAATTCATCAGGATTTGTTGTAGGGGATTTTGAGAGTATAAAGGAGAAATTCGCAAGTCTTTGGTCAAATACTAGAGGAGGAATATAAAATCTGACCATAGTTGTAAGAATCAGGTCAAGAATGGTGTGCCCTCTAGTAGGTTTATTTACTAGCAGTTCAATGGAATTTTTTTCTTATTATGTCTGGGAATTTCTGGGCATATTCTAAATTAGAGGTATAGGTGTCCCAATTTATTGAAGGTTGGTTATTTACCCAAAAAAATGAAGTTTCTGCTAATAGAGAGAGATCATTTAGAACACTGAGAAATCTTGCATGGTTATCAAGGGGCAAAGACAGTGTTCTGTCACAAGTTTTTATTCGCTGATTAATTCTGTCTAGAGTGACCTACAGTTCACTGAGTTCAGTCTGTGGGTCTCTAGGGATCTGCATGGAGATAGTATGATCCTGGACAAATATGGAGACTCCAACACAGTTGACATTCAGGTGTGAAGATATGAAAAGCAAAAAAATATATATAGCTTTAGTGATCAGTAATCAAACATGGATGCTTTCCAAATGCAGGAGTGAATCAAGATCAAACAATTTAGTGCTCAGATGTCTGGCGTTGAGGAGAGCCACAGCAATGTGATCCAATTTTAGCACTGATATTTTAGTTATGTTGGAATGTTCATCAACTGGATTCTGCCTAACAAAATGCTAAGGGACAACAAAAGCTTTAACCAGTTTATGAAAGTCTTAGAACAAGAAGTCTGGGCCATCTTTGGTGAAATAAGCTTGACTGTCGAGTATCTCATCACAAGCTGACACGGTGGATTCCCCAGAATGAAAACAGCTGTTTAACCAATTATTTAAACCAATTACCCTTTCTTTGTATGTAGGCATCATTCAGGATGAGGGAAGGGTTCCACTCAAGACCAATGTTTTACCTACTTCTGTAAAATAAATGGAAAGTTCAGACATGTATCTTTTTCCTCTAGAGCGCAGTCAGAAATTGCACCAGTGTTGCATTGTGACCATTTTATTCATAAGAAAATTAACCAAACCACGACAGTGCCCCAAAACCAATATAAAACATGAACGTTAAGCAGTTATAAACATGCCAGTTGGCATTACCAGGCACGATCTGGCTACTAGTTAGATTCTGGATGAGCAACCCCACAAGCCCCCTAGGACATGTCGTGATAACCAAGAACTACGAGCTTAACTCTCATCCCATACACAAATTGCATTTAAATAAGCCTCTTTGATCATCCTGACCTGTCAGTCCATCAAGAGGCATCTGAAGTATAATGGGGGAACACGGGGGGGGGGGTAAGCTTTGATGCAGTCATTCCCCCATAACAAGGCCTTTAGATAATCAATTGTCCAAAGCAAAAGTATAAGTAACTTAACTAAAACCAACAACTGAACATTAGTTAGCTAAGATAAAGTAAATATTAATAGGCAAAGTTAACTGCTAATTGAACAAGTTAAGGCCCAGTCAATTCAAGTGGAGTCCATCAGCATCATATAAGTCTTTGTCTGCCTTTGCTAGGTCCACTGTACTCTATAATTTGGTAATCAATGTATTGGGCTGCCCAAGTCACTCAGTGGTTAATGAAACACCTAGATATTTCTATTGCTGAACTTCTTATGGCAGCCTTCCAGTGAAGGAGAGTTGGCCAAAATATAATGATATCTGGATGGAGAGTGCACAGCTTGTGGAGGTCAGATGAAATTTTATCTACCAAGATCTTCTTCAGAACCATGGTAAAGTCATTGTCCCCAAAATGCACGATCAAGGCAGTTTGAAATTTCAAATTAACTGATAGCTGATGCCAGATGTTACAAAGCTGGAACCATAATGCCAGCTGTTCCAAAGTAGGAACCATAACAAGCCATATTTTTTATGCAGTTAAAGGCATTCTGTAGAGTCTCCTTGTTCTTTTATCTATTTAAAAACTTTCATTTTGTGGCTCACTACTGTTCTTCTGCTGTGATAAAACATTTCTGTAGTGTTTATTGTCTAAAAGAGTGTAGGGTAGTAGCTGTAGTATTGTCCTCCCATACTTGGTGGCTTTGCAGTTGCCTGCCCCTGCTGTACATTTGATCTGGGACACTTCTCCCAGTCTAGTGTCATTAGCTCATTTTACCTAATACAGAGAGAACATTTGAGAAGGCCAACCCACTTAGTTTCCTAACATTGAATTAGATTCTGCTTCTCCTTTCTCCCTTTCCTTTACAAAAAAAAAAAAAAAAACCTTTGCTAGAATCTCCCTGTGTTCTGCTTAACTGTAACAACAACACCAAAAAAAATATGCTTGTTTCCTGCCTTTCCTGTAACTAGCCTACTTCAGATACAGATTTGCTATATCCATGACTGTTTGTAAGCTCCTGAGCCCCCCAAGCCTTTCTGTGTTGGAGGGAAGCCTGCTAGCTTATCAGTGGGAGTGGTAAGCACTAGGTAACCTATCTTCCACATAACGAGTGGCAAGGAGTGGTAAGCACTAGGTAACCTATCTATCACATAAGGAGTGGTATTGCTTACCACTCCTTATGTGGTAGATGGGTTATCTAGTGCTTACCACTCCCATTGATAAGCTAGCAGGCTTACCTCCAACACAAAAAGGCTTGGGGGGAAGCCTGCTAGCTTATCAGTGGGAGTGGTAAGCACTAGGTAACCTATCTACCACATAAAGAGTTGTTTCTGGCCCAAAAATTGTAGTTATTGGCCGTTTAGGCAATTTTTCCATCTCTCTCAACTTTCTGATTTAAAAGCCCGCATTTGCACTTATTCCCTTCCTGTAACTAGTCTAGTTCAGATACAGATTCTTAATTTTATCACTTGAATTTGCTTATTCGTGCTCAGCACTTGCTCAGAGCTTGTTGTAAGCACTAAATAAGCTACAAATTACTACAGCACTCAACCTTCCTCATTACCTAGAGGAAAACAGTTTTTGTACTTACTTTCCTCACTTACTTAGAGAAAAACGGCTCTTGTACTCACTTTCCGCACTTGTCTAGAGGAAAGTATTTTTTTTATTCAGGCATGTCCAAAGGTCAACTCCTAGTGTTCTCTTCTGTCTATCTGATGAATCTGGGCATCTTGGGGCAATGTAGCAGTTGCCTCATGTACATGGACAACCCTCTCCTCCTACCACCCAACACTACAACCTGTGAGAGATGCACTTATCTAGCCAAACTGGAGGTAAAGCTCTCTCCAACCAAGATTGATCTTGACAGTCAAGAGGAGAAGGTAAACACTTGCACCACACCACACTCATCACATAGTCCCATTAAACCTACACCACCAAAATCCACACATAGAAACACAAAAACATTCACGGAGGCTCTCAATAATAATCTGCTCAAGCAGCAGAGACCTCCAAAGCAGAAACACAAGCAACCTCCACCCCCCAACACAAGCCAAATGACACATAGCCCATAGACTCAGTGTGCCTCTCAACCACAGCACATAAGGCAAAACAACATACCCAATGCACTAGTCATAGGTGACTCTATAGTCAGGCACACTAATGTCCCACTCACCAGTCTAAACAAGGAGAAGGTTACTGTCAGCTGCCTGCCGAGTGCCAGGATCTGCCACATAACCCACGCACTGAGGTCACTCCACAACAAGTACAGATATGACTCTGTCATTGTCCATGTTGGTGTGAATGACCTGAGATGTACCTCCCTGGACTACATGAAAAGAGACATGGAAGAGCTCACTGGTCTTGTAGCCCAAGCAGATATGACCCTAGCCCTGAGTAGCATCCTGCAATCGCCCATAATGATACTGCAATACAAGGACAAAATGATTAACTTTAACACTTGGCTAAGCATCTAGTATCATTCTAAGGGGATCCAGTATCTGTCTGCCTGGGACAACATGGTTGACAGACCACAATGCTTTGCCATAGATGGCCTGCACCTGTCACCCCTGTGATTCCGGATACTGGATATGACTCTTGCTGCCCCTATAGTGCCTTTTTTAGGCAAGGTTCAAATGACAAATTCACCACCATAACAGGAAAAGGCAAGCAAAAACTGAGGGTAATGCTACTCAGTGCTAGAAGTCTAAATCTCAAAATGCACTCCCTCGAGGCACTCCTTAAAATGGAGAACATCGATATCTGTGCAGTGACTGAGACCTGGTTTAAAGCTCCAGAGAGCACCCCTACATTACCAGGCTATAACTCATACCACACTTTCCAGCCATCTAACCTGGACCGAAACACCAAAGGCAGAGGTGTGTCCATATTCATTAAGGATATCCACAACTCCAGGCTAGTTGTTCAACATAATGCATCCGAGGTTATCCCAGGGCAACTAACTCTGGACAAAACTGCAATCCGAATTGTAGCTTGCTACAGATCCCCCACCATGCCCCAGGATTCCCACTCCTCTTTTCTTGATATACTGGAAAATATTAGGGTTCAACCAAACACCCTAATAATGGGCGATTTCAACTACCCCACCATTAACTGGGAAAACTACTCATGCACCAACTCCTTCGCTCAGCGCTTTCTGGAATTCATAAATTCCAATGCTCTGGATCAACTTATCCACACCCCCACCAGGGGCAACAATATCCTAGACCTAGTCATTACCAACATGAGTGACCGGTATTCCTCACCTGAAGTCAGCTCCTTGTTGGTCAGATCTGAACATAAGCTAATCACCCTAGATATCCACATCCCATCCCCCCACCTACCCCCATTAAGGAAACCATGGTAAAAAATTTCTCCAAAGCCAACTTCATGCTTCTTAAGACAGAAGTAGTGAACTTTATGACACCCATGCAGATGGACAATACAGTTACAACTGCTGAATCCTACACAAATGCACTCTATAAGCACGTACATGAGTGCATGGATTGTGCTATCCCAAACAGAACCAAGACACTATCCTCCAAAAAAAGGAAGCCAATCTGGTGGTCTCCCGCCATAAACAAACTCTACAACAGACCTGAAGAAACTGTTGCAAAAGAGAGTAAAATCCCATGAGTGGAGGAGCTCCCTGGTCAGCCTCAGTAAGAAACTGAGATCCCTTATAAGATCCTCCAAAGCTAGCTACGAAAACAAAATTGCCACTGACAACCACAAAGCATTCTATGGCTATGTCAAGAATCTCAATGGCAACACCCAGATCTGCTCTAAGTACAGCACAATGGCACGAAAATTACAGAACCAGATGATATTCTTAACATCTTGGCAGATAGATTTAATGCTAACTTTACCCCCCTCTCATCCTCCTAATGGGCCCATATCTATACAGGAAGAATGCAGAGTCCTTGTAATCACAATTATGCAGGTAAAAGCTGCACTCTCTAAAGTCAAAAACACAGTATCCATGGTACTGGACAACATCCCAGGCTGCGTTTTACATGAACTTCAGAAAAAAATGGTTCCCCACCTAAGCACCATGTTCAATCATAGCCTCACATCAGGCTTTGTGCCCACTGAATGGCTCACAGCAACAGTTATCCCACTCCACAAAGGGTGAGCCACCACTGATCCCAGGAACTATCGCCCTATAAGCCTGATGAGCCTGGTCTATAAGGCCATTTAATTTATCATCATGGAACTCATAAACAAAGACATTGGTAATCTCCAAACTCTGGACCCCACCCAGTTCGGGTTAGTGAAAGGCAGATCATGCCTCCTGAACCTGATTGGCTTATTTGAGGCAGTCATCAAAGCCGTGAATGAGGGTAAGGTGGTTCACACAGCCTATCTTGACCTTGCCAAGGTTTTTGACACCATCCCCCATTCTGGAATGATAGCTAAACTCACTAAACTAGGTATAAATCCCTATGTCACAAGATGGGTTGCCAAATGGCTCACTGACAGAATCCACAATGTAAAAGTTGCAGACTCTAAATCTGACTTCAAACCAGTGACAAGTGGAGTATCACAGGGTTCAGTCCTGGGACCTCTCCTGTTTGGTATCTACTTCTCTGAAGTGCAGGCTAACACAGAAGGCTTTTGGCTAATTAAGTTCACAGATGGCTGCAAACTAGGAGCCATAGTCGAGTCCCCAAATTATGTGGACATCCTACAGAAGGGCCTCACTGAGACAGATGCCTGGTGTCAAAGCCATGGCCTCAAGCTCAGTGCCAAAATGTGCATTGTCATCCCCTCTGGTAAAAACTCTGTACCCATGAACTACCACATAGGTGACAGTCTACTTAATGCCGAATGTGTATTAGAGACCTTGGGACTCAGGTGGACAGTAGTCTCTTCATTGATATTCACATCACCACAGTAGTCAGGAAATCCTTCTATGTGGCACACCTCATCACAAAAGGGTTCTCATCCAGGAAAAAAGTGGTCATTGTTCCCCTCTACTCGACACTCATTAGACCCATTATAGAGTACAACGCCCCTTTTGGAATGTACCTCACAAGACATCTGCAGCAGCTGGAAAGGCCACAGAAGTACCTCACAAAGAGGATTACTGGCCTCAAACAGATGCCCTACACTGACTATCTCAAAAAACTCCAGCTTTACTCTGTAGCATATCACCTACTCCGAGGTGATCTCTGCCTAACATATAAAGCTATGTCAAATCCAGAGCTGTTAAGCATGCTACACCTAAAGAAATCCCAATCCCTCCGAGCTACACACTTTAAGGACCTAAACCTTGTCACCACAATAAACAGGACATGCTGGAGGGATAGATTCCTTAGCACTCTTCAAGAAAAATTTTGATGTGTGGATGGGAAATAGGAAATACACCCCAGGGATCACTTCTGTGGCTCTGCTCGACAGGGGCACAGGAAAATAACTTTTTTGGGTGGCGTAAGCCAGGGAACCTTGTTGGTAAGGCTTACTTAGGTCCTTGGGCCAATAGCGTAGTACCTACCTATGAACTTATGAAGCCAGGGAAGACAAACTAGCAGATTGCCTAGAGAGCTTGATTCAAAGAAATAGTGTGCCTTGACAGCCCAGTTCCCCACTTGCCAAGCCACTCTTTGGATAAAATAGTTCCCCAAAATCCACAGCACCTTCTTCCTTGTAAAGTAAAATATCATGGTTACTACCTAATGTAAGACAGAAAGGCATCAAATAACCATTCCTCATGCTATATAGGATGTTTGAATGTCGATTATCTACCAGGTCTGAGGTTCAGCCTCTGTGGAATGAATGTGAAGAATGTCCATGGGTGGAAATGCCAAAGCATATAAGGGCTTTCTTCAGGGTTGTATTGACTTCTGTTAGAGTAATAACATGACCTGACTTAAATCAGAAACTAGGTAAAGATAATGCAGTGTTGGGGGCTACCCTGTGGTGGCAGGTGGCCCAGTGGACTGGACAAGTGACATCAGAACTCGTCTTAACTTAGATGAAGTTGTTTTCCCTTGCTGGATTACTCCCTTTTGGAATTCCATAACCATATGAAAACAAGATCCTTCCCAATAAAAACATCTTCCCACCTCCAAGAATAAAGCAGCTCGCTGGCTCAAAGTCCACAAGCATACAGCCAGGCAAACAAGATGGCCCAGAGGACAAGCAAGTAAAAATCAATAGCCTAGTAATAAAGTCCCTTAATAATGTGTCCCAGAAGGTAATGACCAATAGGTTTCCTGGGATCCTGGGCAGTGCATCTGGTATTTTTCCAACCCTTCAACAATCTTCTCATGTTCCAGTGACTAGAAAAATTGGGAAGTCCCATGAACTGTAGCAGCCATCCTAAGGCTGCTTGGTGTATGTTTATTGTGGGTGCATCATTTAGCAAACATCCATGTACTATAAACTGCAAGAATAATGGAAGATTCTAGCACCTTAGGCGTTGAAGTAAGTCATTGTGGAAAAGACTGAAGGCATGTAAGGATGATTAATAAGCTCTTTTGGTATTCTGTACCCAAGAATTGGATAAAGATGTCATAGCTTGTCTTCACCAATGAGCCAAACCTCTGGAGGAACGGGGCTCTCTTCTTGGTACATGATGGCTTGAAAAGCTCAAATTGATGCATAGTCTTAGCAGGGCTAGCAATCTAATCACTGAATGAACCCACATAGACTGTGACAACCTCTTGTTAAGGCCTTGAACTACTGCCAGACTGTTGGTGTGAAAAGAAACTCTCCTGTTAGAAAAATGTTCTTTGCAAATTAAAGTAGCTACCCAAATGAGAAAAAAATGTCTAAAAAGATGATGTCTTTCTTCCTCTCCTCTGGGCACGAGGCAGGCCATTTTGCTGTGAACCACCTCCCCTGGAAATACCCACCCATGCCTATGCCTACTGCTGCATTGGTGAAAAGCTTCAGCCTAATGGAGGAAACCTAAGGGCTTTACCAGAACTTGACCCCATTGTATTTGAGCAAGAAGGTGTATCAAAGACAGAGATCCTCCTTGATCCTACCAGTAACTCTCAGCTGGTGGTGGTTAAGTTTGCTGCCCTTCAGTAGGTTGGATAAGGATATAAGAAAAGTCTTGCTAGAGGCAATAGCTCTGGAAGCAAAGTGCAGTAACCCATGAAGTTGCATGACTTCCTCATTTAGAACTTTTTGAGTTACCAGAAACTTGTGAATTCATGACCTGAGTTTAAGCAATTTGTCAGTGGGAAGCCTGAAGTGGAAGCTGTAACATGAATAAGTATCCACAGGGATGTGGGTGGGGCCTTCCAGTTTTTCTTCATCCAAGGGATCTCCCAAATCAATGCAAATGTTGATGAAAATTGCCATGTCTCCTTTGCACCAGCTCTCCCTCTGTCTATTATTAGCTTATCATCTAGGTACTGAATGGCAGCTTGTCCTGGGGCCATTTCTTACCTACATCAATGCAATGTAGAATAAAAGGTTTCACAAACTGTGCAAGACAGTGGGTAAACCATGGGCATGGCTGTGTTGAAAAAGAATTTCCCACCAAAATAAATTACCAGTGAAGGTCAAGCTTACACAGCCATGGATCTGAGAATTCCCCGATGGCCTGCAAAGTCTGATCTAGAGATGCATAGTGCCCCCTGGATTGTTGTTTGTCAGTGAAATAATTGATGAAGACTGTTGGGTGAGAGAGATGATGAATTAACTGGAATTCCCCTTCTTTTTTTTCTTTGTGGCTATGAGTGTGAGGAAATAAACTGATGATCTTTCTCACTAATGTCTCTTTTTCAATTAACTTAGCCTCATGTTCATTACCTTTGATAGATGAAAGGTTCTTAACTAACATAGACTTCAAAGACATGGGAGACCCCTGAATGACTTTCTCTTTGATATTTAAATGGACATGCACAGTAATGTGGGACACCGGAAAGGTGGACCTAGTAGAGCTATCTATGCCTATGGGGATAGAAGCTGAGCTATATTAGGATCTGGGCCATTTTGTCTAATATCAGTGATAGAGGAGAAGGGGTGTTCAGGGTCTGTGTTGGCATTCCAGAAGAAGCCTGACATGGGCAGGTTTGTTGGGGCTCTTGGGCAACACTAGTGGATATGGGTGGTGTGGATCCAAGTTCCTTTCTAAAACTATATTTAAAATCTTAGACCTAACCTCATCAGGCAAGAAACCTAAGAATTCCATTCATCTAATGATTTCCCCTTTACAGACAAAGGTAACCTTGACCTAGCAACCTCATCATTACCGTCTTTTTAATGACCACTGGGACTAGTGTTGGAGTGTCTTTGGAGCTATGGACATCCTTCTTGATCCTTCTCCTGGGTTTTTTGACTGTGGTTGCATCAGTCAATCCTCTTCTAAGGATGGCTGAAGTCTGCTTTTGTTAAGCAAAACGTCTTTTTTGACTATGCACTCATATTTTGAGGGTTAACCAATGCCATTTGTTCTTCAAAAGTTGCAAGGAGGGAATTCATATCTGTTTGCTTGCGGACAGCTCTGTGATATAATCAACATAGATGAGTTTTTTTACCTTCTTCCAGCCAGCCACTGGAATTTATCTACTTGCAACAATAGGCTTATTTAAGCCACCTGGGCTCCACCTCTTGTCTTACTCACTCACACACTACCTGGCTTATAGGTAAGCCATGTATGCATATCCCTCAGAGTTTTACATCTCAGTTCATTCACTCATACATCGATCACTAACATGTTTGCCAGGAGATAGGGTCCTCCTTGGGGTCTTTGTAACATCAGAATTCCTGACACTAAAAGACAACTTACTGTGAGACCTTCCTTGTGCAGTCTTTTGTATGATAATAAAATCATTTGCTAAAAGTAAAATATTTCTGTTGCTGCTGCTGTGGTCCAGAGTGTATCATTTGGAGTGCTTTTGCTCAGGATGACTCTCTGTGATAGGTATGCATGAGGTTAAGGAGTGGAATGATTTTTGCTGAGATTTAATATAATATTCTTATTTCTTGAAGGGTTTCAGAGTGATTTTTTACAGAACAGAAATTTTGGCATGATTAGTGTAGGATTGTGGTAAAGGTATATGAGGCTTAGAGGGCAAGTTTTTAGGTGAGAGGGAAGCCTCCAGATTAATTATTTTCACCTCTCACAAATGGAATTTAGTCTTGAGAATAAGTGCATCATTTATGAGCATAAGGCAGTTAGTACACCTAGTGTAAAAGATTGGCAGCGGGGATGAAACCAGTAAGCTGACCTTCCACCTTGTCCAGTGCTTAGGTGTTCAGATGAATACACTAAAGCCAGCTGAAGGTATATATAGTTATCACAGAATACAACAAAATGTACTGAAGGCTTTCTAATGAATGGTAGTCTTGTCACAGATTTCAAAGATATGGTAGAAAAGAGGAGTTAGTATTTCTAGTCATTGTGCCCATATGTTATAGATTTCAAAAGTAAGATTGGAAAAAGGGGATAACACGTCTAGACATTGCACTGTACTTTAAGCAGTCAGGAAGAAAAGAAAGAAAGGGTAACTCAAGCTTTAGCAGTCTAAGGGAAGCAAATTCCTAGTCTGATCTTATTTTAGTTTATGAGATGAGATGACACTAGGAGGACCTTCCAAAGACTATAGCAGGCAGATAACTCAAGATCCACTAAGTACAAAACAGCAATATTTGTTTGGGAGGGTGGATCCTCTGCTTTCTGGATTTTAGGAATACAAACTGATGGTAAAAGTATTTAAATAGCTTACTGACAGCAAAAATGAAAGAGGATAAAGAGGGAATTCTGTGGCCAATTGAGCATAAGGTGCAGGCAGGAAGAGAGGCACTTGCTGTGATGATAGGAGTTACTGCCAGCTGCGCCAGGAGAAGAAGGGCAGTGGATGTATGACTTATACTAGCACAGCTATCTGGAATTTTGCAAAGAGTTATATGTCATTTGTATATCAAACTTATTTGTACAGATGCTTGTTTTGAAAAATGTGTTTGTAAAGCTGCTTGTGTTAAAAATGTATCAACAGTGTGCCCTGCTGGGCAGCAAAGAAATGTATATGCATTAGTATACCTGAATGCAGAAAGTAGACCAGCACTGAAGCACAGCTGACAATAAAACAGCTCACCACAAAGAAATCAATAAATACTTTAATAAAACAAGTAAGCGTTTTCACGAACCAAGTCACTTCATCAGACAAACACTCCAATTTTAGTCACTACATATATAGTAATCACGAACCACCTCTCTTCTCCACCGAAAACACTTAACGATACCAAAACACCTCCGCTGGCTTACAATAAAGGGCTGCCCTCCTACGAATACCAAACCTCAATGGTACGAATAGATGAAACACAAAGTGTTGTTCTATATCCAAAGGACCACACGTAGATAAACCAAAATCAAATGTTTAATAACACGAATCCACAAACAAAAACAAAAACTGGGATTGAGCGCGCTTTCGTTTAAATCATATAAAAAACTTCATCAGAATCCATTGTTTAAACGAAATCAAGTGACTTAAATACATTGCTGGTAAATTGGTATATTGGATAATTGACTTCATTATTACAAACCAATAAATTTCACTTGCATTCACCCAAATAACTCTTGTAACAAAGACTCACTACATATATACTTAATAACAATTCAGACTCACCAATCAAAATCATCACGGGATATATGATT
This sequence comes from Protopterus annectens, assembly GCF_019279795.1. NCBI lineage: Eukaryota > Metazoa > Chordata > Ceratodontiformes > Protopteridae > Protopterus > Protopterus annectens. The sequence continues at coordinate 848,390,958 of NC_056748.1, read as the reverse complement.
TGTTTGATGACAGTAACAATAGACGTATTTCGTTTTATAACTTGACAGTTAGTGAACAGGATGCTTTGAAAAGATTGAAACAGTATGTGAATATTGTGATCTGCCCTGCTGACAAGGGTGGATCAATTGTTGTAATGGATACTGATTTTTATTTTAATTCCATGAAAGAAATGTTGAGTGATGTGAGGCCATATAAAGCTATTAATAGAGCTGAGGGTAATAACTAGATCCTGGGATTCAATGCTGTTATACTTGAGTGTTTTAACAGTCAATGTATTACTAAAGATATTTATGATTATTTAAGAGTCAAAACACCCATGTTTCACTATTTACAGGGTTTGCCTAAAATTCATAAAAATCCCACAAATCCTCCATTTTGTCCGATTGTTGCAGGTGCAGGCTGGGTTACCGAGCCTTTGTCAATTTATCTCGAGAGCTTTTTGAGTGACGTTTTTAAACATTATCGATATGTATTAAATGATACAAAACAGTTTTGTAGTGAATTATGTGAACATGTGCTTTCTATTCCAATGAAAATGAACGTTAATTACTATTTAGTCACTATTGGTGTGAAATGTCTTTTTATGTTTATCCCAAGAGATGCAGGCATTGATATGATGAAATCTTTTCTGAGTATCTATAGTACACATGGCTCTGATTTTATAAAATTATTGTTTTTTTTAATGGGATGTGTGCTTGATTATAACATATTTGTGTTCCATAATCTCTACTATTTACAATGTGCTGGCATAGCTATGGGCACATCTTGTGCCAATAGCTGTGCCAACATGGTTATGGTGCAATGGGAAACCAATGTAGTTTTTGTTTCCTATTTTCAGAGTGACATTGTTATATATTGTTGATTTGTTGACAATATTTTTATTCTTTGGAAGGATAGCTATGATAGTTTAATTCAATTTTTAGCTTATATTAAACAAAGCTCTCTCTTTCTGTCCTTCCCACATCATTGTTTGAATGAAATGATTGATTTTTTAGATGTTAGGGTATGCAGAGATAAAGACGGACAACTTTATAGTAAACTATTTAGAACAGAATGCCATAGGTTTTCTTTGTTGCATAAGTCCAGTATGCACCCACATCATGTTTTTAATAACATCACTACAGGTCAGTTTCTACGTACATCTAGGTTAGATTCTAAAGAGAATGATTTTTTAACTGATATTGTGAAATTAGGACAAAAAATTAGAAGTAGAGGGTATAAGTGTAATGAAATATCATATGCTACATCTATGTCTCAAACTAAGCATAGAAATAAAGGGAAACCATATTTTTCAGTAAATACTGAAACCAGATTGAACTCTAGTGTAAGGCGTAAAGAGTTATATGTAGCTATAGTTCATAGCTCCGATTCAGCAGCCATTAAGAGTATTATTAATAGAAACTAGAATATTATATGTAGTGATATAGATATATTAAATCTTGTGGGTGAAAAACCTAAGTTTTAACATAAGAATAATGCCTCTCTAAAGAAGTTATTGTGCTATCCGAAAGGACGTAGTAATGAGAAGGTCTATGATCTTAACATAAGGTCTAGCACTAGGAAATGTTTAAAATGTGCCTATTGTGAGTATATAGATATAGGTAATGAATATAAACATCCAGAAACTGGGAAGATGTTTCTATTTAATATACAAGCAGATTGTAATAGTAAGAATTTAGTGTATTTGGCCTGATGTATATTATGTCATGCCTTCTATGTTGGGAAAACCAACAGGAGGCTAAAAGAAAGGCTACGGGATCACCTGTACTGCATACGTAAGGAGCAGAATTACAGTACAATAGCTAAGCATGTATTATCACAAGGAAGTATGCATAGATTTAGGTTTATGGTTATAGATACCATCCATAGTAATAATCGTTTGGGCGATATTGTAAATGTTTTTTGCTCCCATTTATGTGGACTTACTTATGGCTTTCTTGGATGAACAACTGATTTATGACCCCATTCACAACATATATCTGGATAAGATAGATATATGGAGATGCTATTTGGATGACTGTTGGATGGTCTGGATGGCCAGTAGTAATTACTTACAGGAATTTGTACAATATCTGAACAGTAACAAGTGGGGGATTCAATTTACAGTTAACTACCATCTTCAACAGATTAACTTCCTTGATGTTACTATTACTAGGAACATCGATAATGCTCTTGATAGTCAAGTATACCATAAATACCCCAAATATAACACACTATTACTTGCCACTAGTTTCCATCCATAGCACATCATACGCAATATTCCTAAGTCACAGTTTTTACGGATGAGACATATTTGTTCAATCCAAGATACCTTTGCACATTACAGGGAGGATCTTATTAAGATATTTCCGACTAGGGGTTATAAACATGACAACATTATGTTAGCCAGCAATTGGGCCTCTGAATAAGACAGGAATGAGCTACTAAAGTATAAGGAACAACAACATATGGGGTCGTCGGATATTAGTCTGGTTACTACATTTGGTCGTAATACTAATTTACTTATGGATACTGTGGATCGACATTGGAACTTATTAATGGCAGACCATCGATTATCAGACATACATAGTTTTAAGTGTTTGTTCTCCTTCCATAGGGGACAAACATTGGGCTCTCATTTTAGCCATTACGAACAATGGTCTGAGCCTATTAGATCTAAACAAGTTATGATTACTGGTGAACCACTTTATGGATGTGTCCCTTATTGACACTGTACTCATTGTTCCAGTGTTGTTAAGTCAAAGCAATTTACAAGTAAAAATACTTCCTTAGTATATCACATAAAATTTCTAGTTAACTGTAGCACTGACTGGATTATTTATTTAGCAACATGCTCATGTTCAGCATTTTATATCGGACAGACATCTTGACCTTTACGTTTACATATCACAGAACACATTAGTGGTATTAGGAACAAAAGAAACTCTAATGCTTTATATAAGCATTCATTGAAGCATACCACTGCACGCTTTAGATTTACTATTATAGACAAAATACACAGAGATAGGACCAACAAAACTAGGTGGCATACCTTTTTAAATCAGAAAGAAAAAAACTGGATCATTAAATTGGGAGGGTTGTTTCCCCAGGATTAAACAAGCAATTATAACTAACCAATGAGAGTTCTTTTTTGTGGTTACCAGGATGTATATAAAGTACAGCTATGTTAAAATTACTTTTTACTTACACTGAGGAAGGCTATATTAGCCGAAACTGGTCTGAACTTATTACTAGTGGGGTACTGTGTTTGACTCTACCCTTATGGTGTGTTGATTAAACTTGGTATTTGAATTCCACACTTTTGCGTGCTGGCCTTGTTTTCTTGGAGTACAAATGTTACTGAAGACCATGAACTGCAATGGATATTTAGATTAAGAGCTCACCAGGGCCTTGGTCAAAATTATTATTTATCTCTGAAACCCATTTTAAAAAAGCGGAGGTTGAAAAGAAGGGGAAAATATTATATATATTTATTATTTTAAATATGTGTTTGCCTAAAGATATATATATATATATATATATATATATATATATATATATATATATATATATATATATATATATATATATATATATATATATATATATATATATATGTGTATAAGGCATTACATAGGCTATCACAATTCTTATTATTTTTATTTTTATTTATACAAATTAATGATTTAATTAATTGATGATTTTGATTGGTGAGTTTGAATTGTTATTAAGTATACATGTAGTGACTAAAATTGGAGTGTTTGTCTGATGAAGTGACTTGGTTCGTGAAAGTGCTTACTTGTTTTATTAAAGCATTTATTGATTTCTTTGCGGTGAGCTGTTTTATTGTCAGCTGTGCTTCAGTGCTGGTCTACTTTCTGTATTCAGTCGTTTGTGTTTTTCAGCACTGTTAATCGGTATGGAGTCTGTGCTTGTTTCTGCATTATTGTAACTGTTTAAATGCATATATTGTAACAGAGGATACTGGAAGAGAAGAGGTTAATCTCAATCTGACTTTGAAAAATGGTAAGAAAATTTAATTACTGGGCCTAGGCCAAAAAGATGGTATCTCACAGTTTTGAATGCAACCAGAGACAAAAAGTCTGTACTAGGAAGATTCCTACATTGTCATTGGGGTGAACTAATATCTACTCTGAAAGGGTGGAGGCAGTGGTGGCCGGTGACTTCAAATCAAAGGGGGGCTGCAGGAGACAGCTAAATGGGTTGGGCTAATGAGAAGGGGTGTGGCCAACTAGAAAGGAGAGGAGCTATGCTCAAAACCACAAAAACTGGAACTTTAATTAAATACACTGCCCTGGATGCCAAACCATCATTATGGGAGTCCAATCAAGACAAAATGAAGTGTAGAAGAAAAAAAATAGTTCAATGCATTGGCTGCATGACAGCTTACTTAATATCTTGATGGAAACAAAAAGGTTGCAAGGCGTAAATAAATACTTTTTAGCTACATTACTGGAATGCCAGTTGAAGTCAAGTATAAGAAAAACAAGCAGCAGTCAACTCAAACCACTTCTCCTTGCACTGCAGTTCTAATTATAATTTATATTCAGCTTTATAAGAGTACCAAGTAACATGCGGAAAGTAGCCATCTCTGTGACACCCCCACTTGTAAAAATGTTTCTTATCCAAAAAAGACCTGCTGCCTGACAACAACTATCTACTTGTTTCATGGGGAAAACATGATTAAAGTAAAAATGAACAGCAAACAAGAAACAAGCTCAAGATAAACTGCTTAAAGGATTACTGCACAGGTTATGGACCACACATGATAGATTGGCATTCTGTTTAGTTTATGGGTAAAGCCTGCAAAGATGATTGCAAGTCTCCAACAAAGGTAATGCGTTTCTTAAAATACTGTAATCCTGTTCTTTATTACAAATACTATCATATACATTTCAGTACCCATGGCTTATACTTTATCTAGTTATGTAAGTATTCTCTGCATGGCAAAAACAAAAAGGCTTTCAATGTTGGTAATTCTTTAACAGTATGCTTATTAAAGCTTACTTTCATCTTACAATCTCAGACAAGCTTACCCGATGGTCATGAAAGCATTGCTATTTAAACACAAAGCAATGGGTACTTTCTGAATAATAAGAAGCATAAATCAACTGTATAAAAATATGACAGAAAACCAGAACATTCTGCAAAATCAAGCAAGGACAGATGAAAAGCCACTGTAGTACTTGTGTCTTCCTTGGATGGCGGGATACGTTGCACACTTATTGGACACACACAGAGTCACTACATGGGGGAGTGGGGTGCAACAAGTATGTCACAATTTGAAATGTCTCTGGCTGACTGTGATGGCCCTGACACATTTGTTATACCTCTCAACCTCAGAGCAAGAAATCTGAACAAAGCCATACATAGAAGTTGAACAAAGACCCAAAAATAAGGACAATATTTAAATATTGCTGTTATAAACTTTCTAATAGAATAGTAGGTCTTGCATTACTATGAATTTTCTGAAGGATATGGAATTTGAAATTCAAATGTCTGTCATTATTTTCTAACTTCAATCTTTAATAATTTACCTCAAATTTTCCAGAAAACCACAACTGTATGAAAAAATGGCACAAAAATGTGATGCAAAAATATAAAGTAGCCACACAATACAGCTGGGAACCTGTCAAAGAAAGGACACTTTTTAAAATATTAGTACTATTAACTTGAGCAGCTGACAAAATAAACAAATCTGCATGCATTTCTGAAATAAAAGTAATCTATGACTCTGATTATTACATGTATTTATTAATTGTAAACCCTCCACGTTTTCTTCCAAAATTGCCATTTTGTGGAGGGATTATTAGAGGGAGAGCAACATTTTGAGCCAAAATCGGGGACAGTTGAGAGGTTTGGATATGCCTAATTCTATAAAGCAATTTATTTGCACGTACCTCTCAACCTGTTAACATAGGAAATCTGGACAAGGCCAAATATATTGGGGGAACATACAAGCAGTACTAAATATTGCTCTTGTATAAACTTAGTTGATAAAATAATAGGTCTTGCTTTAGCATGCATTTTTCTGAAGATTACGAAGTCTGGAACTCAATGTCTGTCATTATTTAATTACTTAATTCCTAAATGATTTGCCAGAAAACCACAAATTTTATGAGGAACCAACCAAAAATAAGAAGCAAAAATCTATTAATTCTGTAAAAATCTGGACAGTTGAGAGGTATAGTTCAGCCAGGTCTGTCAATGAGTTTGCCACCCTTCCCCCTCACAAAATCATGGTCGAATGGAGCCTCCCCCCTGCAGCCCTTCCACTGTCCCATTACTTGACTAATTTGCCTCATTTATCATAAACACTGTAATGTGCATACTGCTTTACTTCTATGATGATTTGGATTTCATTTGAAAGTTTTATTTTGCATTTTGCAGCACAAACACTAAGACATCTGCTAAACAATGCAATGCAGTCTCACAATGAAAATAGACTTAGCATTAAAACTTCACTGCCCTTGAAACTCACATTCATTGAAACAGCATTGGAATCCACATTCAAAGAAAATACACTTGGCTAGTATAAAATTAACTTTGGGCTGTTTTCAAATGATAGGCCCCTTGCACACAAGACATACATGTGTTGTGTGATACAGCTTCCTGGTTGTATTAAATTATATTCCTTGTATAATACATTACAGTTGTTAGAGGATGTTTTAAATTTATTATTTTGAACATTTTTACAGTAAATAATGAAACAAAATGCATGCACTGATAATGACAAAACTGCCCAATTGAGTACATTTCCATCATAAAAGTCTACTCAAACTTCTACAATCCACCAGTATCAGTAAATATGCACAATCTCTGCAGAAGTAAAAGTCATCTATACAATTCCACATTAAAGAGCTCTGTAACTAATGAAGAGGTTGCTGCTAGCAAACAACTTTATATTTCATAGTTTCATCTACAAATAATGTGTCTGCATTTTCGCCAAAGAGGGCATTCTCAGTACAGCAGTATCCACCCCCTGTGGGAGTAGAACCCACAGCCTTCTGCATCAAAAGCATGTACACTACCTGTTGTCCTATTAACAATGCAGGCAGACTTAGCATAAGCAGCACTAAACTTCTCTTCCCCTGCAGCTCCTTGTAAAATCTACTCACCACTCAACTGTATCTCTCAACTTCGCAGCACAAGAAATCTGTAAAAAGCCAACATTTATTGGGGGGGGGGGGGACAAAAGCCAAAAAGCCCAAAAGCCAGGGACACATTTTTAACATTGCTTTTATAATCTCGGAAAGTTGCTAATATAAAATGCTGTGTTATCACCATACATTTCACTGCTAAGTCTTGAACTTAGGACCCTGTGAAAAACAGTCAGAGCAACATACCACTATACCACATCAGCTGTTTTATGAAAAAAAGGAAGACTGAAACTTAAATGGCTACCATTTAGAGAATTCAGTTCTCACCATAGCTGTCAACCTCTTAGCACAAAACACCTGGACAAAGCCAGTAATGGGGGAATACAGCCCTCAAACATATTCAATGAATTCAGTTCACACCATAGCTCTCAACCTTAGCACAAAAAACCTGGATGAAGCCAATAATGGGGGAATACAGTCCCAAAAATAGGGACAACTTTCAAATATTCACCTTTTAAACTTAGAAAAATGCTAGAATAAAAGGTTTTGTGTTACCATGTACTTTCTGAAGAATGTGAAGTCTGAAATTCAAATGCCTGTCAATTTTATTTAACATTTGTTAACCAGGAAAGTCTGACTTGGAACAAAAGCCAAATTTCAGCAGAGGCCCAGGGAGAAATACTGCAGACACATGTCTTTGTAACATGGGAGAACACCAGAGCAAATCCACACAGAAACACAGGGAGAACATGCAGACTCCACACAGAAGGCACTCCAGTCAAGAGTCAAACCAGAGTACCTCTAGCTGTGAGGAAACAATGCTACCACTGCACTATCAACTATCTAAGGAATTAAAAATTCAGAAACCACAGATGTTATGATGAACAGAACAGAACAAAATATGAGGCAAAAATCTGCAAAGGTTTCACAGATGATGGTGGGTAGGGAATTCAGGCTCTTGCTACCTGAATGCAGGGTTCAAGCCTGAGGTATTCTCTAACCAGCTCTCTATAGCCACCAGTATAAATCAACTGGGGCATTACACACACACACACACACACACACACACACACACACACACACACACACACACACACACACACACACACACACACACACACACGCGCGCGCGCGCACACTCACCAATGCTGTGTGGAATGCACACTTCCTGTTTGTGAATGTTCCAAGACTGCTGACCTTGCAGTCCGATCCCCTTCCAGTCTATGCAGGGCATGGGGCATCAGTAGTCTGCTGCCTTCTTCCTGAATCTGGATTGGTAAGGCAGCAGTCTGGATTCACTTTCTATGTGAGGTTAGGAGAAGTTATTGGATTGTACCATTGTGGTTCACAGCTGGGGGGGTGCAGTCCTGCAGTCTGATATCATGAGCTGCCACTGGGTGGAGGTTTGAAATTGTTTTTTGACTTCCAGGAGCTGCAGCAGATCTTAGCAAGGCCCTATGAGTGTGTATTATTGACACCTATGTGATAAATCCTGACAGGTTTTAGTGTTCAGGTTGCATAGGAACCAGAAAAGAGATGACCAGATATATGTGATGTCATGTGTCTACCTCATTTGATTGAAAGACCATTTGACCTAAACCCATTTCATCGAAATTTAATTTGATCAAAAACCAGTATTCAAGGCAAATAACAGGGATTTGTCCCCCTCCCCAATGTTGTGCGACCCTGAAGTTGATATATATAGTTCGGAGGGTGTTTTGTTTTATTTTCTTCTTTTCCAGGAAGCTAGGTGGAGGGCTGTGCTCCCCACACCCCCCTAACTATATATACCAACTCCAGGGTCACACGACAATGGGGAGGGGGACAAATCCCAGTTTTATGCCATGAATACTGGTTTTCGATCAAATGAAATTTCGATCAAATGGGTTTAGGTCAAATGGTCTTTCGATCAAATGAAGTAGACCCAATGTCATTCTGTACAGAAATAATGTTTTAATATTAGAGGAGAATAAAGTCTCAGGGGCAGTCTGTTTCTTGGAACTTGACATAGAAGGATCCCTCACCTACTTAATCTTGCCTTGCTCTAGTAAGTGAACCAGGGAATAGTAACTCAGATTAGTCAGGAAAATATTGTGAGATTAGTTAAGTACTGTTTTTCTGTATCTGTGTGAATCTATTAATCTGTGTTAATTTAATATTTCCTGTGGTTGAAATTCTGGTGTTTACTGTAAATAGATATTTCATATTTTCATGTTCTTTTATTATTTATTCTTCACTGTATTTAAATTTTTCATTGTGGCTGTTCCTTTAGAAAATATTTTAACCTTTGAGAGTACTTATATTCATTTGCTGATGCTGCAGCCACTCTTGAAAGTCTTACTGCTTGATCAACATTACCATTGGTATTAGTATTAACTTCACTTAGTATAATTGGATATCCCTTTAATAGCATTATAGTAACTGTCTGGTCGCAATGACTCTTCCTTACAGTCTGGGCAAAGTTGGGAGAGCGGGTAATCTGTGTCAGCCTTTCCCAGGTGTGTGTGTGTGAAAATCAAATCATAAAGAGTATGTGTGTGTCAGCTACTTGGGGCAAGGACACAAACCACTAGTTTCACAGAGAGGGTGCTGGAGGACTTGGCTTGGATACTCGACTGAGGACTTAACCCTACAGCTGTGCCAGTGGGGAGCCTTAAGGGAGACCTGGGGAGATACAGAGAGACAAAACCAGACTATGGGCTGAGTGCGTTTCCTGTGTGCTGTTAAGAGAAATTGTGCTTGATACACAGAGGTCTGCATCTGGAAATACTGAGTGTATCCATTTTTGTTCCAAGTGAGCATCCCTCTCCAGTGTCAGTAGTAAGGATTCAGGCTCCTTGATTACTGGCCAAGAGAGGGGTGTCACATTTGCTTGAAAAACTGAACATGAACAAAGGTAGGAGGGTGAAAAAAAATGTCTCAGACACAAGTTAAACAACAAAATATTGTAGCTACAGATAAAATGCTTCAAAAATAATTTCAGCAATAAAACTAGCAGAACAGAATACAGTGCAATATTGTTTTTACTTTCTTGATGTAGTGGTACTTAGAAAAAAATTACTTTAGATTTAAAATGTCTCCAAAGCAGTACACTGAGGTGCAGCTTTAGAATTCATCCAGCCACAAAGGGTACAAACCACACTAGGCTGTGCTATAAATAGCAATTAATGATCATGTTTAAAAGGTGGGAAAATGAACTTTACTTTTCAAACAAAAAAGTGTTCACATGCATTTTCAATAGTTTAGCAATTACATAAGTCATTTACAATTACTTACCTTATGCTAATTCAGCATAATTAGATAATTAAAGCTGGAACCCAAAATGACATAAAAGCTTCCTGCCTGCCTGTGAATATTAATGCCATAAACACAGCATAGTACCTTTAGTCATCCACTTCTGTGTTCCTGCTCGACAGTGGCACAGGAAAATAACTTTCTTGGGTGGCGTAAGCCAGGGAACCTTGTTGGCTAGGCTTATGTAGGCCCTTGGGCCGATAGACTAGTACCTACCTATGAACCTATGAACCTATGTTTTGAAGCAATTTTTATAAACATTTTATTTGTAAATGGCTGTAAAACAACCTTTTGTATTTATATAAAAAATTGTTTGCATGCCTAAAGAGGCATGCAAACACTTTTTCATAGGAACATTCGTCTTGTGCCTTTAACATGATCTTTAAATAAAGGAAAATAACCAAAAGAGCCAATCAACATCAAGCCCTCATCTCTTGTTGACCCATACATCATTCCTCATTCTCCTAGAGTCTGAGAAGACTGAAAGTGGGAAGGGATCTTGGCAGTCATCTGGTAGAAATTAAAATTTTCAATATAGTGCTAATTCCCCTAGTGGAGGTTGGAAACAACACAGCTTGCAATGCTAGCCCATTGGTGTGTGTGTGTGTGTGTGTGTGTGTGTGTGTGTGTGTGTCTGTGTTTTCATATGTACAAATATATATTCTAAAATTATGACCATCAGAGCCTTTATAAGCCTAGCCATGCAACCCAACCCAATTGTGTCCCTATTTATCATGGGAGTTTATTAGGAGGAGTATGTTAGGAAGTTTCTAAATGTTATGTTTGGGGTTGTTAGTTTGGGCATAGTTGCTGTCTGCCTCTGTCTATCAGAGACATGGGAACCAGACCCGGGGAAGAATTTCTGATTTCATATCCATTGGTCAAGGTTATGCTTAAATAAGGTTAGGGATGAGATCTGCTTCACATGGATGGGGAAGCCTCTTCCAGAGTATAGGGATCCTTTGAAACACAAATATGTCTCACTAACATGTCCTGTTTATGTTACAAGCAAAATGTAAATCTTTGTCTCTAGAGGTTCTGATGCTGTTCGTTTTGCAGATCTGCAAAAGGTTCATCAGAGCAGGATCCAAGGATGCCTCTTATGCCAGGAATAGATCAATGGTCAGTAACCTGTAGGAGATCAAGTATACAGATGGGGCTTTAAGGCAATCCTTATGGCCCGATGCATTTATACCCTGGATTTTCCAGGTAAGGAACCTTTGTGTGTTTTCCAACTGTTGCATATGTTCAGTCAGGTACATGCTGAGGAAGGCATTATACTCAATGATGGGTCTGATAAGGACCAAATAAACTGTAAATATGACTTCCTTTGACCTGGATGCCATGCACTTACTTATAAGTTGGTTTACATACTATAATTTTCTTACCACCTTGGCCACATGTTGGTCAAAGGCCAACTTACTGTCTACACATATTCCCAGTTCCCTGACTACCAGGTCATTTCTTAAGGGATGTCTAATCAATGGAGTAATTCACCTGGGTGGCTGTTTTCCCAAAAGGCACTATAGTGCGTTTTATGGCATTGACTTTTAATCCATGACTTTGGCACGAGTCATTTTGTCTGTACTATACCCTTTTGTAAGATGTTTGCATCATAGGAGGAATCTATGATAGATCCTAATATGCAATAATCTGCAAACTTGGTCAGCCAAAGGCCCTTAAAATTAGCCTTTACTTCCAAGAAGTAGATGAAAAATAAGAATGGTTCTAGCATGGATCCCTGAGGTACCCCACTGGTGATCGGTCTCTTTGTGGAGTATATTTCAACAGTCCTGACTTCCTGGGTCCTGTCTATGAGCCAGCTGGTAATACAGTGAGTTATGTAGAGATTTATGCCAAGTTTGGTGAGTTTGTCAATTATACCCGAGTATGGTATTGTACCAAACACCTTAGCCAGGTCCAGGTAGGCAGTATGCACTGTTTTCCCCTCAACCATTACCTTACTGACCCTCTCAAAGAAGTCAATTAGTTTTAGTGGACATGTCCTTTCCTTGACAAAGCCAAACTGGATTGAGTCCAGTGTCTGAAGGTTGCATGTGCCTTAGCTGATCATTTCCATGATAATTCATTCCATGGCTTAGTATATTATACTGGTCAGACTAATGGGTCTGTAGTTTCTGAAGTCAGTTGATGGTCCACTTTTGTGAAGTGGGATAACCATTGCAGTCCACTATTCTCATGGCACAAAGACTGTTTTAAGTCTATAGTTAGTTTAAAAATGACTCGAGAGGTCCTGATAGATCAGGCTTCAAGTGATTTAGGGAGTGTCCTGTGATATTGTTGGGGCTCACTGAGGCTGTGTTTTTGGCTTTAGTGAGAGCCACCAGAACCTGCTCCATGCTAATAGTTGGGTAAATTGAGCTAATAGGTTCATAGAGGGAGGTGGGGGGGGGTGTAAGGATGACGTTTGAGCTGAATTGTCAGCCAGCAGATTGTTCAGTGAAGGTGGCACCACTGACCATCAGTTCAGCACATTACTGTGTGCCACCTTTGGGGTTATGGACATAGCTGTAGAAGGCCTTGTGGTTGTCTTTAGCCTGTGAGGCTATCTTAACCATGTGACTGACCTTGCTGGACTTAATTAGTCTTCTTAGGTTGTCATTCAGTTTAATTAGAGAGCTGCTATCATTATGGGAGTTGGTCTTCCTGAGTTTATTATGCCTTTTTTTCCTTATGTTATATACCCTATTAACATTAAGATTCAACCAGTATGGTTTGTTTTTACAGTTTGTTTTGGGCTTAATTCTAGTAGGTACTGCAGCTTCTTTACAGCAATTTACATGGTTCGACAGGGTCTCTTGAAAAATTCAGCACTGGTTACTGTGAACTCTGAGTTAGGAGGGGCATTACATTTTGAAACTTTTGCACAATATGATGTAGTTTGCTTTGGAATAGTTCCTAACTGTTACAGGGTTTGCAGAGTATTTTATTTGGAAGGAAACAGCTTTGTGGTCAGACCTCATCAGTAAGAATGTGACACTTGGAGGGGGGTGTGCAGCACTCTCCCATATTGGTGAGTACCAGAACCAACATGTTTGAACCTCTTGTGGGTATACATACTATCTGGTCAAGGGTCCAGGAATTGTTTCCCTGAGTTTGAGGCAGTGTGTGTTTCCCACAGAGGAGTAAAGTTTCCCATTAATAAGGTACTTGGTTTAATGGTTTCTGTGTTCAGTATGTCTAGCTGTCAGCTGTGGGGCTCTTTGGATGTAGAGGGTGACCTATAGCATGCTAGCATATGGCATGAGACTTTGTGCATGGAGATTTGCATATGGATAAACTTCAGGGATCATTCTGTTTAACCAATCTAGAGGTATACTTGTTGCTGATGTTTATTGTGACAACTCCACCTTTTGTCCCTCTCTGTGCAGCTAATGGTCTAAATCTGTGGAAGGTACTGAAGCCTTGCACTACCAGAGTACTTTCTCTGGAATGAAACCATGTCTTGGTAACAGCATAGATGTCTAGGTTCTGCAGACTGAGGACAGTTTGTAAGGTGTGGAATTTCATGTTTTGGTTCCTAGCACTGAGCAGTAACACCCTTAGAGTTATTTGGGTTTTATTTGGTATGTCTGTAGGTTTGTCAATAAGGCATTGCCTAAAAAAAGGCTGTGAGGGGGTGCATAAAGTTTTGGTCAATATTCAGCATGTACATACACACACGGCGCGTGCGCATATGCACACACACATGCACACACACACACACACACACACACACACACACACACACACACACACACACACACACACATACACACACACACACACACACACACACACACACACACACACACACACACACACACACACACACACACACACATGTCTTCATAATTCTTAAGCAAAGTTATTATAATAGCCCTGATCCTTCCATTGAACTGAAATGGTATATGCTAAAACACAGGGCACATTTTTCCACTTCACACCCCAAACAGCACAGAAGAGCTATTTTAAGAATTGTTCTACCCCACTATTCAGATGCTGGCAGTATTACTTGGGGGACAATATATAGCTACACACCCATTATGCTGATTTGCAAGTGGCTTCACTAGTGAGATCATTTTCCATGCCTTCAAACCTCCGTTGCAGTACAGTGGTCTCTAAATTGCTCAGGCATAATGCACTGCAAAAACCTGCAGAGGCCAGATTTTTTTCTATCCATTAGATCTTTCTCAATCTCAAGAAGAGTGCTTTTAGCCACCTTTTCAAATGCCCAAAGTGGGACAGACATCAGATTTTGCAGGCCAAAACATACCCACGGCCAGTACAAGGGGCAGAACTTCACTTTTTTGCCTAAATAACAGCTTATTCTTGTAGCATTTAGTTGCTTATTCTGTTTCTGATAACATATAGGTATTTCAGATACAGAATAACTGTTTTATGCAACATTACATAAAATATAGGAAATAGTTTTGCCCAAAAAATCTCAGGACATTGGCAATTGTTTTGCAGCACATAACTGCCTAAAGAGGGACTGTCCCTCGCAAAGTGGGAGAGGTGGCAATCCTAATTATAGACATTAGATGTTTTTTTACAGAGTGGTTGTTGGCAACAAATAAGGTCACAGAGTATTACCATTATAACATACTATACGAGGTGACGTTTGCATACTGTCAAAGAATGCAGCATAAAGTCCTTGAAAGGCAAGCAAACACAAAATGACTACTAATGTAGAAAAAACATAATGATACTGTGGAAAGCTTGCCAGCTTATAATAAAAGAGGAAAACTTTACACTGAAATGACAGGCTCTGAAAATGAAAAGAAAAGCTGAAACACTGGTTGTGAGATGGCTGCTGGATATGTGTGCCATTGTGCACCATATAAGCACCTGATAAACTGGGATAAGAACCATTCAGGGTCACTGCAGAAACTTTGAAAAATCATTCAAGCACAATGACATTAGTTTTTGCATAGCACTTCAGATTCCATAAGAGAAATCAGTTTAAAAATAAAACCATAGCTCAATAAATATCAGAGGTGCAGAATGTTGTATGTTTGCGTCTGGATTATCTGATGCAGTAAGTTATGTGCGGCATGTATTTCAAGAGTATAAACACACTACTACTTTCAGAAAAAAAAGACATTAGACTATACACTAGAATGCCAATAGAAATAGCTGCAAGTGGTGAATATGAATTTCAACCAAAAAAGTGATTGAGTGCACATTTCATAAGCTTCTTCTATCATAATGTTAAAAAGAAGCCTATTTTTTGTTGTGGAAAGACACCACACAGCCCTAGTAACTTTTGGATTAATGAAAAACTGTGGTGAATTTCATAAGAAAGGTCATATCAAATTGATCTACAGATGGTTGATTTGTAATAAGGGTTTTAGTGTAAGCTTATGATGCATGGAACTAAATACCAAAACTTTGAAGAAGAACGGCGGTATCTCTAAATAGCATGTGTGAAGATTATAGAAGAGATATATAGCTGAGCTAGGCATGGCAATAAGGTAAAAAAAGAAAGCTGTTGTTGAAATATAGACATATATTTGGTGAAGAAGATTTGGGCATGACAGGAAGAAGGCAAGAGGAAATGGTGATGTCCATCAAAGAGATGGAAAAGACTGAGAGAAGAAATATGGCAGTCAGCCAAGATTGCTGAAGAACGCAGGATAGTGACATTGACTCAAGAGAAGCAGTGACAGTTGACACAGCACCCCCGTCCCACGCAGAAAATGGAGAAAAGGTAGTTGATGATGATAATGATAACCACTGATTTTGAGTACGAGACCAAGTAAATCACTGAGTATTGCTACTACATCCGAGGCTGTGCATTAATACCCTTTACAATTTCATAGTATTTAAATCACTGAGTATTGCTACTACATCTGAGCCTGTGCATTAATACCCTTTACTATTTCATAGTATTTAAATCACTGAGTATTGCTACTACATCTGAGCCTGTGCATTAATACCCTTTACTATTTCATAGTATTTAAATCACTGAGTATTGCTACTACATCCGAGGCTGTGGATTAATACCCTTTACTATTTCATAGTATTTAAATCACTGAGTATTGCTACTACATCCGAGGCTGTGCATTAATACCCTTTACTATTTCGTAGTATTTAAATCACTGAGTATTGCTACTGCATCCGAGGCTGTGCATTAATACCCTTTACTATTTCATAGTATTTAAATCACTGAGTATTGCTACTACATCCGAGGCTGTGCATTAATACCCTTTACTATTTCGTAGTATTTAAATCACTGAGTATTGCTACTACATCCTAGGCTGTGGATTAATACCCTTTACTATTTCATAGTATTTAAATCACTGAGTATTGCTACTACATCCAAGGCTGTGGATTAATACCCTTTACTATTTCATAGTATTTAAATCACTGAGTATTGCTACTACATCCGAGGCTGTGGATTAATACCCTTTACTATTTCATAGTATTTAAATCACTGAGTATTGCTACTACATCCGAGGCTGTGCATTAATACCCTTTACAATTTCATAGTATTTAAATCACTGAGTATTGCTACTACATCTGAGCCTGTGCATTAATACCCTTTACTATTTCATAGTATTTAAATCACTGAGTATTGCTACTACATCTGAGCCTGTGCATTAATACCCTTTACTATTTCATAGTATTTAAATCACTGAGTATTGCTACTACATCCGAGGCTGTGGATTAATACCCTTTACTATTTCATAGTATTTAAATCACTGAGTATTGCTACTACATCCGAGGCTGTGCATTAATACCCTTTACTATTTCGTAGTATTTAAATCACTGAGTATTGCTACTACATCCGAGGCTGTGCATTAATACCCTTTACTATTTCATAGTATTTAAATCACTGAGTATTGCTACTACATCCGAGGCTGTGCATTAATACCCTTTACTATTTCGTAGTATTTACTACAGTATTGCCTCTGACATAACATTTATGTGTTAATGCTGCTGTATGTTACTATGTTTAAATATTTATCTTTTGGTATATTCAGGTCAATATAATAGTGCAGTAGTAAACATTGCTACCTCGCGGTTCTTGGTTTTGTTCTTTGAGTACCCCATGGAGTGCTCCTTCTGTGTGGAGTCTATGTCAAAATAGAAAAAATCTTCCCTTTTAGCTGAAGAACTTCAAAAGGCGGAGAATAAATCCAAGAACAACCAAGCCAAAAGTCCAACGTCCAAACTTTAATGAAGAAATAGCATTTATAGTTATATTTATATGTATTTGTATATACTAATTGCTGAGAGAATTTATTTGGAATGGCAATTTTAAATGTTTTACATATTAAGCCATGTGACTAAAATTGTATTTGATTGGCTGGGATTTATTTAAATGGAGAGAAGTTGACAATTTTATTATACATTGAAAACGAGCCATAGACTCGAAAGCGTTACTTGTTTGATACTTTGCTATTTCTTCATTAAAGTTTGGATTTTCAACTTTTGACTTATTTGTTGTTGGTGTCTATATGTCCTCCATAGGTCCCCATGACATTTTGCTTGACTGTTGAGTTTTATCCCACACTCAAAAATATATGGCAGTATGTTAACTAGAAAATTTCTCAAGTGACCATATGTGTGTATGTTTCTGGTTCTTGGAATTGACTGGTATGGCATCCCATCCTGAACCAGCTCTCTCCTTTATGTCCAGTAACTAATAGTATAGGATGTGGCTTCACCATAACACTGTGGTTACCCATTAACTTTCTAACAACAATTGAGAAGGAGTATTGTATTGACATTATTGTATGTGATTTTATGTATGTTTGTATGTATGTATGTGTGCCCTTCTGCTTCTTTTTGCAGTTGTTGAAAGCAAATAAAGTTCTTGTTCTGGGTCCTCATTTTCTCATACATTATTTATCATGCATGTGGTTTCATGTGGACTGACAGTACAGATGATGAGGATCACAGACACAGTACAACACATGACTGAGGATCAGAGACTAAACAAATCTCAGGCTTCATGATTATTGTCACAGTACAGCTTGTGACTGATTAGAATGACAATGCAATTCTTGACTCAAGGAAACAGAAAGGCCATAACCTGTGACTCGGGAACAGGGATGTAACAAAATTCATAATTCAAGATCACAGACAGTAAATACCATGATCTGGAGACACAGCTCAACTCAGGCTATAGAATCATAGACACAGTACAAGTAAAGATCAGGAACATAGAACTGCTCGTGATTCTCGATCACTCTTCATATGTCAGCAAAAGTCACAGAAGCTGAGATACTTACAGCCACTACTAGTACTGATTGTAATGATTGTAGTTTGGTACATATAGCAAGATCTGTTCTTTTATAACCTTTTAATTTGGAATCCCAGGATATGTGCTATACTCATGGACTTAAAATCACAGACTAAAATGCCATTATGTGCTATTCATGCCTGAATACTGTTTAGCAAGTTCTCCAACCTATTCTGTGTCACTGCAGATGTGTCATTACCATGAGAGAGACAGTACATGAAGGCTTGTGAGCACAAATGGATAACTCCACAAATTAAACAAGTGACAACAGTGAGATATTGCCACTGAAGAAGTAGGAAGAAAAAAAGTGTACCATTGCCTACAAAAATAAAAAAATACTCATTAAAAGAAACAAGCTGGGTGGCCGTGGGTCATGTGTCAGCAAAGTACTGCCTTTAATAATCATGACTATTCAAGTAGGAAGGTGAATTAACTAGAGAGGACAAGTTGACAGTCTCTTATAAACTTGTTGGAGACTGACTAGCATGCCCTTCAGACTTCCTTGGCATTCCGGCTATTTAAATACACCTTTGCATCTCTCCTGTGGTTGCCCTTCAAGCACTGAACTGTGGACTCCAAATAACATATTGATTAACATGATAACACTCAATTCCTTTTCAGAAAATTCACATTCAAAAGAGTTTGAGACACAGTATTAAAGTTTTCTAACTACTGTCTCACAATATTAAATGGTTTCTATCCCAGGATTTTTAAAGCTTGCGGTAACTATGTTCTTCTTGCACTTGTGCATATCTTGATTCTCTGCTTAATCAGAGATCTATTAAAAGCTGGAAAGAAGCACTCGGTGTTCCTACTATCAGGTTGATAACTACAGACATACTCCTTTCTTGCCTTATTTTTTCACAGTATTGGAGACCATTGCTACTGACTAGCTTATGCAACATATGGTGAGCTATGAATCCTTTCGTGAGAGGAACATGGCTTTTGAGTAGGTAATAGTTCTGTGATTACTGCAAGGTACCTCATGGACCACATTACTGGAAAAGGGCTTTATATGGGGATATTAGTCACACAGCTTCTAAATCCATCCAGTGTGGATGACCTGCAGCTTCTTTAAGATGTTGGGCTGGCCCCTTGCTTAGGCAAGTCTTTCCAACAATAATTAAATGACCAGCAATTTAAATAAGAAGCATTGACCATGTCAGCCTGGGGGTTGGTGTGTAGTAGGTGATCCTTGCAGAACATTATATTGTGGTTATTCTCACTTTTCCTTAATAGTTTATTTATTATATGTATGGGTGCTTGTTATTCCATACCACGAATGAAGTGTTCCCCAGAGCTGTCTGGACATGGAACTAAAGGTGCATATTACAAAAGTATCCTTGTGGTTTTTCAAGCACTGTCATAAGGTGTAATTTTAACAAGATCAAAGATATGCTGTTAAGTAAGTTTCTAAGTTAAAATTTACCAGAACTGGCTAATTCATACTCAGTTCAGAGGATAAAATCTGGCTTGCATAATGACTAGGTCATCATGTTCCTGCTGCCTTATGCCAAGTCTGTCCTTATTCAAACTGATAACTGCTAAATACACTGCATGTTATGAACTAATTTGTGCAAGATAACATGCTAGGTCAAATATGAAGGCTGTATTATGTAAGTTAGGAGATTAATGTGAGCCCTCTCAAAGTGCCAGATATTTTAATTTCCTAAAGATGTGAATTATCATTAGATGTATTGTACCTTAGAATTGCTGTGTATTCCCAAAGGTAAAGCATTATATCATAGCTTCTGATTGTGGGAAATACTCAGTTTAAAATGCTGAAAAAAGTATTTTAAAAGTGATGGATCTTTTCCTCATCTGGACACATGTAAGGAAATTTCAGACAGTCTCTTGTCAGTTCAAATCAGATGCCTGACAGAGTAATTTAAAGCTCCCTGCAGTTTCACAAATACTGTTGCCTCCCTTGCTTCCAAATCATTGCAATTAAATGAGAGTTCATTAGGGAAAGGAACGCCATCTCTAATAGGGTCATATATTGTCTTCCTTGCTTTTAACCCATTACAATTAAAGGAATCTAAACTAAGAGAAGGAAGTCCATCTCTTATAATTTCATGCATGTTTCAATTGTCTCCAGTGCTTTTAAGTCATTGCAATTAAAAGCATTTACATTGGGGACTGTATTGTCATCTCTTATAGTTTCATAGTTAATAGGCATGCAATCCAGGGGACCATTCAGAAGCCTATTAACTTTCCCAGCTGACCCAGAGCACTGTCTGTTTAAATGATTTGCTCAGTCACACAGCAGGCAAATGGAGGTTGAGAGAATCAAACCCTGTACTTCAGGAAGCAGCCCATTAACAGCTTATATCACTAATCCTCCACATTAACCACCTCATTCTTACTTCATTTGCTTATGTGACTTCCATCTTTCTATTTACAGGGTCAGTTTTCAGCACCTTACATCTTGTGCAACATTCACAAATAAGAAATCAGACTACCATGATTTTTTTAAGATTGTATTTGTTGCTCCCCAGTCAGTTGACAGCTGCTTTTGGACCCTCTCCTCAATCCTTAGGATCCCAAAGCACAACTTTATCTTGAGCCTGATGTGATGTTTGGTGGGGGAATAGGAGATCATGACATCCCAGTGCAGTGTCGTCCTGCTGACATCGGGAGTTTTCTTTTTTAATGTCTTATCCATAATCCAAACTTCAGTGCATGTCACATGCAAAGACATCAACCACATAATCCTATGGACATCTGCTTGTATCCTTTTGATGAATTCTGTAACCCCCCCCCCCCCAGTCTTCACCAACTGAGGTTTGCAGCACCACCCAGAACACCACCTTTTCTTCTCAGGGGAGGTTCTAATAATGTGACGAGACTGTTGTACTGGGGATTGTGCAAACATTATGGTTTTGACGTGGCTGAAAAGCACTGGAAACATGAGCCACAAAGCATCATAGAAAATGATGAAGTCTACATCACATGGGATCATCTGTTACCAACAATTCAAAAAAATAGATGCTAAAAAAACTGGACATAGTGGTCCAAGAAAAGAAGACAAAAGTAGCATTGTTCATTGAAATCACCACACCCACTGACTACAGTGTCCTGCATACAGGGAGACACAAAGTTATAAAATATTAAGATTTACCAGCAGAAATGAGAGCAATGTGGAAGAATGATCGTCAGATAGTTCCAATAGTAGTAGGAACAATGGGTCTTATAAAAAAGAGTTTACAATCACATTTAGATATGCTACCAATACACGTAACTCTGTACAAATTACAGAAGGAGTCATTACTGGGCACATTGCGGGTGCTACGAACAGTACTTTTGGCTGACATCAAAGAGTGAAACAATACTAATTTCATGAACTTAAATCGTACTTTAACTTAGGAATGGGGTCCATTCCGGTCATGGCATTAGAAACCCAAAAGATTTGGAGAAATTAAAAAGGGAGGTACTATGTTACCAATACATGTAACTCCATATGAATTGCAGAAGGAGTTCTTACTGGGCACATTGCGGGTGCTGCAAAGAGCATTTTTGGCTAATATCAAAGAGCGAAACAATACTAATTTCATGAACTTTAATCATACTTTGACTTAGGAATGGGGTCCATTCCGGTCATGGCATTAGAAACCCAAAAGATTTGGAGAAATTAAAAAGGGAGGTACTCATTTCCAATCTACTCAGTTGATTTTGCTTGAATCAGACCTCGATTTCCTGTTCAGGGATGAGCCATCCCTAGACTATGCTGATGTACTTCTAACATCTACTGATATGTTCTCTTTTTTGCCTACTTCCTGCTCTTAGCTCAGAGACAAAGCTAACAGCCATCCAGTCCACAAATCTCTGTAATTTTCAAAATGATTTGTTTAAATGCACTCTTTACTAAACTTTCTCAGAACCACCTCTTAAACTCACTACAAACTGTTCTTACTATTTATGTTATTTACAGTTTTGCAATTCATAGATATTTATTTTCTGCTTCCTATAGCCTTTTATAGCCATCAAATAATCTTAAATAAGTAGAATACATTATCACAAAGTACTAATTCGATCAAACTGTATAGCACTGCAAAAAGCAAAAAAAAAAAAAAAAACTGAAGCAATATGAGCCTAGTTTTCACCACTGCTGAATTTCTACATGTCAAAGATGAAAGGTGTGGCATCTGTTGTGGAGATGTAGCCTTGCCTGAATTTTGTTTTCTTTTGCACAAAGGCTAGCATTTCTGTGCTTCTGTTATTCAACAGCTATAATGACTTTTACTTTGAAAAAGGTTTTATGCCACATTCACGCTCTGAACTGAAACCTGATGTGTCTAGTCAAGGACATTTGCTTTACTCCTCATCATTTCTGTAGGAGAAAGTTATTCTGCAGACATGCTGCACCCCCCCCCCCCAAGTTGTAATCAGTTTCCTTCCAAGGGTATGCTTCATTAGAGCAAGAAAGTCTTACAGTGCATCACATAACTGCCTTAAACTGGAAACTAAATTACAGGCACACTGTTTTATTAACATAAAAACATTTTCATGAAAAGGCTTTCAGTTGTCTCTCCATATGTGCATAATATGTGTGGTTTCTTATTGGAAATAATTTTAGTCAAATAAAATTCAAACAAAATATGAGCCCCTTAGCTGCCAAAGCTCACAAGAAACTCAGCAGCTGGACCACATGTTTTTATATTCATCGTGGCAACAGCAAAGTCTCTGTTATTCTGGAACACTTTTTATGACACATTATGCTTCAAAGCAGCCTTCAGGCTGTTAGATATGAGGTATTAAGGCATTACTGAGATCTGCAAGAAAATAAAATGGAAATCCATATGGAATATCTAAACAGGAAAAGAAGAACATGCTTTCTCAGTGACTCGGGAAATGGAGATAGCCATGGAATTAAAGATTTGTGGGAGAGTTCTGTACTACCAAACACTTAGAGAATGTTCAGTAAATTCTAATGTGCAGGTATACAAATTCAGAATGTACGCTGAAAAACGTAATACTCCACATTGGAAAATAATTATTTTATTTTATTATTTATTTATTTCCAGTTTGATGACTGAGGAGGTCCACTGGGCTCAAAGAGCCTATTTTCAGTGGAGGCCTGGGGAGAAAAGCTCCAATAATACATAGTACAAGCTCCATAATATGAAGTACAATACATAGTGGAAACAGAAACAAACTAAGCAAATTTTACATACAAAATAGCAAAACCTAAACAAAAGTTAAACAGCAGCTTGGAGAAGGATGTAAAGCATATTTACATGTTTAGTGGTTGAGAACAGTAGTTTGTTTGTGTCTTTCGGCTTTTCCCGGTTAGGGGTCGCCACAGCAGTACTGCGGTCCACTAATGATTGGCAGTTGATTTTTACGTACCGGCTTGCCAGGCCTAACGCACAACCTTCAACGAAGGTACGCCCATTCACGCATGTCTCCACGCAGAAGACACTCTAAATGAGAATCGAACCGGACAGCATCTTACTGTGAGGCGACAACGCTACCGCAGTACCACAGGTTAAATTAATACGGAGGTTTAAATCATCTGAGAATGATATAGAAGTAACATTAGCATGGATGAGTTCTTTATGTGTTAATATTAGCATGAGTTAAATTAATACAGAGGTTTAAATTCTCAGAGTGGTATATAGGTAGCATTAGCATGAAGGCAGTGCATAGGGTTAATCAATAGTGTGTAAGGAAGAACAAACTTTATGTGTTATAAAGTATCTATGTATTAAGCAGGTTAGGTAGGTGGAGTGCAATTGCATTGCCATTTTTGGGAGAGGTAAGAATGCAGCTGGGTTTTGAAGTGTTCAGAGTTCTCAGAAATTCTTAGAGATGGTGGGAGAGAATTCCATTTTTTGGTGACGGAAAAGGATAGGAGAAGCTGACCAGTGGGATGGTTTGGTTTATAAACAGAGATTAGATTTTGGTGGGTAGATCTTAGAGTTCTGTTTGGGGTGTATAATGTTAAGATGTTTGTTAGTGCTGGGCATATAGTTGGTTTGAAAAAAAGCTTGTGAGTGGTGATGAGTTGGATGT
Source organism: Protopterus annectens (assembly GCF_019279795.1). Taxonomy (NCBI): domain Eukaryota; kingdom Metazoa; phylum Chordata; order Ceratodontiformes; family Protopteridae; genus Protopterus; species Protopterus annectens. The sequence goes on along the minus strand of NC_056748.1, from coordinate 848,366,294 downwards.
AGTCAAGGTAGTTTGGGAGTTCTAGCCATTGCAGCTGGTGGAGAGGACAGTGGTGAGTGGAGTATTTGGAAGTGGTGGCGAACTTTGAGATTTTATTGTAACAGGATTCTAGTTTAGAAGAGATGAAGATAGGTTGGCTAGTAGGGGAGCACCATACATTAGTGAAGGTAGTAAGAAGGTAGTGGCGAGGGTCTGTCTTGTTGAGGGGGAGAGGAAGTGAGAGTTTCTGTACAGCATGCCAAGTTTCTGATGGGTTGTCTTTATATTTAGCTGAATATGGGTATTGAATTTTAGGTGTTCGTCAATAGTAACTCCAAGAAGTTTAGCAAAAGGAACAACTTCTATAGTGGAGTTGGCAAGACTTGTAATCTTGAAAGAGGTTTTGTCCAGGTGGATAGATTTGGAGGGTGAGAATAGAAGGATGTTTGATTTGTTGGCATTCAAAGAGAGACGATTTTGGAACAGCCACTTCTCAGTAGTTGGGAAGGCAGTTTGAGTTTTTGTTTGGAGCTCAGGGGGGTTTGATGCAGAGCAAACTAAAGTTGAGTCATCTGCATATTGTACTATCTTGGTGTTAGGAATGGCTGCATGGAAATCATTAATGAAGATAATGAAGAACATAGGGCCATTTTCTTCAAAAATTCTCAGGCTTTAAAGAGCTGCCGCTGTAATGAATAAAAATAAAGCTGTAGTTGGCTACTTAAAAGTGCTTTTTCCATATTTACAGATGGTGTCTCCTTCTTATTTTTAATGATGTTTTTATAGAAGACCAATATAATAAATTAGCCAATGCTAAATAATCATGGTTTGAACAAAAGATGTCATCTTTATTTTAGAGTAGCTCTGGAGTTTATAATGATGTGATAGCCCTTTGATCTGGAAGCTATCACATCATTATAAACTAACAGATTCACAGATCAACACAATCAGACTAAATCAGACTAAAAAACTTCACCGAGGCAAACTATACACTCCTAGGTGTAAGTAGAAATGCATTCCAAGCCCCACCCCAAGCTGGAAGTGGTAACTAAACCAAAGCCCTGTACAATCACTTGCACAGGTATATAGACTCAGCTGTACCAGAAAGAATCAATGCCAGAGCCCCAAGTAAAAACAAGCCACAATGTAGACGTCCAGCATCAACAAATTTACAATAAACATAAAAAGTTGCTGTCCATGAAAACAAAGATGAGACCCCAACAATGGAAAAGCACCCTTCTCAGCCTCAACAGGCAAATAAGAAAACTTGTCAAATCCACTATAGGTTTCTTTGAGAAAAACTTAGCAAGCACAGCCAAGGATAACCATAAGGCCTTTTACAGCTATGTACATAGCCTAAAAAGTAGGATCCAAGCATGTGCAGAACTAGTGACCAACTGTATTACACCCACTGACCCCACAGAGAGCAAACCTACTAGCAGATAGGTTTTGAGTGGATAGGGAGTGAGTTTTTCACCAAACCTGTCACAAACATTTGCCCAAACTCGCCTCCCACCCAACATATCTGAAGAACAGGTCATCAAAGCCTTGTCCAAGGCAAAAACACAGCCTCTATGGGACCAGACAGCATCCCAGGCTGTCTTCTAAGCAGGCTAAAACATGAACTAGCATCACTATTAAGTATCTTTTTCAGTCATAGTATAACCACAGGCTTTGGTCCTGCAGAATGGAGAACAGCAACAGTTATTCCCTCCGCAAAGGTGGCCTAGCAACAGACCCAGGGAATTACAGACCCGTAAGCCTGATCAGCTTCATCTGTAAGGCCATGGAAAGTATCATTATGGACCTCATAAATGAAGACATAGGCAACCTCCAAACCATGGATCCTACCCAATTCGGCTTCATCAAGTACATATACTGCCTGTTAAATCTGGTGGATTATTTTGAAAATGTGACCAGGGCCATTGACAAGGGCAAATCTGTGCACACAGCATACCTCAACTTGGCAAAGGCTTTCGACACAATCCCACACTCAGTCATTACCAATAAACTTAGCAAACTGAATGCAAACCCCTTCATTGTAAGATGGGCAGCCAACTGGCTCACAAACTGGACACACACTATCAAAGTGGGTGACTCCACATCAATCAGCAGAATTGAGTGGGGTGCCACAGTTGTCACTGCTGGGCCCCTTACTGTTTGGTATATACTTCTCAGAAGTTCAGGTCAAAACTGAGGGGTTGTAGCTGATCAAGCTTGCAGATGACTGCAAACTGGATGCAATTATTGAATATCCATATGATGTCTGTATAGTCCAGGAGAGTCTTATGCAGACCACCGTCTGGAATCTTAGTCATTATCTCAAACTGAATGCAAAGAAATGCATCATCATTTCCTTCAGCAAAAACAATGTCCATTCACACTATCAAATCAACAACAATATCCTAAGTATCTACGATCTGGTAAGGGACCTCATCTTCAACCACCACGTGTCTACTGTAGTAAGGAAGGCTTTCTACATAGCAGACTTGATTAGTAAAGACATCACCTCGAGAGCAAAATACGTTATAACCCCTCTATACTCAGCACTAATCTGGCTCATAATGGAGTATAATGTCCTGTTTGGCATGTACAGTACAAAGCACCTGCAGCAATTGGAGAGACCTCAGAGTTTTCTAACAAAGAAGATCAAAGGACCCCAGCATATGCCTTAAAAAGACCAACTATAGTCCCTGTCACTATGCTATGTATTGTATAGACTTCTTTGGGGAGACTTATGCCTGGCCTACAGAGCAATTCCACACCCAAACCCAGTGAACTCGCTGCACAATCATAAATCAAACAAGACTAGGGCTACTCATTCCAGGGACCTAAATATGGTCTACAACTTAAATAGGACATGGTAGAGGGGCAGGTTTATCTCCCAGTGACTCCCATGTCTTTGGAATAGGCTAACTATTCATGTAAAATAGAGCACCTCTATGACACTGTTCAAAAGGAACCTGGATGAGTGGATGGGGCACCATAAATTCTTGCTGGGGATAGTATCTACAACCCCCTGGACATGGGCAGCCATTACTAAATGCAATCTTGGGTATTAACTAACATTCCTATGGTATTACATTGGGATAAACCGGCTAGGTTTGAAATGACCTCAGGGTCGATAGCCTAGAAATCTCCTATGATCCTATGATTTCTATATATAAAACAATGTAAATATGCTAAACAATTGTACTAAATAATGAACAATGTAAGTTGCTTAGAATTTGGTACAATGTAAAATGATGAGTTAAGCATGCAATAATTATTTATTTTTATGTTTATTTTTTACCTCTGTTCCCCTTAAAACCATCTAGTTTCATCTCTGATAGACATTTCCCTTCCTTTCTCCTGTCATAAGATGGCAAGGAATGGGAATTAAAGCCATTATCGTTTGGGGACATTAGATTTTTGAAGCAGTCTTAGTCTCTCTGTTGGCTGGTAAGTGAGGTGCAGTGCCCTGCTACAGCCCATTTAGAGTAAGAGTCCGATTGCTGAGCTGAGGTGCAGAGCACTGCTTGGTTGGGCTTATACCTCCTTTCTATCCTTATGCATATGGAATGCACTTCCATGTCCTTCTGAATAAACTTCCTCTCCCAAGGTAAGCGGGAATTGTATGGGTTGCTAACTACTATCCCTCTCTTCATCAAGTTTTTCCATCCTGTCATGCAAGGCATCCTCAGATTCAGCTCTGATGGACCTTTTGCACATCCACAAAACAAACAGCATCAGAATCACTAGATCCAAGGATTTGCATTTTGCTTGTGACATAAATAACACATGTTCCCAAGACAGATATGTGACCCTGAGGATCTCCATGCTCTGGAACAGGCTCCTCATCCATATGAAGCAGAGTCCATCCCTAACCCTATTTAAGTGCAATCTTGACAAATGAATGGGAAATCTCTGACAGACAGTGGCAGATAGTAATGTCCAAACTAATAATACACCCCCACATAACCTCTAGAAACTTCCTAAATAACATGCCCCCTACTAATAAATGCCCATCATACATAGGAGCACAAGTCAATTGGATTGCATAGCTAGGCTTATAAAGGGCCTGGTCATCTTTAGCCTAGTATATACCTATGAACCCAAAGCTGCTAATCACATCTCAGTGCTTCAGAGCTGCTTAAAGAGTGACTATTTTTGTCATGCTACTTGTTGTGGTAATAAAGGACCTGAGGAAGGGCTATGAGGTATAGAAATAACAGCTTATTAAAAAGAGAAGTAGTAAGCATGGACCATCAGGGAGAGCGTAAGAGACCCAGGAAAGGGTGCACACTGCTGTGATTGCATCTCTTTAGAATGATGTGAGAAAACAGGAAAAAGACAAGTATAGACAAATCTGCATAGAGTGGCATGAGAAACGGTATGTAAGGGACCATGATAAGCACATACAGATGTTGTAGTATGTTAAAGAAGAGGCCACACAGCGTATGCGGAAAATATGTTGTCTATACTATTTGTATAGACATAGTATCTGGAGTATATATAATTTTATACTTTATCGTTTCAGTGTTCCTGTTGTTACTTCTCATACACATATACTTATGACTCATAACAACTGTAGAGCACACTGTTTTGTTTGGTTCCATGACATCTGGAATATCTGTTAGTCAGACTTTCAGCACTCACAAGCATCCTACCATACTTATACACTTCCTTAAAAGTATTTAATTGCCTTATATCAGCAAAATGCATTCTTGTTATAACTGAAACAATTGCTTCCTGAGTAAGTCTGTAGGTAAGAATAGTGTACACGTGTCAATTTTTACATAAATATATTTATGTATTTAAAAAAGTCACAAAGCACAAACTGAAGCCGATAAACACAAAAGCCAGAAGAAGTAGCTGGATTGAACCCACTCAAAGTAATGCAGTCTGCAAATCACCACACAGTTATAGAATGCAGAATCCACTATATTAACTTCAGACCAAAAAAAAATCCAAGGATGAGCGCTTTCGTCCAGAAAGATCTAGACTTCTTCAGACCAATGGATCTGATGAAGTCTAGATCTTTCTGGACAAAATCGCTCATCCTTGGATTTTTTTTTTTTGGTCTGAAGTTAATAAAGTGGATTCTGCATTCTACAACTGTGTGGTGATTTGCAGACTGCATTACTTTGAGTGGGTTCAATCCAGCTACTTCTTCTGGCTTTTGTGTATATTTCTGTATTTAGCTTTATATTTGCATTTTAACTTTCTCTGAATTTGTTATTGCCTCTTTTTTCTTATACATCTCAACAGAAGGTGTTAGTTGCTTGGATTTTTTTATTTTTCTTTCATGTGTTTAAAACTTCTGTTAATGCACCCATCTGCACTGCTTCATCCATATATTAAGCTATCATAGGCCCTTTTCATGCTGTGCCTGATTTATATCCTGTACCATTTTATATGTCTGAGAATGCCAC